>NC_142503.1:112870000-113183571 GCF_057876585.1 Rhinolophus sinicus | reverse complement strand
TGCTAATTAAACTGTCTAATTTAAAAATAAATGTCTTCATTGCTTACCACTACTTCAGCAAATATTGAACATAATGACCATGTCTCTGTTCCTTCAGGTCCTTTGTTATATGCAAACTTAATTTTAGCAAAGTTTACTAAATTTACAATGTTTTGTGACTTGTAAGCATTGAGAACTTTTCTAAAGTCTGAGAATGGAATGGTAGATAGATAATACATTGACCATATGTCAAGACGGGCAGGTGACAAGAAGCAAAGTGTCAAAAATAATTAATTTTACGTTATAGAAAGCCTATATTATTGACTAACCGTATGATTTACTAATCATACTTATGAGTCAGGAAAGGCTTACCAGAGGAAACAATTTGAGTAGGGACTTGAAGTAGAGACGTTATAATATGCATTTTATGATTTTAAACATTCTAAAATTATATAGTATGTGTTCACATATACTATATAATTTTTACTTAAATAACTGCACACTAATCTAGTCAACTCTATTTTAAATAACCACTCTTCTGTTTTTAAGCATTAATTATCTCCTATCCCTCAGTTCTCTATATAAAAGTATGTTTAACGAACATCTTTTTTCTATATTTTTATTAAGGTAAATCTCCCAATACACTAATGTTTGGCAAAAGGCATGAGAGTTTTTCTTTTGTAATAATCAGAAACATTGAGGTTGCCTTTTTATTGTCTGATTGTTGGTAATTTCTAATTTATATATTTGTTAATCTAATAAAAAGGTCATCATGTGGTTATTGCATGGGTAGTGCCCTGCACAAAATGGGCATTTAGTATCTAGATATTTCTTTTTTTTTTTTTTTAATTTATTTGTGGGGCATTGGTTAGTAAAATTATATAGGTTTCACGTGTACAATTCTATAATACATCATCTATATTTGTGTGTTCACCACCCAGAGTCAGTTCTCCTTCCATCACCATATATTTGACCCTTTTTACCCAGCTCTATTACTGCCCCTCACCCCTTATCTTCTGGTAACCCCTAAACTATTGTCCGTGTCTATGAGTTTTTGTTTGTTTGTTTGTCTTGTTCATTTGTTACTTTCAGTTTTATGTCCCACATATGAGTGAAATCATATGGTTCTCGACTTTTTCTGTCTGATTTATTTCACTTAGCATGATAATGTCAAGATCCATCCATGTTGTTGCAAATGGCAGCATTTCATCTTTTCTTATGGCCGAATAATATTCCATTGCATACCACATCTTCTTTACGCAATTATCCATCGAAGGACATTTTGGTTGTTTCCATATTTTGGCCACCATGAATAATGCTGCAGTGAACATAGGGGTACATATATCTTTACAGATACATGTTTTTAGAATTTTGGGGAAGATATGCAGAAGGGATTACTGGGTCATATGTTAATTCTAGTCTTAAGTTTTTTAGAAACTTCCATACTGTTTTCGATAGCAGCTGTACCAATTTACATTCCCACCAGGAATATCTGAGGGTTCCTTTTTCTCCACAACCTTTCAAACACTTGTTATTATTTGTCTTGTTGATAATAGCCATTCTAACAGATGTGAGGTGATAGCTCATTGTGGTTTTGATTTGCATTTCCCTAATAGTTAGTGAAGTTGAGCCTTTTTTCATGTATCTGTTGGCTGTTTGTATGTCTGTTCAGGTCCTCTGCTCAATTTTTAATTAGATTGCTTTTTTGTTGTTGAGTTGTACTAGTTCTTTATATATTTTGATATTAGCTCCTTATCGGTGGTGTTGTTTGAAAATATCTTTTCCCATTCGACTGGTTGCCTCTTTGATGTTTTGATGGTTTCTTTTGCTGTGCAAAAGCTTTTTAGTTTTATATGGTCACACATTTAATTTTGCTTTTACTTCCTTTGTCTTTTTGATCAAATTTATAAAATGTTCTTAGATCCAAGATCCATAAGATTAGTACCTATCGCTTTTTCTATGCAATTTATTGTTTTAGGGCTTATATTTAGGTCTTTGACTTATTTTGGGTTAATTTTGGTGTATGGTGACAGATAGCTATCTAATTTAATTCTTTGGCAGGTGGCTTTCTAATTTTCCCAGCACCATTTATTGCGGAGGATTTCGTTTCTCCATTGTATGGTTTGGATCCTTTGTTGAAAATTACGTGCTTATATGTGTATAGATTTGTTTCTAAGTTCGTAATTTTATTCCATTGGTTTGTGTGTCTGTTTTTCTGCCAATGCTATGCTGTTTTGATTATTGTCACGTTGGTAGTATAAATTCAAGTCAGGGAGTGTGATACCTCTGACCTTGTTCTTTTCTCTCAGGATTGCCTTGGCTATTTGGGGTATTTTGTTTTTGTAATTCCATACAATCAGGCAAGAGAAAAATAGAAGGCATCCAAATTGGGTATGGTGTGAAATTGTCACTTTTAGCAGATGACGATTCTTTATGTAGAAAATCCTAAAGACTCTGCCAAAAAACTATTAGAAACAATAAACAAATACAGTAAAGCTGCAGGATACAAAATCAATGTGCAAAAATCCATTGCATTACTATATACTAACAGTGAAATTTCAGAAAAATAAATGAAAACAACAACAACAACAAAACAATTCATTTTGCAATTGTAAGAAAAAGAATAAAATACCTAGGAATAAACTTAAAAAAGGATGCAAAGGACCTATACACTGAAAATTATAAGAGATTAGTAAAAGAAGTTGAAGAATGTATCCCATGTTTGTGGATTGGAAGAATCAACATACTTAAAATAAAGGTTCAATTTCAAAAATGAGAAGATATTTTGTTTTTGTATAGGCAAAGTGCCTTACTTTATATACAAAATATTTCATAATGCAAGAAATTAACTTGCTCAAGAACAGCTACAACAAAATAATGTGAGAAAACTAAGTCTAAGACCAACATCTACAAACTACAGGTCGTGGTCATTCTATTTCCTTTGGCTGTGGTTGAAATTATTTAACACTCTCATATGAGTTTAGGTGATTATTTTATTCTAAAAGTTTGCACCCAGTATCAGAAGTTTTCCCCTAATTTTTAAATTTGTCTCAAACTTACCAGATTTTATACTTTTCAAAGGTAAGCCATTTCTTTGATTGCCAGGCCTTTGTCCTAACTCTTTACTCATATGATCTTATTTAATTCTCATGTAAAATATATAAGGTGATATAATTGGTGCTTACGTAGAATGACTTCCCCATAATCATAAAGCTAGTAAGTGACAGAGTGACAGTTTCAAATGACGTTTTTGTAGCACAATGCTTATGCTGGATTGGCATTAGGCATATCTGTATTAAGCTCCATCTTTGCTCCTGCCACCATCCTACTGGAAAGAGCTCATCTGTGTCCTGGCCTATGGAAATCACCTCCTAAATGGTTTCTATTCTTCCACATTGGCTCTGATTAGGGAGAATAAGTCTTTAAAAACGTAAATTTGATTCTGCAACCCATTCCTGATTGTTTTCATCCCTCTCTGTTTCACTTAGATAGTGGAGGTAGTTTGGAAGATAAGGAGTTAGCTAGGCAAAGAAGAGGGGGGAAGATACTCCATATTGAAGAAACAGCCTAGGCAGAGGCCTCACGTATCCAAAAGGTGAACTGGTTTTAGCATTTGAAAGTATATTTGGAATTTTTAATGTTATCTTTGAAAGTATATGATTCAGTATGCAGGGCGTGAACAATGGTGGAAGCCAGATGCTTATGGACCTTGTATATCATACTAGAATTTTGTATGTGACACATAATTTGATTTGTATTTTATAGAGAATCTTTACAGGGGTGGCAAAAAAATATGGAGGATGTGTTGTCTTGATTTAAGATGGGAGCACGGATTCCTTTATGAAACTATTGTATTAATGCAGGTGAGGTAGTGAAATACTGAATTACAATAAAGGTAGTGAGGAATGAATGATAGCAAGACTAGGATATTAAGGATATTGAATCAAGATAATTTAATTTGATGTGAAAATATTCATCCTAATTTTCAGTGTTCATTACCATTAAATTATTGTAATAAGAGGTAGAGTTACTCATACAGGTCAGAAAAGCAGCCACCTTTTAATAAAATAGTCTTGAAAATGGTAACATCAAGCCAACATCAATAGGAATATATGGACATTTTGAAACTAACTTTTATTTTCATATTAAAATATATTTTATGTTCAGATTATTCATTTTGGTATACTGAGATAAATTTAAACATATATATTGCTCTTAGTTGCAAAATAAATTGAAAAAGTATGCATAAATGATTTACCAATTTGCCAAATGAATTAAGTTTTCATTTTATTTCTCATTGCTCCCATCCTTTGTAGTCCTGTCAGTTCTCTTCTTTATTGACATGAATTGTCTGAAGTTTCTTGGATCTGGGAAACTTTTTGTATAACTGAAAAATAGAGTTGAGTGGAAAGAGACTTATGAGAAGTCATAGATTCTATCCAATCTTCTTTTATCTGCCACCAAAAAGTGTCATGACCATGCACAAGCAAATTCTTAAATTCAGGCCTGGGAATTGAGATCAATAACAGTGGTAAGTCTATTGTAAGGCTGTTTTGAAGACTATTTTAAATAATGTAAATGAAAAAGCTTTGAAAATTGTTAAGTACCCAAATGATTTTTTTGCTATGACTTAAAAAAAAAGAGAGGAAATTGCTTTGATGAGATTGAATGGGTCATTTGTTGTGTGCAACCACATAATGTTCAGTTACAAAATATTGATTTTCTTTTTTTTTAAATTAAATTTATTTGGGTGACTTTGGTTAATAAGATTATATAACTTTCAAGTGTACAATTTTATACCACGTCATCTGTATATTGTATTGTGTGCTCACTACACAAAGTCTAGTCCATCCGTTACTGTATTTTAACTCCTTTTACCCTTTTGATTCTCCCTCCACCCCACTTCCCCTGTGGTAACCTTCATACTATTCTCTGCATCTGAGTTTGTTTGTTTTTTGCTTTCTGTTTTGTATCCCAGATATGAGTGAAATAATATGCTTCTTTTCCTTTTTCATCTGACTTATTTCACTTAGCATTACACCGAAATATCCATCCATGTTGCTGTAAATGGTGGTATTTCATCTTTCCTTATGACCAACTAATAATCCATTGTATATATGAACCATGTCTTCTTTATCCATTGAAGGACATTTTGTTGTTTGCATGTCTTAGCTACTGTGAATAATGTTGCAGTAAACTAGGGGTACATATAGCTTTATGAGTAAATGTTTTCTAATTTGAGGGGTAGATACCCAGAAGAGGGATTGGTAGGTCATATGGTACTCTATTCTTACTGTTTTGAGGACACTCCATACTGTTTTTCATAGTGGCTGTACCAATTCACATTCCCACCAGCGGTGTATGAGGGTTCCTTTTTATTCACATCCTCTCCAACACTTGTAATTTCTTGTCTTGTTTATAATAGCCATTTTAAAAGTTGTGAGGTGGTATCTCACGCAGTTTTGATTTGCATTTTCCTAATACTAGTGAAGTTGAGCCTCTTCATATATATGTTGGCCATTTGTATGTTTTGTAAAAGTGTCTTTTCAGGTCTTCTGCCATTTTTTAAATATGATTGTTTTCTTGTTGAGATGTATGAGGTCAGACAATTAATTTTGTGAACTTGCCACCATGTGCTAACATTGGCAGCACTGTACAAACAGCTCGGTAAGGTTTTATAACCTTGATGTATCACTGTCTTACAGCTGTGTTTGTGACGTGTGGAGGGTCTTGTTGAGTGTGGCATTCATTATTGTTGCATGTTTTTGTGTGCCGTCAGAAGAATGTCTGAGCTTCAATTAGAGCAATGTACAAACATTAAATTTCTTGTTAAACTTGACAAGAGTGGAAGTGAAATCAGGAACATATTAGTCCAAGTTTATGGGGATAATGCCATGAAGAAAACGGCAGTGTACTAATGGGTTAAACATTTTTCTGAGGGGAGAGAATGAGTAACCAATAAAGAGAGGTCAGGGTAGCCAGTAGTGAGCAGAATTGATGAAAACATTGCAAAAATTCGTCAAATTGTGTGTCAAAATTGTACGCTGACTGTGAGAAGCATAGCAAATGAAGTAAACACTGTAAGAGAAACAGGAAAATCTTAACTGAAAATCTTGGCATGACGAAGGTGTGTGCAAAAATCGCTCCAAGGGAGATCTTGTATTACCACAGTGCACCAGCTCACAGGGCACTGTCTGTGAGGGAGTTTTTAGCCAGTAAACAAATAACTGTATTGGAACACCCTCCCTACTCACCTGACCTGGCCCCCAATGACTTCTTTCTTTACCCAAAGATAAAGGAAATATTGAAAAGAAGACATTTTGATTACATTCAAAACATCAAGGGAAATATGACGACAGTTCTGCTGGCCATTCCAGAAAGAGAGTTCCAAAATTGCTTTGAAGCGTGGAATAGGCACTGGTGTCAGGGCATAGCTTCCCAAGGGGAGTACTTCAAAGATGACTGTAGTGATATTCAGAAAGAGGTATGTAGCACTTTTTCTAGGTCGAGTTCGTGAACTTAATTGTCAGACAAAATGAGTTCTTTATATTTTTTTGGATATTAGCCCCTTATCAGAGATACTGTTTTTAAATATGTTCTCCTATTGGTTGCCTTCTTGTTTTGTTGATGATTTAGTTCGATACAGTCCCATTAATTTATTTTTGGTTTTACTTCCCTTTCCTTTGGGGTCAAGTTCATATAGTCCTCTTTGACACCAAAGTCTGTAAGTCTAGGACCTATGTTTTTTTCTATGTATTTTATTATTTTGGGCATTATATTTAGTTCTTTATCTGATTTTGAATTAATTTTTATGTATGATGCCAAGCAGCAGGTTAGTTTCATTATTTTGCATGTGGTTTTCCAATTTTCCCACCACCATTTATTAAACGGGCTTTTCTTTCTCTATTGTATATTTTTGGTTCCTCTGTTGAAAATTAGTACCCATATACATGTGGGTTTATTTCTGGGCTGTCAATTCTATTCCATTGGTCTGTGTGGCTTTTCTTATGTCAATATTATATTGTTTGTTTGTTTGTTAATTTTTTTTTACTTTTCAGTTACAGTTGACATACTATATTATATTAATTTCAGGTGTACAACATAGTGATTAGACATTCATATTATTTATAAAGTGATCATCTCAACAAATCTAGTACCCGTCTGACACCATACATAATTATTACAATATTATTGACTATATTCCTTATGCTATACTTTACATGCCCATGACTGTTTTGTCACTACCAATTTTTACTTCTTAATTCCTTCCCTTTTTTCACACACCCTCAACCCCCTTCTCAGGTGGCATCCTTCAAAATATTCTCTGTATGTATGAGTTTATTTCTGTTTTCTTTTTTGTTTGTTTGTTTGTTTGTGCCTCTAGATTCCACATATAAGTGAAGTCACATGGCACTTGTCTTTCTCTGTCTGACTTATTCCACTCAGCACAATACCCTCCATGTCCATACATGTTGTTGCAGATGGCAAGATTTCATTCTTTGTTATGGCTGAGCTATAGTCCATTTTCTATATGTATCACCTCGTCTGTTTCCATTTATCTATTGATGGAAACCCAGGTTACCTCAATATCTTGGCTAGTGTAAATAATGCTGCAATGAACATATGGATGTGCATGACTTTGAAGTAGTGCTTTGGGTTTCTTCAGATAAATACCCTAACGTGGGATTATTGGGTCCTTCTTTGTTTCTTGTTATACATTGTTTTAAAGTCTATTTTGTTTGGTATAAGTATTCTTATCCCAGCTTTTAATTTATTGTGTTCTTTTCATTTGCATTTGCATCCCTTTACTTTCAGTCTATGTATGTCTTTTGATTTGAAGTGAGTCTCTTGTAGGCAGCATATGTAAGGGTCTTGTTTTCTTATCCATTCACCAACCCTACATCTTTTGATTGGAGCATTTGATCCATTTACATTTAAAGTAATATTGAAAGATATGTAGTTATTGCTGTTTTAGTATTCCTATTTTTTATCTTTTTTCTTCTTCTTCTCAAGGAAGTCCATTTAACATTCCTTGTAATATTGGTTTGGTGGAGATGAACACATTTAACTTTTTATTGTCTGGGAACCTCTTTATCTGTCCTTCGTTTCTAAACGACAACTTTGTTGGGTAGAGTAATATTAGTTGTAGGTCCTTGCTTTTCATCACTTTGACTATTTCATGCCAATCCCTTCTGTCCTGCAAAGTTTCTGTTGAGAAATCAGCTAATAGTCTTAAGGGAGCTTCCTCATAGGCAACTCATTGCTTTATCCTTGCTGCTTTTAAGATTCTCTCTTTGTGTTTAAGCTTTGGCATTTTAATTATAATGTGTCTTGGTGTGGGGCTCTTTGAGGTGATCTTGTTTGGGACTCTCTGTGCTTCTGCACTTTGTATAACTGTTTTTTTCACCAGGTTAGGGAAGTTTTCGGTCATTATTTCTTCAATTCCTTGCATTTCAATTCCTTGCTCTCTCTCTTCTCCTTCTGGTACCCCAGTGATACAAATATTGGTACGTTTGATGTTTTCCCAGTGAGTAGCCCCGTAAACTATCCTCATTTTTTTAATTCTTTTTTTTTTTTCTTTTTGCCGTTCTGATTGAGTGTTTTCTTCTACTTTCTCTCGAACTTGAATTGAACATCTGTTTCATCTAATCTACTGTTGATTCCCTCTAATGTATACTTTATTTCAGTTATGGTTTTCTTCATTTCTGACTGGTGCTTTTTTGTATTTTCTATCCATTTTTATGTTTCCTTTGTTGAAGTCCTCATAGGAATCATTGAGCATCCTTATAACCAGTATTTTGAACTCTGTGTTGGATAGTTTGCTTGTTGGATAGTTTGCTTCTCTCCATTTGTTTAGTTCTTTGTTTTTGTTTGTTTGTTTGTTTTGTTTGTTTGTTTTGTTGTTTGTTTTTAGGTTTGTTCTGCTCTTTCATTTCGGACATGTTTCTTTGAGTCCTCATTTTGGCTGCCTCTCTGCATTTGTTTCTACGTATTAGGTTGGGCTGCTATGCCTCCCAGTCTTAGTAGAGTGGTCTTATGTAGTAAGTGCCCTATGAGACCCAGTGGTGCAGTCTCCCTGTTCACATGTGCTAGGTGCTGCAGGTGTGTCCCCTGTGTGGGTTGTGTGTGCCTTCCTGTTGTAGTTGAGCCTTGGTTCCTGTTGCCCATCAGTTGGGGAGATTGACCCTCGGGCTAATTGGTTGTGAGGACTGGTGTGACTATAGTGGAGGAACTGTTGTGCAGGGGCTGGCCCTATAGAGAAGGATTCACTTTACCAGGTCTCTGGTGCCTGCTCAATCTGCCCTTTGGGTGCGTTATCCTTGGAGGCAGCACGTTGGTGCTCCAGCTTCATCAAAGTTGGCCACTAGATATGCCAGTGCTGGGTTTGCCTGTAAGGGACCCTGCTCAGGCCAAGTTCTGCCACCACCTGTGCCCTACCTGTGGCCACCTAGCATTAACTACCAAGAAACCTGTGCTGAGCTTGGATTTGCCTGGCAGTGGCCAGTGGTGAACTTAGGTCAGCTGACACTAGTTCCGGGCTTGGGGCTCCTCAGAAAAAGGTATGGGGCTCCCTGAGGTCAGGTGCTACTTGTTTGGAGTTTGTGAACCTTTGAGAGAGTTTAGGAAATTCTGCAGCATGAACCAAGAGAGGCCATTTATATGGAAAAGCCACTGGGAGCAGTTTGGGTATGTCTACAAGTTGGGAGGGTTGTGGTTCTAGGAAATCACCAGGACAGGGTGAATGGTATTAGGCTGATGCAAACTCAGTTATGGCACCTGCCTAAATTTGCCCACTAGGTATGGGGAGAGGTCAACAAAGGAACAATGGATTCTGCCTACACTTCTGTCTGAGAAAAGGCTGCCCCTCCAGACTTCCTTGAAAATTGTTTCTTTGCCATTAATTTTTTACAGCTTTAATATAATGTGCTTTGAGAAGGCCATTTTGGATTGAGATAATTAGGTGTTCTGTTAGCTTCTTGGATTTAAAGAGCTAGTTTTGTTCCATAGGTTTTGGAAGTTCTTGGCAATTATTTGTTTGAATAGGCTGTCTGTACCCGTCTCCCTCTCTTTTCCTTCTGCTATACCCATTATTCTTATATTGCTCTTTCTGATGGAGTCACATAGTTCTTGTACATTTCTTCCTTTCTCTCTCTCTCTCTCTCTCTCTCTCTCTCTCTCTCTCTCTCTCTTTTACTCTCAAATTTCTGTTCTTCCACCTGAGTCATTTCTAGGTCTCTGTCTTCTGGATCACTAATTCTATGCTCCATTTGATCAGCTCTATTTTCTAAGCCCACTACTTCATTATTCATCTCATTTATTGAGTCCTTCAGCTCCAGCATTTCTGTTTGGTTCTTTTTTATAGTTTCAATCTCTTTGATGAAGTACTCTTTTTGTTGATTGATTTTATTTTTGAGCTCATTGAATTGCTTTTCTGAGTTTTTTTGTACCTCATTGAGTTTGTTTGTTTGTTTTTCCAGAACTGCAATCTTGAATTCTCTGTCATTCACAGTCTTTAAACAATAGTCTACTGTCTTTAAGTTGATTTTCTGGAGATTTTTCATTTTCTTTTTGAAGTCCCTTGTTACCTTTGTTTTTCATTGTGCTTGATAGATTATTTCTCTGCCTGAGTATTTGTGGGAATGACATCTTTTTAGAATTTATTTTTATGTATTTAATTCTTCCTGTTTAGCAGGTTGATAAGCAGAGGTCTTTCCTTTGTTTTCCCATAGGTGATTCTGAAGTTCAGCTTTTTGCGTTCTCTTATGTGTACTAATGGGGTTCTTGGAATCTCTGTGGTGTACTGTCATCTCCACTGTGTAAAATGCCCTGTTTTTCTAGAGGAGGTGGGCATCCTCTTTATGACTCAGTCACCTTGGTCTTAGGGCACCACCCCCATAGTTGGATGTAGCGGGCTATGGGTCTCATGGCCTGTGTGTTTCCAGTGCCACCTTCCTACAACCAGAAGCTCCCAGCAGTGCTGCTCTGTCTGAGGAGTCCCACCTGTCTCTACCAGGCTCCATCATGGGTGGAGGAGGGATGGCCTGGGGGAAGCAGTTTCATGCATCTGTGGCTCTGTTTTTTGCATTAGGTTTAGCCAAATTGAGTACAGACCAGTTAGGATGGAAAATTGTTTCTGCCTTTTTTTGATCTGGCAAGTGAAGATTTAAGTGGCAGGCTGGCCTTGGGAGGATGTCAGGGCCAGGGGCTTGCATTGGAGGCTTCCTTTATCTATTGGTGGCAGCTTGCAGAATCCTGACACCCTTTGCACTGCTGTTCTGCCCCTGACTCTGGGTTTAGATTAGCCTCAATGTGTTCAAGCCACCCAGGTCTGACTACTGCCACTGCCCATCCAGTTTTCTTAGTGGGCATTACACCCTGACCCTGCACTACTATCATGTCTGCTGGGCCTTCATGAGCACCAGACTACATCTGTCCCATCGCTGTCCTTCCCTCTGTTCTGTCTCCCCTGATCTTTATCATATACCCACCTTCAGATATCTCAATGCACGGACCCCTCAGATGTGTTTGTATTGAGTAGGGAATCCTTTGTTGAATTATAGGTGTCCAATTTGTTGTAACTTGAAGGGGAGAGACTGGGACATCCTCTCACATTGCCTGGCTGCTGACATCACTCCTGAAATAAAATATTAAAACTGGCTTTGATTTTATTCTGAGCTCTGTTGCACCTATGCAGAACCATTTAACTAACGCATGTAATCAGGCTAAAGAAAAAAACAAAAACCTGTTCTTCCTCTGATCCTTAAAGTTCATGGAGCTAATAGCATGTAAAGTGAAATTCAAAGGGACACCTTTTTAGAATTATAAAGGAAGTTACAGTTCCCTTGGTCAAACATTAAAATCACAAAATAGAACATGTTGACAAAATAATTAAAGCTATACCTTCCCCCCATACACACACGAGTATGTTGGTGTTGGAATATATAACTTATAGTAATATCCTAGGAGTTGAGATAAATTCTCTTATGTATAGGTAGTATTCAATATTTATCACATTATAAATTCACTGATGATACATACATGTGTCTGTTTATCTCGTCACTTTGTAAGAGACTTCTCCAAGTAGAGCCACACTCTGAAAGTTCTGGAAAGTCAGTTTGCTTTTGAAGAAGGGTCTGCCTAAACCAGGCTGCCTAATTAGAGGCAGCCCCATAGAACAGTAGCATTAGAAGGTATCTTATGATCATCTCCTCCAACCTTAAGTCATACACAAAAATGTTATCTTTGATATCCATATAGAATGAACTTATCAGCAAACAATGAACTTGCTGCCTCTAGCCCATACTAATGTGGGGCTATTCGAATAGCATGTTCTTAATGTAAAAGTAAAATCCCCACACAACTCTATCCTTTACTCCAAATCATGTGCTCTGACTGTAACAGCCCCTCTTCCTACGGCTTATAAGTGATATTTGAAAATATCTTCCCTGTATTTTATCTCTTTCCCAAGATACACTTTCCATTTTTATTTTTTATCCATTTTTCATTTGCAGTGGTTGGGATTGGCTGTACTTCCCTTGGGTGTCTGTCTCTAGGCATATTCTGCCAGAATTCAGATTGGAATATACTGTACTCCCTATGTGGTTTGATAGGACTACAAAATTCACTACAACTATTAAACTTATTGTTTTGGATGCTTCTTTTTATTAATGAATGTTGGGATTGCAGCCCTGAAACTGTAGACCTTTAGGATTGTGGAGACAATACCCTAAGTGTATTTCTATTTCATATAAACTGCCTTTAAAGATATATTCTTCATCCTGCCCTTTAATAGCTTTATTTCTGAATCTAAGCATCTTCAGCTTTGGCTGTGTTATATTTCAATTTGACAGTCTTGGCCCATCCATTAAACCTATGGAGACATTTTTAAATCCTAGTTTTGTGTCAGTCACAGTATCACAGATTTAATAAGCACTATTTATGTTCTCTTGCAAGTCCGTGTTAAAATGCTGAACAAGAAAAGACCACGGACCGCTGAATTACTGTCTAATGAAATAATGTATCGGAAAGTGCTTTGCAAACACTATTGTGTATTCATCTTTGGGTCTGCATCCTTCCTTTTGTCTTTGATGCATACCAATTTATATTCTGACCTTAACAGGAATTCTTCATGTACAGTCTTCATGGTTTCCTTAAGTTACTTTACAGTAACTTCTTTGTCATCCAAAGCATTTCTAATTGCATCATATGGATTTTACTTTTAGAGATTTCTTCTTTTTTTAGTCATCTTTTTTCTTAGAAACTCTTTTCTCGAGAGGTAACTTCTCTAAGTTTTTAGGCTATGATTTTCCTGCTGTTTGCAATTAAAAATCTTTAATTTGTATTACTCGAGGGTCTGCTATATGTAACTGAGTGTGCTTGATACTGTAGGGCATACAGTTACCCATATGATATTCCTGGACCTCAAAGAGCTTACAGATCAATTGGAGAGGTAAGGTATATGATATACAATTAGTGATTCATTGGAAGTGTGACCCCTCTCACTCCATTCTCTTATTTCTTCCCTGTAGTTGTAAATGTGACTTTAAATGCCTTCCTCTTCCCTCTCCTATAAAAGTAATCTTTGTGTTGTGTTTCTAGGTATTTTCTACAATCATGTTGCCTGTTAGCGTATGTGCAGGGGTTCCAACTTCCAATTTACATGTGGTCCTTGGTTTGTCTGAAATTGCTCCAGAATCTTCTTTTAACCAACTATGAATCTAATTTACAATTGCTCAACAGTTTACTCACTGACATTCATATATATGCTCTCGTGTTCTTAGAGTGACCAGTATAAAGCATGAATTCTGTCTCTCTCTCTCTCTTTATCTCTCCCTTCCTCCCTCTCTCCCCCACCCTCTCTGGATGGATGGGTAGATAAATAGACAACAGATAAATAGGTAAATAGACAGACAGATCTACATATATATTTATTTACATAGTATTCTAATATATACTCATGTGGGTGTACACGTTAGAAATGTTTACTTTATACGTATATGCATAAAGTAGGTATTTCTAATATACTATGTATATAGTATGCCTGTGTGTAGTTCGTTTTATTTATACTATAAGTTCATGTGTTTGGGTTTATGCATTTTAAGTAAATTTAATTCTTAATTTATTAAGCATTTCAGTCAGAGCTTAAAATAATGAATTAAAAGAAAAGAAACAAACCCCATACAAGAAAAACACAGAATGATTCCTCTACATTACTGAGCATTCCCCCCCACACTCTTTTAAACAACGTCACCTTTGCAAAGCACAGGAAATCCACATTTTCTTTTATTGTTTGGTTAATAAGGGAACATGTATCAGTGAAGGGCACGTAGAGATTCTACTCATCCTCAGCGCAGCAGGGCACATAGGAGTTGGATAATTTACCACGCCATATTCTTGGTGCAAAATCTCGTCCCTATCCCTCACGTGCTCTGGAGCACACAGCAAGCAGCAATTCAGTCTTTTTTCATTGACTAGTGTATTTAAACTTTTTCCTAATTTTTCTGTGAGGCACTCAATTTCAGATACAGTTTTATAAGGGCCAAATAATTCACTGCAAATGCTGACTGTCATGGTCTAGGCATTCCTTTTCTATTAACAAATGCTGAGATTACAGCCCTGAAACTGTTAACTCTTAGGTCACGCTAAAGCCCATGATGTACCATTATGTAGATTCACTGTAGTTGTGGAAATAATACAGTTATCGCCATATACCCTGTACCTACTTACTCCCAAGGGTAACATCTTGCATAACTGTAGCACACTATCTCATATCACAATCAGGACTGACATTGATGCAATATACTCAACTTATTTAGATTTTACAAGTTTTACATATACTTGTGTGTGCTTATATTTAGTTTTCTAAATTTTATCACATATGTATGTATGTATTAACACAGTCAAAATATAGGCTAGTTCTATCATCATGATACCTCCTAGTACCCTTTATAGCCACAGGCACCTTCCTTTCCCATCCCTAACTCCTATCTATTAGATATAGTTTTAAAAGAAAAAAACATACTCATATATTACTTGTATAATGAATATTAATGAGCAAATGGTACACATACTTTCTCCTCTGCATATTAAAAAATTAATCTGGATTCTACAAATGTATGCATGAGTCAGAATTCTGAAAGCAGTACATAATATAATATGCATATTTCGATATTCTATTTATTTTGAAAAATTCTTATGTTTAAAGAACATACAGTATAATGATTTCTTTATGAAATCATTTCTGATTTCACCTGCAAATGGTGAAGTTGTAGAGGAAGGAAGGAAGGCAGACAGAAGAGAGAAGAGACATTGAGAAAGGAAAAAAGGGAAGGAGAGAAGGAAAGGAACAAGGGATGAAGTGGGGAAACAGAGAAGAAAAAAGAAGAGAGGGAGGACGAATGGAAATGTTATATGTAGATACATGTAGTTAAAATAAACATGATATCAATCAGAACTTCCTGATAATTCTCTTTTTTAATTGGAAAAAATCATTATCAAGGTGATACACTGACATTCAGAGATTAATGTGACCGCAATATCTGTCTGCTGACATTTGCCAAACCACTAAGAGTAACAAGAATGTTGCATTTTGCTTTTCCCTGCATTCAAAGGAACAGAACAGGACTGACATTTATATTGGCAGAGCAGACCAGGAGCTAGGACAGGGAGAAGTAAAGGGAGAAGAATTCTCTCACTTCACCAAGGGATGAAGATGTGCCAATCAAAGTTGTCTTTTGGGGAAAAAAAAAAGAAAGTTTCCGTAGCTTTGAAATCCAAAGAGATTTCAAGAAAACTTTTAATAAGGTAAATGTACCCAGAGAAAGATTTATGTATTGAAGTATTTTTTGTTACTGTTTATAGTCTTTTGATCCTGTCATTTTAGAAAATGTTAGTTATGCAAGGAAATGTACTTCCTGAGTTCTGTAATCTTCAGTTAGGCCTTATTTTACTTTTCTTTTATTTATTTTTTGTACAAGAATTTTGCAACCACAATTTAGTAAATAGGGTTTTTTAAATATATAATTAAAGTCAAATTATAATAATGCATTTTGTTTCTTCACTAAATCAGTTACTAACTTAGTAGCTTTTTTATGATGAAAAATCCATTATTTTAAATTATCATTATGAAATTTAGTGAATGAGTTTGTTCTTTAAAAACATTACAAAGTCAATACCACCTCTACTTACCTTCTACCCCTTCCAATAAACCCCTTCACCTTCGGTTGTATCTTACTGAAATATAGCATCACTAAAACTTGTTTTCTTGCGTTACTAATGGGAAATTACAAACACCTTAATAAAAAAAAAAAATTAGGACACCAAGATTTATGTTTTGTTTAACTGCTGAACTCTTGCTATTAGAGGAAAGGAATGATGAGTTGTTCTCATTTACAATGTGACATTTACATTAAGCACTAAATGCTCTAGTAGTGTATTAATTTATTTATCATGTGGTCCTATAGCTGAGTATACCATAGTGCACTTTTATCCAAAACAAATGCACTTTATATTCAATCATATGCCTCACTCTGAATATTTATGCATTAAAAAAAGTCATTGATGTGAAATAATTTTCAATTTTATTCTACATTGTTGGTTCCATTTTTTAAAAAGTTATTCTTAAAAAATAGCATTTCTTATGTGATACCCTCATTTTTGAAGTAGTCCACTAAAGATCATGGCCATATTATGCCAAACATTATATTGTTCTATGATTATTGAATATATGATTTATTGGAATAGAGTAAAGCCAGGTGATTCATTTATTCAAAACAGTTGGCTTTTTGCATATAGATCAAACATCTGTATTACTAAGAGTTTAATTTTTAATCATTTTTAACACAAGGTAAATGTAACTAAGACTAGTGTAGAACACTTCCCTCATGTTACTTGTTTTGTCCTATTAGAGACAAGGTGGAGGAAGATCAGTAATCATACCATTTGGTGCATTCATAATTGTTCAAACTCTGTGGATCTTTAAATTGAAAGGAATACTTAAAATTATGCTAATGTTATCTTCAGATATTTCAAGGGATTACTTTGTATTCGATGGGTTAAAATTTAGGGCAGCTTTAGGAAGAACTTCCTGAGGAAAATGGTTATTGCATACCTACAATGAACAAAGTGCCATGAGGAGTACAATCAGATTATGCTTGAAATAATTACAACTTTTTGTAATATTATTATTATTTTTTTTAAAGAAACAGAGTGGTGTGGTCGTAACTGTGATTCTACTCAGGTTTAATAAGGCTTTAAAGTCCTACCTCTGCTGATACTGAAATTCAAATCAAAGTACTGACGGTCACCAACTTGGGATGATTCGACTTAAAAATTTTTTGATTTTATGATGGCGTGAAAAGCAATACCATTAAGTAGAAAGTGCAGTTTGAATTTTGATATTTTCCCAGCTATCAATACGTGGCACACTACTCTGTGGTGATGCTGGGCAGTGGCAGAGCCACAGCTCCCAGTCAGCAACTCAGTCACAAGAGTAACAACTGATCCTCTACCGTGTATTCATTGTGTTAGATGATTTTGCCCAGTGTAGGCTAATGTAAGTGTTCTGAGCCTATTTAAGGTGGGCTGAGTGAAACTGTGATGTTTGGTAGGTTAGTTGTATTAAATGTTTTTCTACTTTCAGATGTTTTCAATTTATGATGTTTTCAACTTAAATGATGTGTTTATCAGAATGTAACCCCATCATAAATAGAGGAGCGTCTGTATACTATGTTTAGACCATTGATGAACACTTAGCAAAGACATTATAGAGAGGAAGAAAGTACTGTTAAGAGCTTACTGTTAAGAGCTGGAATGATCCTGTTTCTTTAAAGGATACTCCCTAATAACTTCCAGAGTTTTGCCCATGTTTCTTGAGTTCTTTCAGAGTTTAGTATTGCCATCCAAGATAACCGTTAGAGGGAGAACCATATTTCTTGGGAATATGTATATATAAACAATAACTGTTGCCAAATTTTCTAAGACTGTGGAAGACGGCCAATGTAGCAACAACTTGGAACTAAGGCATTGATCAGAATTTCTTTAAGATGTTTTATTTCAACACACTATCAAAAAGAAAAGGAAATCTTTATAAGATCACAGTGGAAAATTTCAGTGTTAGAATCCCAGTCTAAAATCTGGTTTTGACGTTGAACTGAACTGATCAAAATATATGGACTGAAATATATAATGTCTTATTTAATTTTATTTACTATAGAATCCTATTAAGGTTTTCTGAAATCTTCACTTACATCATGAGATATAAGAATATTGATTTGGAGTGGGATAGTCCTCTGTGAGAGCCCAGCTTAGCCAGGTACTGGGTAGATGACCTTGTCCAAGGTTAGTTGACATATTTCCTTCCCTGCCTCTTATTGCAGAATACTGGAATATGTATTCACCTCATTTGATTGTTGAGAGAACTGATTTAGATATTACATGGTTTTGGTAGGTGGCACATAGTAAGTACTTAATAAAAGATGATGTTATCAAAGGAAAATGTTGTTATCATTAATGTACAATGTAAGCATATATAAAAATAACTTTCTCTGGGTAATTAGAATTCAGATCAGATAGTAGCAGTCACTATGTTCTTCATGTCAAAATGAAGACATGGAAACACTGTTGATCGTCAATCCCTGTTTTTTTTATTTTTGGTTAGCATGAATATTGAAGATATTTATGGTTTGTTCTCATAATGCTATGATATAAAACATAACTATAAATTCAAGTTTACTCTTGCTTTATACTACCTCCTTACTACAGAGAAGGGAATATAATAGGTTCAAAAACAATGAGGCTTCTTGGTCTAAATATTTATATTTCTAGGAATTTATTATGCATGTATTCACAGATATGTGCAGAGGGTGCCAAAAAAACATATATACATTTTAAGAAACTATATTAAAATTGTAGTACTCAATATGCTTGTATACCAATAACAAAAGATGAATACACGTCACTTTTGACTTCTGCAATTACAAGAGGTGCTCAAAGTGGTTACCATCAGTGTAATTGTAATACAGGTTTTTTTTCCCTTTCTTAAAATGTGTATACAATTTTTGTCACCCTCTGTATATAAGGATGTTGATTATATAATTTTATAATAACAAAATTTTCAGTTGGAGCACATTATGAGTAGATTATGTTGTGTGCATGTGATAGATACTCACTGCTAGAATGGATGGGGCTGATAATAGAACACATCAAATGATCTCCATGATGTATAAATGAAAGGCATAGGACAAAATGGTATAGTGTTCTTATACATGTGTAAAACTACACATACACACTCATATATGCATGAAATATTTCCAATTTCTGTTCTGAAATTGGTTCTTTCTGAGAGGGATGTGTCTTGCTTTGGAGGGAAATTTACTTTCAGATTTCTTGTATTTTTATCATGCATATAAAAACATAAAAATTAATTTAAAATATTCGTGGAAGGAAATAAGTGAAAAGGCAAACAATAGCTGTCTCAGGGTGGTAGGCATACAATTGATTTATATTTGTGTGTGTGTATGTGCCATGAGTTACTCTGTAATTCTATAATAAACATATTTTATAATAAATATGAATTTTTAAATATATAACTTTCATTGACAGATTCCTAAAGATAATTTGAAATAAACTATAATTTACTTTTGTTCAACATTACCATTAATCTATGTATTGATTTTTAGTGTTTCTCAGTAATTTCAGTATAAACTTAGGCAATAGATAACTTGCTTTTTAAAATAATGTCCTAATTACCAGGTATCTCAGGACAGTATAATCACCCTCCTAAATTATGGCTTTGTAAGATCATTTACATATCTTTACAATTGGAAACAAGAGAAACAAACTAAAACTGAGTTACCTTTGTATCATCTTATATCTGGTTTTTACTGTTATCCTTTGGAATTGTATTATTCTTTACTTTTGCTTCTGCAGGGAAAATAAATCCTAGCCTAAGTAAAATTACAGTGCTTTTATTTCAAGAACATTTTAAAAAATTCAACCTATTTCATCATGATAGTGGTTGAATATCAATTGGTACTATTATAAAGATCTTAGGGGAAAAAAAGTTAGATATTGTGTCTCAAAGAGCTAGGCCTTTTATTATTTAGATTAACATGGAACCCTCAGAAATAGGTAGAAATCAGCAATCTGCTGACATGAAGTTAAAATACAAATGACAGAAGGTAAAAGGATTAGGTAAAGAGATTAGAAAGTACAAATTATTAGTCACAATATTGCCATGGGGATAGGAAAGACAATTTGGGGAATATAATCAATAATGTTGTAAAGATTTCCTTGTAAATAATGTTGTAAAGACAAATGATGGACACTTGTCTTATTAGGGAGACCACTTCATGGATGGTGTAGGTGACTGACCACTGCACTGTACACCTGAAGCTGAAGCTGAATAATAATGTCAAATATATATATATATATATATATATATATATATATATTAGATAGACAGACAGACAGACAGATAGATAGAGATATAGTCACGGGAAATGGAGCACAGCCTAGGGAATTTTTAGGCACTGCTGGAGGAATTAGTTGCGGGAGACCAAAATTGGTCTATTAGAATTTATTTGGCATGTTTGAGCTGCGGGAGGTTAGGCTAGAAAAGACTATAACCTCCTTGAGCAAAAAGGGGTATGACATTTTATAGGAGGGGATGAAGGAGGCTGTTCCCCCTTCAATGCTTCAGGAGGTTTTCCTTGCATTGTCTCTCACAACAAAGGGTTTCAGGGCATGACCAAGCCCTCAGGTTCCACATCGTGCCCCCAGTCTGCCTCCTGGACCACCCAGGCCCCCTGATCATAAACCCCTAGGAGACAAACACAGGCCAGCAGGTACAAAGTATAAAGCAAGACAAAATGGCTGTTAGGAGAAGATGGTTTCTACATTCCAGGCAGCTTCTTCCAGGCCTAAGGCAAATACAAGCTGGCAGGTACAAGATTCAAAGCAAGACAAGGTGGCTTTTAAGATAAGGTTTCTGCTCCTGGCCAGAATATGGCCTAATAGGAATAGAGTCATTGGAATTGTAACAGCTATATACAACATTAGAGGTGTAGTAAATTGGGAGAGGGGGGCTATCACTTTGTGGGGGGTATAAATGTCTAACTATTACATTGTTTTCTACACCTGAAACTAATAATAATAAAAAATAATAAAAAAATAAAAAATAAAGTACAAGTGGCACATCTGTACCATAGAAATATGTGTTAACATAAGTAAGCTATTTCTATTGAGGAAAATACAGCCAACACAACGTAAAAGTATTAGCTCCATGAAGGAAGGATTAGGAAATTCATTCACTGCTGTAATCCCAGCGTCATGTTCCTGGTACGTAGTAGGTGATGATTAAAACATTTGTTGACAAAAGCAATTTTTTAACATTAGCCTGCAATTGGAATTAATGGCAGTAGTATAAAGAAAATTGAACTACATATCTTTTGATTATTTAAACAATCCTCAGTTATGAGATAAGAAGCTGCCTTCCAAAAATGAAAAATAGAATGCTGACATATCTATTGGAATCAGCATATTGCACATTCCCCTGGAAAGCCTTATTATGCAAATCTATTTAAATTATATTTAGTGATATTCCTGGTACAGTTTGAGATTGATCACACAGTTAACACAACTATATATTTCAAAGGTAATTCATAAGCCTATTTTGACACACTTTGTGTGTGTGTGTGTGTTTGTCTCCTTTGAAGAGTCGCCGTAACCATTCAGTCCAGTGTTGGGAAGATAAGTAGTAGCTGAGTAGTCTGACTTCTGACACCATCCTCGGATCAGTTTTGGAGATGCTTTCACCCTGTTCGTCTTCTGCAGCAGCCAGGCAGAGTGCTGATTTCTTCACGGCCCTGAGGAACTCTTCAGCCTCCAGAAGTAAGTTGATTGCTTTCAGTTTGATAATTGCCAATGGCTTCCTAACCACTTAGGGAAGGCTTACTAAACATCTTGCCAATTACTGTATTAATTAAAACCAGAATTATTCATCACTAACTATTTTGTTTCTTTTTTCTCATGCCTTTCTGGAGATACAAAATCTATCACTTTTTATGTTAATAACCTCTAACTTTATGGAATTCTTGGATTTTTCAGGATTGTTTCACAATGCATTATCATAATTTATATTTGCAGCCTTGAGGAATAGACATGGGAGAGATTAAAAGAATGATGTCTGCATAGGAATAAAACAGATTCAGAAAGACCAGCTATTTTATCAAAGTTGTTTGACTAATGACTAATGAAGATGGAGTAAAGTCCCTGGTCTTTTGATTCTTAACTGAGTGCTCATTCTAAAACTTTGGTCTCCTTTGCTATGTGGAGGGTAAGGGGATGGTGCTAGAAATAGAACTTTTCCTGGTTGTTTGGATTATTGGATCACATGTTATTTGTGTCACTGAAGGATAGTGTATGGTGGCCTATAAATATGTATACTGAAAAAACTAAAGAAAAGGGAAAACACATGTAGGAAAATGAATTGAAATCAGGGGACATGAAGAGTCTACAAAATACATAACATAATGTACTATATACCATCCCAAAACAAATTCTCAACTATATATCTATCTTTGGGCTTTCTATTACTAGATAAATCAGATAATTACATGGTTATTTATGTTCATAGGATTTGAAAAGTAAAGACAATTTCTCTGGAAAAGTTCAGACTTTCCTGATCCATGCTTAACGATCTTATTGTTTTGCCAATTTTCTAGTTTACTTGGTTTAAATTTGACATATTTCTTTCTTTTTTATTTTAATTTTTTTATTCTTCTCCCAAATACTTGATATAGTCATCTCTTGCTGCTCTTAGGGATACATTTGTATCAAAATGTCACAACACAGAAAATGATTATGGGTACATTTTTATAAAGAGCAGGGTTTGATCCAGCCTACATGGTCTGTTGGTAATTTGGTGCTTAGCAATTGAGATCTCCTGGAGGGAATGGATAGAATATACTTAATAACTGTAGTTTATTTTGCAGCATATTGCAGCTTCAGTATGCCAGCAACAGAAATGTCTGTCCTTAAGAGAACATGGAGACTGTTGTTAAGAATTTATTTCTGAATCATGAGGCTATGGATTACATGAGATTTAAAACAGGCAGCCAGTGTGTTGTTGCTAGGGTGCTCAAGATAATGTAGAATGACTACTATTAAGACATAAACAAAAAGGATATATTAGGTTATATCGTGGTTAATTTATTGTAACTCTTACTAGCATAAAATGATGAGTCTGAGTATGCAGAAGATAGATTAGAAGTCATTATTGTAGTGTAGGTTTTTTCTATGTATATTTTATTACCTGTACTCCTTTGGTACATGATTTATTCATTTATCTTAAGAATTGCTTTTGTGGCTTCGGTCCTTGAGCTTTTTATTAAATAAAGCAACTTGAGAAAGACATTCTCGATTTCCCATTTTTTTACTTTTCTTAAAGAAATGGAGGACCCTGTCTGTACCTGAGGTGATCACACACATTTTAAGATATGGAAAAGTATAAGGTTTTTTTCTTAAAGGCAACCACACCAGAAACTCCAGAGATTTTTATCTGCCCAAATGATTAACTAGGTAATTAACAAATTTTTGTTTTCCGTGGATAAGGCCGACTTTTCCTAAACAAAACATCTGACTTTATGAAAGCTCTTAGCGAAGGAAATATATTTACTGATATAGATTCCCTAGTGTAACTCACAAGACTTTGTGAATTCAAATACAGTTTCATTTACTAATGGCTATAATCAAGGCCAAAGGATTTACTTAATTAACCTGGCAATAGAAGGCTAAACAGAAATAATTTATGTATTGAAAATGTCTCTTCTGAGTTAATGCTTAATTCAATTTTTTAATTACCAGTCCATTAGTCTGTAGGAGTAGAATCTCCTTTTCCCTTTCTATTTTTTCTTTGGAGTAATATTAGGTGAAATTCTTGCATGGAATTAATCACCCTGAAAAAGAGAAAGTAAATACATTCATAATTAGGTTCCTCAAATTTCAAATAGCTCATTGAAAATTCATAGCACATCCATTAAATCCCTTTAAAAAAGTAAATAGAATACTGGGAACTTTCTCAGAGGAAGTAATGAATGGAGAAATAGTACAATAAAGAGGCAATGGAATATCCATTAGTTATTAGTGCAGGACCATTGAGGGTGGTGGTGGTTGTCACGACTGTAATTTTTCTTACTGTGGCATTTTCAATTAGTCTTGTCCAGTAAAATAGTACTTTTGTCTGTTTCTGTTGTGCTTTCTTGTTTAACTAAAGCACTGATTACTTTAAACAAAAATAATGTCTGAACAGATGTGCATGCCTGTGTAAATAGATACATATGTATCTAAAGATAATTTAGTGTACACATAACAATGATAACCACTCTACAAAACTGATACAACTTCTAAATGTTAAAGTATACTTAATGACATTGAACATATAATATTTAAAATACTTTTATTTTCTTGAAACAAACTACCCTGTGTTTAAGGCTTGTAAATGACCAAGTCTGATACTATTAGTTGACAGTGCCTTAATCACTTATAGTGACAAACATATCATTTGACACTTTCCAGTACTTTTTAATAAACATTAATTTGTTTGATTTTTAGACTATCTGTATGAAGTAGTTCTAAAAATGTGTATATGCCCTCAACACTATAGATATTTTTTATGTTTAATATCTTTAGGTATATATTTATATACTTGAAATCATACCAGATACTTGGGCCACAAAAACACAGTTAGAAAATTAGGGTTATCTATAGGACAATGTAATATGCTAATTATAAATGCTAAAGTAGTTCCATGAATTAGGTTTAATAAGCCTGAAAAGTAGAACAAAGAGGAAACCTGCTATATTATGCTGTACTCACTTTGAAAAGAAGAGAGTATGAAAAATTCTCCAAGAACACAAACATTATGATTCTCACAAATGTATGTATGCATTGCCCGTCATGTCCAATGTGGTATATATAATTACCTAAATGCCTTAAATTTAACAGGCGGCCAACTAAGCTCTTGGTCATCTCTCTGAAAATACTCTTTTGATATTCTTGGGCTCAATCTATGACTTCACTGTATACTGGAAAAAATGAGAATCATTTTGTCACCTATCTCCTGCATTCCACAAAGTCTATCACCTAATCTAGTCATATTTACTAAGCAAAAAAAAAAAAAAAAACACCTTACTGAATTCATTCACTTTTCTCCATTTGGGACCATCAGTATGCTGGTCCCAAATAATATAATTTGATCTCTCAAGCTACTCCAGAGACTTCCTAAATTATTGCTCACATCCACTGATGCACCTGTTATGTCTCAGGCAGCCAAAGAGCTTTACAAAACACAAAACTGAGATATCATATCTCTCTAGACACCATTGCTCTTAGAATGCAGGGTGAGTTCTTTATCATGGCTCACCATGCTCTGCATGCTTTCTTATTTTTCTAAATGCTTCCAACTCATCCCACACCATGTCCTCTTCCCTTCCTACATTGCAGGCACATAGGCCTTTAGGTACTTCTGCCCTGTCTGGTGACCTCCCATCCAGCTTTTTGCAAGTGGTTGTTTCTCCCTAAGGAGATCACCACTCCGGACTGCTTTTTGCCTACTATGTCAACACAATAGTCACTTCTGAAGGAAGCATTTCTTCCTCTGCCTGACCAGATTATCTTTTCTTATTGTTCCTAAAAATGCCGTGTTATATGAAACAAAGAACTGGTACAAAAAACGGGGTTAGTTTCCAAAAATTAAAAACAAAACAAAACATACTATTATATTTTTTATAATTAAGAGAAATATCTTTACTAAAACAATTTTCACAAAAGTATAACATATTAATATGTATTAAATAATGTTTTCTTCGTCATCACTACTAAGCACCATTAACCGAGGGCGTTTTCTTTTTGACAAGATATCTTCATCCTCTGAACTTTCTTCAGCATTATCTTGACTTCTACTCTATATGCTCTGTGTTGTTCCGGGATTTCTCTAATTCTCAAACTGTGTTAGAGTGAAACTGTGTTATAGACATGCCGTGTTATATGGGGGTTACCTGTATATGGTTTCGTAGTACCATATACCTGAAATTCATTACAATTTTATATCTCTCTGTGCAGTTATCTAACTAAAATTGACTTCCCTTCCAGATTGTGAGAACTATCAGGTCACAGTCTATGTCCATTTTGTTCATTATTGAAACCCGTTTTTATTCCTTTGGGTCTATGAACACTGACATAGAATCAGAATCGCTCGTGTGTGTGTGTGTGTGTGTGTGTGTGTGTGTGTGTGTGTGTGTGTGTTTTATGAGACAGAAAATCTCTGAGATCTGAGAAAAAGTCACGATTATCAGGGAGAGAAAATTGCAACTGACAGGAAATATTGACACTGGAAAATTACTGCTTGACTTTGCCTTCCATTTTTTAATTTTTTTATTTTTTGCCTTTTCTTTTGTGACTTAGTGGGATAGTTTTCCTTACAACTGGCATGGCTTTTGTTATAAAGTTACTGAAACTATGATTCTACTGACAAGAGCCAGACCTCTGTTTCTAGAACTAATAGCAAGTAGTGGCATGAAATTCTTTTACTTCTATATTGATAATGGTAAATGTTAAATAACAATGGTCAGATGTTTAAATATGAGTGTTAAACCCAAGGCATTGGTCCACAATGTAGATGAGGCTTTCTCTATCATGTAAAACATGTGCAATCTTTTGCTTTTATTTTAGAAACGAAAGATTCTAAGGCTATCAGTGGGACAGAATTTTTAAGTATTGACTGTTAGGTCTTTTCATTTTTGTGTTCGCATTTTCCTGTTGTCAGAGTTTGATCCTGTTTTACTGCAGTCTCACCCTTCACATCAGGTATTTATTTTTCCTGTGCCCTTATACTGCTGTCCTTTCCTTTTCTTAATCTCAGCACGATTCTTCAGGGACTTGTTTTCTGATAGGTGATGGATCAAAACCCTGTCCTTGCTGTTATGAAGCAGGTACAAATGAATCCAACCAGAATTTTTGTCTAAGAAATAATTATTCATCAATAGCCGACGTGTGGGTATTACAGTGCAGAAAGAACTACCATAAGTACTGATGAAAAACCACAAATAGTTGTGAACTCAGTGGAAAAAGAGGTTACTTCCATTTGAGATTATGTAAATATACTTATTAGAAGTAGAATCATTGGGACCTCTGAGATAGGTTTCAACATTAGGCTATTGTTGTTAATGTGATGATGTGTTATCTCATTTAGGCAGATATTCCAGAAGGTAGAGAGGTAATGCACAGTTCTCCCCAAAGCCCATAAGTACTGACACCAAAACTAAAAATGTCTTAGCTGGCAGCACTTGATGTAGAAAGGCCTCTGCTCTCCGTGCCTACTGTTAGTGTTGGCCCTGTGGGTTGCTAATACTACAGTTCTTACTGTGAAGTGTCCTAGGGAGAGGTCTGAATACATAATTTGTTTTAGGAGATAATGATGACTTTACATTTAGGTCCAGGAGAGATCAATGTCATGTGGAGAGTACTCCTGGCAGCTGACATCAGATTCATGGCAACAATCTTAATTGCAAAACACTGGCTATGAAACCCATTGGAAAAAATCCAGTTTGTACAGATTCAGCCTAAGTTATTGTTTCTGTTATTTTGATAAGCAACCTATTCCACTGGCCGTGCACTTAACCTCCCTTATACCACCATGAGCTGCACTAAGGGTATTTTGGCATATGTCAGGTTTAGAATTCTTTGGGTAAACTGAGACATCTCTCATCAATATGAAACTGAATGTTGGGGATGTTATAGCAAGGAAAACCATGACAACACAAAGGCTTCTAAAAGAAAATCCATAATTTGCCATGTGAAGAAACTCACAGACTGGAAGAATCTATGTATACTGCATTGATCATAAACACTGACTTAATATTGCTAGTGACGTAATATAAAGGGGAAAAACAATGAAATTGATAGTTATCACTACATGGAAAGATGTGTGAAAAAAATCAGGGCCTTTATAGACATATCCTTACTAGCTGAAAACATTAATATAAGAAAACCTAGAGACTTGATTTTGAAAAGTGCTAATTTAGATAAAACACTCAACTTAGATATTACAGTTTGGCACAGAAGTATTTGATATCTAGAATGTTGAAGAACCTCATCATATTTTATTATTGCAATATTGAAGATATTTTATCATTGAGAGGGGATAAAGAAGACACACCATTGGGGATATTGATATGCACGAGGTAATGTATAACTTAGTCTCAAATGATAACCTCTTCATCATGCCTGATTACATATGTAAAGCTTGATGAGGACTGAGACCTTGCAGGATGGTGGCTTAATCCCATTTGTCTAATTAACCTTACCTTTGGACTGTTAGGAATATTTAAGGTATGACCAGCTTGACATAAAAACACGTTTCCCTCCCTGTATTTACAATATACAATAAACGATCAGGCACTTAAGATTTGTCAACTGAGGTGAAAACTTTGTTGCTGCTATGAAAGCAACATTATTTAAAAGATGGCTGTTCTTAATATCAGGCAATTGTAAATCCATAATAAGAACCTGGCTTCCTTTTTGATCACTTTGCATGCAAATATGGATTCTTATGCTAAATCCTGAAGCCTTAACATACTGTTTAATATCTGGCAAACAAATAACCTTTTAATACCTGCTTATTTATTTATGTCTTGAAGATAGAGTTCCATTACAGGCAAATGAGTGCCTCTTAGGTTATTTCAGTGCATACTCCAATAATGATTCCAACATAGAAATAATCCACAATTGAAAACATGCATTTATTATTTATAAAGAAACAGAAAGATAAACTTTTTCACAACAAGAATGCTCTACTTGAAAGAGAGAACTGAAAAGGAAATACAAATAAAATTATATTTATTTTTAATATAATGTTTTCATTTTATCAAGCTTACTTTATGAAGTATTTTTCAATATTATACACATCTTGAAATGAAACTGTAGAATCTCAGAATTTTAGGTTGATATAATTAAAGAATGAGTCAATATACAACAATTATAGTGATAATAAAAGTGGTCCTGTGGCATTCATGGATTTGACTGATGTAGTTATATGTGGACACTCAGCTTGGAAAGTAGTATCTAAGAATGAGTCACATAATAGTGAGACATTTAACATCTGAATCACTTCTTGGATTTGTTCTCTATTCATCATAAAATACCAGTAGCTCTTATTAAAGGTATAGACCCATTCTTTAAAAAATTTCAACAATGCTTCGCTATGTGAGTTCTGACAATTAAGTTTGCGAACTTTGTTGCAATGATGTTGCTAACCTTTTTTGATATCAGAGGGATTATTCATTATGAATTTGTACAAACTGGACAAACTGTTAACCAAGTTTACTATTTGGAAGTACTGAAAAGGATGCATGGAAAAATTAGATGACCTGAACTTTTTGCCAACAATTCATAGCTCTTGCATCACAACAATGCACCAGCTCACATGGCACTGTCTGCGAGGGAGTTTTTAGCCAAAAAACAAATAACTGTATTGGAACACCCTCCCTACTCACCTGATCTGGCCCCCAATGACTTCTTTCTTTACCTGACGATAAAGGAAATATTGAAAGGAAGACATTTTCGACACTCAGGACATCAAGGGTAATACAACAACAGCTCTGATGGCCATTCCAGAAAAAGAATTCCAAAATTGCTTTGAAGGGTGGACTGGGCACTGGTGTTGGTGCATAGCTTCACAACGGGAGTACTTCAAAGGTGACCATAGTGATATTCAGCAATGAGGTATGTAGCACTTTTTCTAGGATGAGTTCGCGAACTTAATGTTCATACCTCATGTTTTATGGGCAGTATCAAAGTGGTATTCCTGATTCTAAATATTTTTGGACAAAATACACATATATGACTCCTTGTGCAATGGTACAAGGGTATTCATGTAAAGGGATCTAATGTCCCAGCATGAAAAGTAATGATAAATAAAGAAGGTACTGAAGTGAGAATACATCAAGTGAGAAGGTACATCAAGTGTGAAGGTACATCAAGTGAGAATCCAGTTGTCATCAAGCCCAAGTAAAACTCATCCTTATCATCTTGGTATTGTCCATATAATTTATTTTTGCCACATGATACCCTTGTGAACAAGTAAATGTTTTGTTCTCATAAGCTCTAGACCTCAGAAATTCACAAGTCTGTCCTGTATACCTAGACAGGTGTTTCACTCAAATAGGTATTTTTTTATGCTTTTGTTTCTCAGAATGTTTCTTGAGTCAGTTTTGGAATAACTCCAGGCATTAATAAAATAGTAACTTCAGTTATAAGATGGACTGCTGTATGAGAAACTCTAATTTAGTCTACTCCAAATAACCAAGAGCACATCTATTTACATACTTTGCAATGCACTTTTATGCAAAATACTCATATGAGAAACAGAAACAAATATCAGGGATTTATTTTTAAAAATCTATGTATCAAATACATTAGAAATAACAAGAATGGCAACTCCACGGCACTGGAAGTCCTTATGAGGAATAGTTAGTTGCACAGATGTACCTCTTATTTTTCTTTTCAGTTTTAGGGGCATTTTGAAATGCTGCAATTCCTTGTAAATTAATAATCTGTCTTACGGATATATAGGAATTTTCACTTCACTGGAACATAAATTAACCAGCCTTCTATAATCATTCTGAATAACTAGGAGTTTAGTATAAACTGAAAACAACAATAAATCTCAAAATAAGTTTGATTACAAATATACAAAATTAATATCTTTTGTCACAGACCCAAATACAGTATCTTAGTTTAAATGATCCAAATATTTTTACTTCTGAAGTTTACTAAGTGATCTATTGCAAGTTAAACATAAAATAGTACAAGTATACAACTAAATATATTGATACTCCTTGTTCTTGAAGAGGAGGGTTCAATATTGTCAAGATTGTCATTTTTGGTTAACTTAATTTATATCTATATTCAGTGAAGTCCCAATCAAATTTCCAGCAAGTTATTCTGTGGCTATCGACAAATTGATTCTATAGTTTATATGGAGAGGCAAAAGACCCAGAATAGCCCATGCAATTTTGAAAACAAAGTTGGTGGACTGACGCTCCCTGTCTTCAAAACTAACTATAGAGCTGCAGTAAATCAAGGCAGTGTAGTATTAGGAAAGACTAGACAAATAGATCAGTGGAACAGAATAGAGATCCCAGAAATAGACTCTCTTAAATATAGTCAACTGATTTTTGACAATGGAGCAAAGACAGTAATACCATGGAGCAAGGATAGTTTGTTCAACAAATGGTGTTGGAACTACTGGACATCCACATACAGAACAATGGATCTAGACACAGGTTTTACACCCTTTACAAAAATTAACTCAAAATGTAATAGAAACCTAAATGTAAAATGCAAAACTATAAAATCATAGGAAACGACATAGAAGACCATGGGTAGGGTGATAGGTTTTTACATACAACACCTAAGACATAATCAATGATGTAAATAATTGGTAAGCTGGACTTCATTAAAATGAAAACTTTGTTTTGTACAATATCAAGAGAATGAGAAGACAAGTCACAGACAGGGAGAAAATATGTGAAAAAGATATATGTGATAAATGACTGTTACCCAAAATACACAAATAACTCTTAAAGTCATCAAAAAACAAACAAACAAAAAACCAATACGTTTAAAAAATAGGTGAAAACCTTAAGAGACATGTCACCAAGATGATGTACAGATGGAAAATAAGCATATGAAAAGATGCTTCACCTCGAATGTCATCAGGGAACTGCAAATTGAAGCAATGCGATGCCATTACACACCTATTAGAGTGCCCAAAATTCGTAACATTGACAACACGAAATGCTGATGAGGTTGTGGAGCAACAGGAACTCTCATATAGTACTGGTGAGAATTCAGAATGGTACAGACACTTTGGAAGTTTGCCAGTTCCTTACAAAACTAAACGTACTCTTCCTATATGATCTAGCAATCATACTCCTTGGTATTGACCCAAGGAAGTTAAACATTTATGTCCACATGAAAACCTGCACACACATCTGTATGGCAGCTTTATTCATAATTACCAAAACTTGAAAACAACCAAAATGTCCTTGTTCAATATTCCACCCTTTTCACATTGAACTGAAATTCTAACTGCTGTGCACCGAACTTTCATATATGCATACATATATTTCCTGATTTTCTATTTTATTTTATTTCTATTTTATCTGTTTTATTATTCATTATTCCTGCACAAATACCATCTGTAATTTAATTATTCTATGTATAAGCCTGACAGATTGTAAAATGAATGAATCTCCTTTTTCCATTCCTCCTTCAAAATTGCCTTGACTAATGTTGGCTCTTTATTCTTTATCCTTCTGTTTCAATTTTGGGAGTAGACAGGTTTGGTGAAAAATCATGTTGTAAATTTTATTGGAGTCACATTTGATGTTTATTTTAGTTTGGGAAGAAATATTTTGTTTTCATTTTTTAATATTGAGTATAAAATCTATTAGTGGTCTTTTTCAGGTCCTATTATAATATTTGATACATTTTTCCTTATATATCTTACATTTCTATTTCTTCATGTTAAACAATGTTTTTGTGTGTTTGCATTGGGCTTTTAAAATGTAACATTTTCAATTAATTGTGTCAATATACTATTGTTGCTTTTTATCATTGTCTTCTAAGTAACTTTGCTGAACTCTTACTCGTTTTCATAGGTTGTAGTTGTTCCTGCATTTACATAATTTTATTTATAATATATATATAAATGGTACTATTAAAATGTCTCTTATATTTTCATTATCTAATTGAACAGGTTAGGAGATCTGTTATAATAGTGAATGGAAACAGAGATCGTGTGACCATTCTTATATTTTTCTCTCCTTTAATGAAACTGTTAAAATGGTCTGAACACTGCAATTAAAAGGCAGAAATTATCAAATTGAATATTAAAGCAACACCCAACAATATTTCCCCTGAAAGAGAGCCACTATAAATTTAAAAATGCAGATAGAGTAATAACAAAAAGGTGAAAAAGATGTATCATGTAAATACTAACCAGAGGGAAGCAAGACTATCGTTCAGCATAGATTTCAGAACAATGTAAGCGATTAAGAGGAATATTTCTTAATAATCAAGGTGTCAGTTCCTTCCAGTGTACACGATGATACAATGTGCATTCAAATATTAACACAGCTGCATATATGGAGAAAAATGAAGACAAACTGAAGACATTTTTAAATAAACAAAAAGACAATATGTCAGCAGACTAAAGAAAGCAAATATGTCAACAGCCTACCCAACAATAAAGGAAATGCTAAAAGGAAATAAAACTATGTTAGAAAAATGGAGATAGAGGAAGGAATAAAGAACAAGGTAAAGATGAAGGTAAAGTTCATGACTTTAAGTTAATGACTACTGTGTTTATAATAAAACGTGGCCATGAAAACCATGAAATATTTTGAACTACAACTTTCGAGGACGGGCAGTATCAGGTATCAAAACTTATACAGCTATGCCAGTGTAGTCTAATAAGTACAGATACAATCAAATAGAGGGAGAGAACATACAAAGTGTCCAAAAACACTCTTCATTTCACTGTTATACTGTGTAATATTTGTCATACATTGTGTCTATATATCCATGATTTTTAGCAAAAATGTCAAAGCATAACAGTGGTGTAAAGAAAATGTTTTCATTGATTTGTCAAATAGCAATTAATGTAAGAAAAAATGAATCTTTACACCATATATAAAACCAATGCCCAGTGGATTATGTACATAAATGTCACAAGCAAAATGATTAAGCTTTTAGGAAATAACATTAGGCAATATATTCATGATTTTGAGACTATGGAAGTTTTCTTATATATAACATGAAAATCATTAAATAAAACTTATGAAAAGAGTAATAAATTATACTACATTAAAATTAAGGACTCTTTTAATGAAAATCTATTATGAAATTTAAAAAGGACAAAATCGCAAAATAAGACATGCTATTTGTAAGACATAATTGAAACAGGACTTATATCCAGAATACATAAAGTCCTTTTATGAATCTGGAAAGAAAATGGCAGATTATTTGATCAAACAAACAAACAAAACCCAACCAAACAACCAACCAACCAACCAACCAACCAGCCAGGGGCAAAGTCTTAAAGGGGCAGTACATGAAAAAAATATCTATTAGTGGTCAGGACAGTAAACATACAGAAAGTTTCTAATATTAGTCATTAATCAAAATGCAAATTTAATCTTCCAACTGGAATGGCTACATTTAATAGACTGACAGGTAAAGATAAATACTGTATGATCTCCCTGATGTGTGGAATCTAAAAACATCGAATTCATAGAAACTAAATTTCTGGTGGCCAGCGGCTGAGGGGTGGGGGAGATGAGGAGATGTTGGGCAAATAGTAGACTTTCAGTTATAAGCTAAGTAAGTCCCAAGGTGCTAATGAGCAGCATGGTGACGATAGTTAACAATTCCATAATGTATACTTGAAAACAGCTATGAGAGCAGAACTTTAATGATCTCACCATAGCAACAACAACAATAACAAAATGATAGTTACCTGAGGTGAGGTGAAAAATACTTCAACCTTTTTGGGTAAACATTTTGCAATATATGTTATCAAATCATCACATTGTACACCTTAAATTTACACCATGTGATATACGTCAATTACATCTCAGTAAAGCTGGGGGAAAGGAAAATAAGATTAAAAAACTGAAAATGTTTTAGATCCAACATGTAAAGAACTTGGAATTTGTCACTCCAGTCCTTACAACAACAACAACAACAAAAAGCTGAACAAAAAATTAATGAGTTTTATTTTACATATAATCAGTACATTTTATGTTCCTGGCTGAGTTTTAATTTTCCATGTTGCTACTATTTCTCTATTTTTATCATATGTCCTTGGTTCATTTTCCCCTCTTCCTGCCTTTTAGAATAATTGAATATTTATGATTCTATTTTATTTTCTTTAGTGATAGTTGTACCTCTGTTTTATTTTTCTGGAGTTTGCTCTAGGGTTTAAAATATACATCTTTCACTTATCAAAGTTTATCTTTAAATGGCATTATACCATGTCACTATATAGTGCAAGAACCTTATAGTGGTTTATATCTATAATTCCACTCATTGTTGTCATGTTTTACTACTATATATGCTATATATTCTCTAGCACATGGTTGTTATTTTTACTTTAATCTGTCAATTATTTTAAAGGTGTAAACACTAAATACAATACTTTTATATTACACATTTGCCATTTATGTACTTTCATTCTATCTAAGTACCATTTTCCTTTTATGAAAAGAAGTTTCTTTAATATTTCTAATAGTGTAAAGTCCACAGGTGATGGATTTCTTGGATTTTATTTGTTTCAGACATATAATTATTTTTATACACTAATTGTACATTTTTTTTCTTTTAGTACTTTAAAGATGTATCTCCACTGTCACTATCTTTACATAGTTTCTGAAAAAGTATACTCCCATTCTTGCCAATGTTCTTCTGTATGTAATGTGTAAGTTTTTGTATCTCTGTTGGAGTTTTTCCCTTTATCAGTGTGCAGTAGAAAATGTATTCAATTGTGCCTTGGTGTAGTTTTTTAGATTTGTTTTGCTTGGGGTTTGTTGTGCATTTTCCATCTGTCAGTTTATGATTTTTAAAGTCATCTTTGGAAATATGTCAGCCATAGTTACTTTAAACATCTTTCTCGCTTGGCAACTTTTCTAGGATTCCAACTACGCATGTGTTAGACTGCTTGATAGTTTCACAGGTCACCTATGCTCTGTACATATGTTTTTTTATTTTTGTTTTTGTTCATCTCATTGTTTTTGTGGTTAGCATTTTTCTGTGCTTCGTTTTGTATAGTTTTTATTGCTGTGTCTTTACATTCACTAAACATTTCTTCTGCAGTGTCTAATCTGCTATAAATATGTTTTCACTTTTGATATTGCAATTTTTCTTATCTATGATTTTCCTGTGGTCTGTTTTGTGTATCTTCCATTTTTTCCCTCATCATGGTCATGTTTTCCTTTAACTTTTTGAGCTTATAGAGCATCTTTAGCATACATGTTTTAGTCTCTTGGTCTGGTATTTTCGTTACTTCTTTCTTTTCTACATCTTTTTCTAATGATTAAGCTTTCCTGGTTGGGGTTTGTATTTTCTTGCTTTTGCATTCCTGGTAATTTTTAACTGGATGCCAGACACAGTGAATTTTATATTGTTTGTTTCTAGATTCAAGGGGATTACTCTACAAATCTCTGGATCTCTCCCTATTCATCTCCCTTTTTTCTGATATCTGCAGACATATTGTAGACTTTTCCCCTCCCTAAAGTCTGATCACTGTCTACACACTCAGGAAGACTGCATGGTTCTGTTTGGGTCACTCCCTCCCTGTGTTACAGCCTTGAAACTGCCTCCAGGAGAAATTTAAAGCAATTTTAGGGGTAACCTTATTGCTTTTTTTTTTTCCTTTCAGGAATTATATTTTTGTGCTACTTGTCCAATATACAAAAAAATGTTTTGTCATATTTTTATCTGAGTTTTTCAGTTTTTTAAAAGGTAGGGGAGGTATCAGTCCTGCTTACTTCACCATAGCTGGAAGCATAAATCTCTATTTTCCCCTTAATTTTTAAAGTAAAATTGACTGGGCATAGTATTATAAGTTTAGGTATATTTTATTTAATTTCAGTATTTTCTAGTTTCCATTATTCCTTTTTTTTTCTTTGAAGGAAAATAACATGTTTTTTCTTACTGCTGTTTAGATGTTCTTCTTGTGTTTGTTTTAGTTTTAGGATGTTTTGGACTGAATATTTGTGTCTAAGCAGTGTTATGGACTGAATATTTGTGTCCCCCAAAATTGGTATTTTGAAGCCTTAACCCCCAGTGTGATGATATTTGGAGCCAGGGCCTTTAGGAGTTAATTAAGGTTAGATGAGGTCACGAGCGTGGGGTCCTCCTCGTGATGGTATTAGTGACCTTATATGAAGAGGCACCAGAAAGATTGCTTGGTTTGAGAACTAGGAAGAGAGCTCTCACCAGAACCTGACCATGAAGGCTCCCTCATTTTGGAATTCCAGCCCCCAGAACTGTGAGAAAATAAATTTATGAATCATAAAAAAAGAGGTAAGACTTGTGTTTACCAGAGGTAGACAGTTGAGAGAAAGGAGGATTGGAGGAAGATGATCACAAGGTACAAACTTCCAGTTAATGTAAAGATAAGCACTAAGGAGGCAGTGTGCACCGTGATGACTAGTTAACACTGCTGTGTGATACGTAGGAAAGCTGTTAAGAGAGTAAATCCTAAGAATTCTCATCACAAGGAGAATTTCTTTTTCTTCTTTCTTTTCTTTTTATTATATCTGTATGAGATGATGGATATTAGCTGAGCTTTTTGTGGTAATCATTTCACAATATACGTAAATCAAACCATCATGTTGTATGCCTGAAACTTATAGTGATATATGTTAGTTATTTCTAAATAAAACTGGAAAATATTTTCTGTTGTTTAAGCCACCCAGTCTTTGGTATTTTGCTACGGCAGCCTGAGCAAGCTGAGACAGTGGGGCTATATATATATTTTATTTATCATGCTAATTTTCATAGTATTTTTGTTTGTTTGTTTTTAAATCTCTTGATACCTTCCCCCAGCTTTAAGAAATATTGTTTATTATATTTTTGAATATTGCTTCTTCCCTGTTGTCTGGAAGTCAGTTGTTTTGGGATGCCATTTATATGTAAGGTATAGATAGTATGTATTCATTATGTCCCAGAAATCTCTTAATTTTCTTTCGTGTATTCCCCCTCCTTGTTCCTCTTAATGTTTAATCTAGATATTTTCTTCTACTTTTCCAAATTTCTAGTTTTTCTTTAAAAATGTATAATCTATTAAACCCATCTATTGAATTTTGAATCTCTGTTTTGGAATTTGTTGGAAGCTTTTAATAAGGTCTAGTTTTCCTCCAGAATCCTCAATTTTGTCATTTAATTTCTAGCTCATATTACTAATTTTTCTTAAGGTTTGTGCCTGGTAACTGATAAATCAATTGTGCTGATGTGCTTTGCATCTGCTATAATAGTATCTTTTACTTTTTTTATTTGGCTGCTTCATATATTTTTCTTTTCTTTTTAGTTTTGGTTCCAAATATTGGGTAAGGAAAATTCTGAAAATAATTTGAGTATATGGATGATATCGCAGTAGGTGAGATTTTGCTAAGTAAAGGCAAGTAAGATCACAGTTATCTACTTAAATGCAATTGGAGTTTGACTTTAGTTCCTCTGAGGACTGATCTCTTTGCAGTTCAGACTTGTTCTTAGAGGTAATCCTTCTTGATTGCAGTTAAAATGTTGGGATGTGTACTAAAGCCATTTCCATTTTGAAAGCTCCAAACCCCCCCTTTTTTTTTTCTCCTTTAAATCCAGGACCGGCAAAAGCTGTACTCTGCAACTTAGCCCCTCACTTCTGTTTCATTATAGAAGCAAAAATTGCCTTTAGGTTTATAATGGCCCAAATGTCTGGACTCACTTGTTTTTTGTTGTTGTTGTTTTTTGTTTGTTTGTTTGTTTGTTTGTTTTGGAGGGGCTTTCCTTCTGAATATTGCCACAAACTTTCACTACCTTGGTCACTTTAAACATACACACAGTTTTTCAGGAGGGCTGATCCATATCAAAGTAGTCATTATCAAAAAAAGAATGCACAATAGAGTTTTACATTTTGATTTTTGCATCCAGCAAATGCACTGAACTTTCCTCTTTATTTTAATAATTTATCTGTAAATTCTATTAAGATTAATTTTTAACCTTAATAATTAGTATATGTCATGCATCATTTCTTTTCTGCATCTGGTAAGATGAACTTAGGATTTTACGACATTGAAGTCGCTTTACATTCCTGGGACAAACTTCTATTGACCATGATACGCTATCCTTTTTATGTTTTCTTGAATCTGATTTGCTAAATTTTAAAAAGTTATTTGCTTCTGTTTATGAGTGAGATTTTCTGATAATCATTCTTTCATATATTCTCAAAGGCTATGATGCATCAGAAAATGCTTTGGGGAATATTTCCTCTTTATCTGTTTTTCTAGAAGTGTTGATATAGGATTGAAATGAGTTCTTCTTTTTTAAAAGTTTTGTAGAACTTAATAGTGAAGAAATATCAACCTGGAATTCTCATTGGGAGATCTGAAATTACAGTATCTACTTCTTTAGTGATTATAGGACTATTCATGTTTTCCATTTTCTTTTAAGTTATTCTCTGTATTTTCTAGAAACAGACATTTAAGCTAAATTTTAAAAATGTATTGTTGTTTACTTATACATAATATACTTTTATTATTTTAGTATCTACATTTTCTCTAGTAGTGTTCCCTTTGTTATTCCTGATCTTGGTTATTCGCAACTCTTTTTCATTCTTAATTTTACCAGTGATCTGAAAACTGTTGACACCTTTTGTCTTTTAAAGGTATAACTATTGGTTTTGTTGATATGTTTATGTTTATTTTTTATTCAATTAATTTTATCTTTTATCACTAATATTCCCTTCTTGCTATTCCCCATGATTTATTTTGGTGTATGTTTTTCTAACTACCTGAGATGGATTTTCTTGCTGTCTTCCTGCATGGTTCTTAATATATTACTATAAGGCTAATTTTTTTTAAATAACTAATTTAGTTGCAATACATATTATTCATCAACATTCAGTTCAAAATATTTTCTTATTTATATTATATTTTCTTTTACCAATTGGCTATTTAGGAGTGTTTCTTATTTTATAACAGTTTTGGCTGATTTAAAGCTTAATTCATTTTGTCAGGAACCATAGTCTTTACAATTCTAGAATGAAATGTGTTTAAGACCTTGCTTTATGGACTACTGTGGATTTTGAAATGATTTCTGAGTGCTTGATGTGACTATCTGAAAATTGTTGGGTGCTATGTACTATCTATAGTCATTGGATTTATCTGTTCATTATGTAATTAAATTTACATAGTTTGTATTTTTCTGTATATTAATAGCAGAAAAAGATGTGTTAAAATTGTCAGGTATTGTTTTGGATTTACCTATTTCGCCACAAAAATTGGCAAAATTTTGCTCTACATATTCTGAGGCTATGCTATTTGCTACAAATTAATTTAAAGTGTGTGGACCTCTAGGAAAAGAGAAAATTTTAGCATTATGAGCCAACTCATTATCTGTATAATGTTTTTGCCTTAAAGGGATCATTTGATAACCTATTTATAATGTCTTTTGGGAACCATTCTAACTTTATTGAAATAATAATTTAGATGATCAGGAAACCAGTGCTTATAAAACACCTCAGTAATAATTTGGAAGTAAGGTGGTAACAGATCTGTTGTGCATCATTTTCTGTAGAAATGCAGATGATCAGTCAACAGTAGGAGAAGAGTTCAGAAATAGTTATCTATCAGTCTCATGCATAAATAGATTCACTTGCTTCTACGGAGTCATGTCCAATATAAAGTGACATCAATAGGTTACAATTGGTAATAATGATTAAACTTTTTCCAAACGTTGTATTGTCATGTTAGAGTGACATTTACTTAATTTAATTTTGCACCAGATAATTACTCATTTGTAATATGGGAAGTAAAAGGTTAAGGGCTAATTAATACTTCGATTGGTAGTTTATGCCACAATCGTCTCATTTTAAAAATATTTCCTGTTAACAGTATCATTGAATAGCTGTCTTGGGTTCATTACCAATAAAAGTATCTTTGGTGATACTATGTTTCCATTAAGAAGTTTATTTCATCTCCATTTCCAGGTCATACTGCTGCAACATATGAGGTATTATCTGTAGGCCATCTTTCATTCAAAGGTGAGGCTATCCTGGCAATTTATGCTAGATAAGCCTTCTGAATATCACTTACCAACTAAGAAGTGATTACTCCTGAGTCCTAGAATTTAAGACCTCACAAAAAGGAATACAGTTTCTTTAACTTTTGGTTATCCCATATTCTAGAGCAACAAATTATTATACTTTTGCAGCCAATATGATACATGTAAATGCTCTCCAAAATCATATGTAAAGCACACAGGTTTGATATGAGTGAAAATGCTCTGTGCACTAGGATATGCAAAATCCCCATGCATAATAATGAATATATATTCCATTCTTGAAATAACTACCTTCCACGAAAATTTCATAGTATTCTAAATTTTGGAATGTGATTTTACTAGAAAATACTTTTTATTTGCCCACATCATGGTGCATTTTTTGTTGTCTCTAAAGCTTGAATATTTATTCAAGGCACGTATAGATTTTATTGGCATAAGTACTCTGACCACTGGCTCCTGGTACGGTGACATTAAAATTTATAGTCCAAACTAGACAATTTTAGGTGGCCAATTGTTAATTCAAACAGTATGCTGAGGCAATGGACAATTGGGACTCACCTAGACAGGACCGTAATATACATTTACCCTACTCCTAAGGAAAAGATCAAAACTGGACTTATTAGGGAGACCACATCATGGATGGTGTAGATATCTGACCACTGCGCTGTACACCTGAAGTTGAATAATATTGAATGTCAAGTATAATTTTATATATCTATGTATATATGATATATATATATGTATTTTCTCATATGTATACATGTGTATATATATATATATATATATATATATATATATATATATATATATATATATATATATGTATGTATGTATTCATGGGATGTGGAATACAGCATAGGGAATAGAGTCAATGGAATTATAACAGTTATATAAGCTATCAGACAGGTAGTAGATTGGGGGAGCGGTGTTATCACTTTGTGAGGGGTGCAATGTCTGGCTATAACTATGTTTTGTACACATGAAACTAATAAAAAATGCTAAAGACAGCCATGGAAACAGGAAAAAATTAAATAAAATATATGAAAATTCAAAAAAAAAAAGGATCAAAATTAGATGATCACACTGCCCAAGGATGACCCTACCAAGGAGAAATGTGGATCAAGCACAAAAGAAGATGGGTAGTTAATTATTTTCTAGTCAGAGATTTTTGTTAAATACCTATCCTGGATATGCAGGATTTTTTTGTGTTTTTATTTTATTTTGTTTCTGCATCTTCACTTGAATGCCCCAAATGCTCCTCCAGTTCAGTACATCTGGAATTGAGTTCATCTTTGAAAAATCTACTGTTTTTACATTTCTCTGCCATAGCCAGAAACAGGAGAGTTATTATGAATTCCTCTTGTCACCCACTCCTATAATTTATCTGTCACCAACTTTATTGATTTTACTCATTCTTTCTATTCTTACTCCCACTACCTTGGCTCTGCCATATCAATTCTTATATTTCTAAATGTGATCCCCTCCTGAATGGTATTCTGGCTTGCAGTCTACCCCTGGAATATTTTGCCAGAGTTTTATTTCTGACATGACAATATATTCAAGTCATGACCCTACCAAAAGAACATAATAGCCCCGTAGAGCTTCAGGGAATTTCAAACTCTCCATTCCAGGATCTGCAGTTTACTCATCACTCTATACTTCGTCCATGTCCCCACCTCTGACCATTTTACCTTCCTATGTGTAATAATACTGAAGTGTCTTAATCCCTGCCTATCATATGATATGTCAATAGAAGACTGATGTCTCAATTTTCTAAAAATGTAATTTTGTCTGATTATAATAGTCATATGTGGTTATTGTACAAAAGACACAAAATTATGAAGAAAATATAAATTATTTGTAAACATTTGTCAGCGATTACAAGTGTTAAAACATTGCCACCATGGCTGCCCAATATTTTGTACTTTAATAAGTTTAGTGGGTGAGAATATGCATGGTAGATAAATAAGTGAGTAAATTGAAATTATAATTTATATAGAGTTTCAGATTTTCAATTTTATTTAATCTATCCTGAGCATTTTCTCTATTTTATTTAGTATTCTTCAAAACTATGCTTTTAAAAAAGTTGAAAGGTTGAGTAATATTTCGTTATTGTACATGCCTTAGATAATTTAACCTTTGAAATATTTGTTATAGTTTTATTTTATGAATAATTTAATATATTACAGAAATTTTTGTTTGTATCTTGATTTCATTAGAGATTAATTAGGATTTTTATTTTATTTATGTATTTTTTTATGTATTACTATATCAAAGCATGTTGATTCTACTATAGTGTTTGGATAGAATTTCACATGAGCCTCTCCGGTCATATCGCCCTAGTTAATAACCTCATACGCATTGAAACATGTACCCATCTGACTGTCCCATTTCTTGCTTTAAGTATGTTCCTAAATAGACACTCAATTTATCTTTCAATTCGATACAGATGATAATATTTTCTTAGTATTTTTCTGTATCTTCAGTCATTATAGATTTTGAACATAATTCTAGTATTTCTTACTAATTTTGTCATTTCTGTTTTTATTCTTTACTTATTTTAAAAACTGAATATTCTTTAAATTGATTAGGAAAGGTGCCTTATCTTAAGTACTTGTTGCAAACATTTTGCTACTCAGTTATGAACATTCTTTCTGGTGGGTTTTAATCTTCCATAGTTTACATGTGTATTATTAAATCTAATATATCACATATTTTGGTGATTTTTTTAATGCCTTATGCATAGAAATTGCTTGTTCCCCATGAGATTGAGTAGTCAACTATGTTTCCTTACAGATTTTATGGTTTTTAATATTTATATATTTACCAATTTGGGAATTAATTTTCTTCGATGCCATGGAATATGATACCCTCACTAGATTATCTTCCCATATTAAAAAGTCCCAGTGTCATTTGTTAATGAATATTTTGTGATAATTCAATTTTTTTTATATTTAGGTTTTAATCATTGGACTATACTTTTATTTATTAAATTGTTGAATCATATGATAGCATTGATCTACTGTAAATGTCTATACCTTGATAATATTTCTTAATATCTGATTGGAAAAAGTCATTACTCTTTTTTAAAAACGTTTCTTATCTAAATGAGACTATTTATTCTTCTCTATTTAGAATTTGTTAACTTTTCCTCCAAAGGCAAGTTTTGGATTTTACAAATTTAAATGGCACTATATAAATCATTCTATCTATCTATCTATCTATCTATCTATCTATCTATCATCTATCTATCTATCTTTGAGAAAATTAACATACCTGTGGTATTTGTTTCTCCCACTCAGAGTGTGTCTTCGTTTTATTTTTTAAGTATTTCTTATAAAAAATGTTTTAACTTTATTTCGTATACCATACACATATTGCTTGCCAGTTTTAAAATTTGCTATGTTTTTATTTATGTTTTCTAAAATGCCTTTCCTTTCCTGAGGTTTTAATTGTATTTCTTTTTTTTTTTCTATTCATTAGATTTTCACATCTTTAAGTTATTTCAGATTATCGAAGTTTCCTTACAGATAATTTTCTCGTGGACCTACCTCTGCCTTGCTTCATCATGAATTTATAGCTCTAAAGGCCTGTTGCAAGCTGTTATCAGAGAACCTCTTTAACTATTCACCTTGTTGGAACAATGCATCAGTTTGTTTCTTAGACCATAGATTTTACCCTTTCTTGGTTACTCACTTTATTACAGCAATTTTCAATTTTTTCTTGGGAAAGTTGTCCGGGGGAAATCTTAATGAGTTGTTCCGTATATGAAAATATTCTTAATATGTACATTGACTTTAACGCATTATTTCACTTCTTGCTAGCACCAACTTCTAGTTGCTGACTAGAGTCTAATATCTTTGTGGTATGTCTTCTTTTTTTCTTCTCTAGAAACTTTAAGAACTGTTTAATTTATTAATTCATTCAATAAATAGTTACTAAGTGCTGACCAAGTTCCATTTTGTGTACTCAAGAGAAGGCAGTGAGCCAAGTAGACAAAATTCCTGCTCTCACACGATTTATCATACACTGGGAGAGAACGATTAGCAATTTTCTATGATCATGTCCAGGAATATATCTTCTTACATGCATTGTGTTGGGCATTCAGCAGGCCTTTTAATCAGAAATGTTGTGACCTTAAGCAATAGGAATTCTTTTATATTAAGTTTTAATGACTGAATTCACTTTTTCCTTTCTGTAACTTTGTCTTATTAGAGGTTAAAATTTTATACTGATCTTTTGTGACTTTTCCAGCTTTTAGCATATTGTTTTTTCTTTTTGTTCTAAAATTTCAGTTTATTGACTATATCACATAATCCTATTGATTTTCTTTTCTTTGAACATATTGTTTATGCTCTTTCTTGTTTCTGACTATTCATTTATCATAGAATCATACTATTTTTTATCCCTGTACTATCTCTTTTAATCTCTCTGAGGCTACTAATTGTGGCCTTTTTGTGATGTATGCCCTTTTTTCATTATAGTTACCTTTTGTTCCTTTTTTCTCTTGTGTTTATTTTAGCTTGGTCTCTAATTTTCTTTGGATGACCTGGGAAACTTCGCTGTATATTCAAATTTTAAAATGAAGTATAAATCCAATTGGGTGCACTGTACGTGATCCAAGCTTATGGACTACTGAATGTAGCTTGCGGGTAAGCAGATAGATTGCTGGCCGCTGCACTGAGTCAAGGGACCACTAAACCTCAGAATATGAAGATCTTTTCTGTAGAGTACAATTAACCAAAAATTATTCAGACTCCTCAAAGCGAGTTCATTATCTTTTTTTTTAAACACTTTGTGACTGGGGAGTTGGAAGGAGGATGGCTGCCAGGCATTATGTGCACAGCAGTATGTGTATGTGGGTAGAGAAACACATTACTGAACCAGATAAAAAAATTACAATTAATCCTCCTGTTTTCTACTTCATATTCCACTCCTTTTTCTCCATCACACTTAGCATTTCCACTTACAACATCTTTTTCTGGAATTCTGAAGCACTGTTTGCTTCCACCTTCAGTGATTATACTCCCTTTCTTCTGCAACTTCTGTAATACTATCGTGATTCATAGACATTACACCTCCTTCATCTACTTTTTTTCCTGCTGTTTCTTCATATATGTGTGTGTGTTTGTATATGTGTGTGTGTTTATCTGATGACTCCAATCTGTTTTCCTCATGAATATGGATACATTTATTTCTAAATTAACTTACTATAAGTTGTACGGAGGGTAGAGGTTTGAGGTCATAAGTTGAAGCGGTTACTGGAATTGGGAAAGTGTGGCTCCTGCTGCTGTTTCTGCCATTATTGTTTTATAATTTTGAGTGATGGTTGATGTTCGTGGCCTAAACATCATTTTTTAATAAAAAAGTATTATTGATATAAATGAGAACCTCAGGCTATGAATTAGAGTCAATAGAAAGGAAAGAACTCAAACATGATTCATTTTCAATGATTTGTTAGATACTGGAAAACAATATTTCATTTATTAAATAGAAACCCTGTCATATCACACATTATTGTAACTAGCTACAGTTTTTAAAGGACAGTTCCAAAATCTGACACCTTAATGGAGTATCATGTAGCTCATTTAAAATTTGACATCATATCATATCCTGTAATTATTTGTCTACGTCCTCCATTCCTTCCTACCCAACTTCCACTAAATTGGAGGTTCCTAAGGGCAAAGGTTATATATCATTAATATTGTTGTTTCCCAAAATACTAATCACAGCTCGGATCAAAACAATTCTGAGCCAGTGTCCTTAAATAAAAAACAATTAATAGTTTAGTATTTGATCCCCATAATTGTTAACTCCCTCAAGTATAAATAAACTAAGACTGGTGAAAGTGAGGAGTTTGCAACCATATATGTTATCTAGTCTTACACTTCTTTTAAAAGAAATAGCACACTCTGATTATGACTCCTCAATATAAACATTTACTAATAATTGAATGAATATATTCAATAATTGTACAAAAATGTATAAACAACTTCTATATGCCCAAGTTACTATGGGACACTAGATATATAGGGAAAACAAATAACATCACTACCCTCATTTAGTATGAGTTTAATTGTACCCTATATAAATATGAGATGCAAACTGAAGTCAACTCTTTAATAAATGGAATATTTTTAAATTTCTGAATACAAGAATACATAGTAGAGGAAAACATATGCAATATAAATGGAATAGAAATTTAGATGGTATGTCCCTCCTAATTTTAAAGGAGTCTCCTGAGGAAAGGACTACTATATCAATTCAGAGAAATTGGTAGAAAAATCAGTGGTACTGCCAAAGTACTATAAAAGGAGAGGTAGATGGCTACTTTTAAAAATGTTAGTTCTAAATAGCAAGACCGTGAAGGAAAAGAGGTAAAGTTCAACTACTGCTTGTCTGCTTGTCATATATGTATGTGCATATATATATATATATATATATATATATATATATATATATACATATATATATATATCTTTAAACTTTTCAATAAATTCTAGCAAAATTAATATGACATCTTTGTATTGCTATATAATGGCTTTATCTTACTATATCTAACAATATCAGTTAGATATGAATATTGAATATATTAGGTTGGTTCAAAAATAATTTCAATTTAAAGGGTTAAAAATAATTGCAAAAACTGCAATAACTTTTGCACCAACCTAATACATGTGGGAAAATTGGTGATGGAGTAAGAAAAAATTATTTGGGAACCTAATACCATTTAAATTTGGTATCTGGCACTTGGCTGTAAGTGTTGTATGAACTTCACAATTTATCCAGCTATTCAGTATCTGCATGTGGCAAATGGAACAGCAGCCTTCTGTTAAAAACTGTTGTGAGGATTAAGTACATATATGTATGTTTGTAAAGCTCTTAACATAAGAACCCGATTAATGATGGGGATGCAGTTAGTAACAATTAAAATCCTGCAGACTTTTTTGTTTTTTCCCCTCAGTCCTTCATTTTTGAAATTCATATTTATTAATGATATTGATCTTCCAGTCATCACATCCATCTACAGGGAAATAAGCCACATACGTCTAAACAGACAAGAGTCCTAGTTCTTACATGTAAAATCTTCTTTCCTCTTGCTATTGACAGTCACTGCAGAGTTAAGATTTTCTGTGCTCCATCAGCGTTCTTTCATTTTTCTAGTTTTCTCCCATACCCATTTTCTTCTCTACATGATGGGTCCTTGAGCTTAAAGCGCACAGCGTGTGCTCATCATTCTGTATGTTGGGGCACTTGCAGCCCTGTACAGGGTGTGTTGGAGATGGTAGGTTGTATCTCGCCTTGCCAACTTTGAATGATGGATAGTGACTGTATAAATTGCTCTGTTGAGAACAAGAGAATGCTCTAAAATCTGCAGGAAGAAAGCAGAACGTGCCACAGACTGGGAGGGAGGAGTCATGTGATACTTGCCAGGCCCTTGACATCCCCGAGAGGTAATGCCTGCCATGAAACAATGGCGACATGAGGAACTGCGAGAGACCTCACTGAGAGTTCAGAAGCAGAGTGAGAATGGAGTCTAAATCCCCAGAGTATGGAAATGGTGCTAGCCTTGTGGTGGAGAAATGAGGTTAAGATGAGAATATTTTAGAACTGATTTTAAGCATCAGTCTACCTCTTCTGAGTCACCCCTCAGCTATGTTAAATTGCTCACAATCAGGCTTAACTACAATATGGTTTAATAGGGTAAGATAATTGTTTTTTTAACCTTGAGTTTTCAAGTACTTATAATTGCAAAATGAGAATCTTTGCTTCCAGTGAAGAAAAATTTAGGTGAAAGTCAGTTAAGGTGATACTCAGAGGCAGCTATGTTTTTATGTCCTTAAATTTTCTCCCTTTCCTATACCCTTAGGCTTCAGAATAGATCACCTACTCAACGTTTATGTTGTTTCATCCAGTGTATGAAGTGGAAAGATGGTGTCTGACAGTGGTTGAGTGTTATTTGGCACTGAATTGAGAACAAAAAAACAAAAAGAAGAATTGGATATTATTACAGACAAATTTTAACCACGTAATTTGGGGAGCAGGACATAATCCTTTCCTATTTATATTCTTCTGGGTATAGAAATAAGAGTATTTCGTGTCCTACATAATACAAGTGTTCCTTAGTATTGGTATCAATACAAAGTATGCTTTGAAGTTCTACCACCCCAAAACAGAACCAAACAAACAAAAAACTGTACAATAACCGCTCCCCCATCCATGGTTCTGCTTTCCTCTGTTTCAGTTACCCATGGTCAACCTCTGTCCAAAAATATTAAATGGAAAATTCCAGAAATAAATAGTTCCTAAGTTTTAAATTACACACAGGTCTGAGTAGCAAGATGAAATCTCGCAAGTCCTGCTCTGTTCTGCCTGGGATGTGAGTCCTCCCTTGTCCAGGATATCCACGCTGTATAAGCGATCACCAGCCCTTTAGTCACTCAGTAGCCATCTCATTATCAGATGGTTATCGCAGAGAGAGACCACATGAACATTATTTTTATTACAGTATGCTCTTATAATTGTTGTATTTTATCATTAGTTATTTTTAATCTCTTACTGTGCCTAATTTATAAATTAAACTTTATAATAAGCATGTATGTATAAGAAAAAAACAGAGGGAAAAGCATACTATCTAAAAGGTTCAGTACGCTCCATAGTTCCAAGCATCTACTGGGGGTCTTGGAACGTATTCCCTGTGAATAAAGAGGGGACTACTGTACTGAAAGAAATTAATGGCTTCCAAATAGCCTGTCATTCTTTGGATGTAAAAATCAGTTTACTTAACTATTATATTGTTGCATATATGAATTATCACCAGAACAGATAATATCTTTCAGTATTTTTCATTGATGTTTTTGATAGCTAATGGAGATACAGTTTTTTTAAGTTTTCTGTACATTATTTTTCAAAACTGCATACATAAAGTAATCAGATTACACAGCTAATTCAACTCATTGATCAGCGGATTTGTCTGCATACTCTTTTAATTATGCTGTTGTTTTACAATATCACTTGTATAGTGATAAGCTTAAAATAGTGCCTGCAACAGCAAGTTCTCAAAGCATGTGTTGAATGAATGCCTTATTTCTTAATTACTTTTCTATTTTTTAATTGCCTCATAATGTTCTGAACAGAAATTGACATTATCTCTAAAACTAATAAACATTCATAATAGAGATGTGCATTTCCTTTTTTTGAAATGTCAGTTCATTAATTCTAGAAATCATCATTATATTAGCTATTCCTTGTGTTAAAAATATCTTCAGGCCGTTAGTGGTGGTAATAGTTTTACTGAGGATGGAGGAAGGATAGGAGATCAATGTGTATCAAGAAGCAGATGGAGGATAATGTTACTAAGATTAGCTACCGAAGAAAAGCAATAAATAGCATCTGTATTTTCAACAAATAAAAATTGGACTACAGCACAATTCTGTGCCTCCTTTGTCTCTAAAGCAAGACTTTAGATGTCATCAAACTTCTGAGACGTTTATATAGGAAGAAATGTTGGCCACACTGGTAATTATGAAAGTGAAAAACATATCAGGGATAGTAGATTAAAATTTTATTCTTATAGATAATAAACATAGAGTGAAATGTAGAAGGGAAACTGCATCAGTTACAAAGATCATGTATGGATCTTTGAAAGTTATCACAAGACCCACATAAAGCTTTATTTAAGTATAAAACACAGTAGATATGGAACAAAAGTGCAGGCACATAATAGAGGCTGAGTGGCTTCCTGGTGCAGCTCTCAGGGTGCCTTTTTGTTGTTGTTGCTCAGAGTAACTTTTTAATCAGATTATGAATCACCAAGATATGTATGAGGAACCTTGGTTTCAGAGAGCTCAGTTTTTAAAGGGGTCTTGATAGACCACTGACCTTCCAACCAGGCCAGACTGTGTAGCTGGTTAAACCAGCTAAAACCCATCAATCTGTAGACCCCTAAATAATATAGACAAGCTAATACTAGGTTCCCAGTTGAGAATACTACAATTTAAATAGCACATGACAAAGCACTAACTAGTTCGTCTTGGCTTTACTTTGACCCAAGGTGAACACTAGATTTCCAGAAGTCTCAGAAGTAAGCATAGTGATACCTCAGTCAAGTTGTAAGATAAACTTACACAGCAACATTGCACAATGAGATAGGTACATACTTGGTCATCCTAGATAAGTTGAGCACCTCTGAATTTGACTGCCTTTGTTGTGTTCAGCATTCAGGCCATGCAGACGTATGAGCTATCTGTCTAGCCAAATAGTTTACTGCTTTGTTAGGGGGAAATGCCAAATAAATGCAGTGGAAAAATGTACAAGGTAGTCAATTGCTATGTGGTTGTGCTATTACTACTAGAGTAAGCAGAGAGGTATTCCTAGAAATGATAGCACTTAAGACAGACCTTGATCAATTAAAAGCCTTGTGGTGATTATATGAGATAATGACTAGTATTCTAGGTTCCTTTAAGCAATAAACTAGAGCCAAAGCCACATCCTTTATGTTGTAAAGTGAACCCAGATACTTAGTGGATAATGGGACTGGAGGACGTTATGATTGATACTTGGCTATGGATTGAGACTGCGGATTTATTTAAGAGAAACTGAATTCTAGGGAGAAATCAAGAAGGAGCTGATTGATATGGAACCTTCTAGGGAACCTAATGTCTCGAGAAATGCAAGTTAAAGACTGAGCTGGTACCACCAGGGTCTGCCTGAGATAAGCTGACACCCTCTGCTGCACGCAAACCTGGAGAAACCCTATGGTATCATTGATGAAACTGCCCTCAGTTCCCCTTTCATGTACACCGAATCTTCACAGTCACAATTGCAGAGGCCTGTGAATCTAGACCTGTTCTAAAGTCCCATACTTAAACCATTAAATCAAGTGGTCCAAGCCTGGTAGGCCATTTGCTGAGGAGCAACTGCTTACTTACCTCTTAATACTTGCTTATCCAGCACTGCCTAGAAAAGAGTCAGTCCAAATTGTGTGCTTTTGAGGAAACTCATGCCATCTAAACATTAAAAAAGTAATCAATGTGAAAAGTAAAGAAATAGGACATATCCCTGTCAGAGGAATGAGTAATACAAGTACCCAGGTAATTTGTTATTATTTTAGGCAGTATCCAACATGAAAGGATGTCTATAGACTTGATCTTCTACCTGCTGAATAAATACGACCTGATTAGATATGCTAATCAATTAAAAAACCAAAAACATATTTTGGGCTCAAAATAGTACTGTGGCTTTGTATGCATCTATCAATTAGGGGACACATTAAATAACATAAATCACTTTCAAAACATGTACTCAAGTGTTGGGCAGAATAACTGTTAATGATATGTTATCAGAATTACAGTGCCCATATTTTAGCATAGAGTTCTTTTTTAAAATAGAAGAAAATAGGTATAGACATAGCTTGGTCATTTTAGCAATATGGAAAATGTCTGATCTGCATAAATTCAGGAAATATTTACTGAGCCTATAGCATGTACTAGGTACTGGAACTAAAGTAAATAAGAACTAAATGGCATTTCAAGATGATTCTGAGCAGGGATGCAAAAGCTAGTAGGAACAGATGAGCATGTCAGCTGGAGGGAGTGTGAGGTGTCTTTTGGTGCATTTTAGGTTAATCAATGAGCCTAGGAGCACCATGTAATGAAAAGATTGAAAAGGCAGTAATATGTTAACGAGGATTTTTTTTTAATTTAAGTATAGTTGACATACAATATTAACAGATGTAAAGTATAGTGATTTGATTTGAATGCTTTGCTACATACCGTGTTTCCCCGAAAATAAGACCTAGCCCGACCATCAGCTCTAATGCGTTTTTTGGAGCAAAAATTAATATAAGACCCAGTCTTATTTTACTATAATATAAGACTGGGTTTTATATAATATAGTATAATATAATAAAATGTAATATAATATAATACCGAGTTTTATATTAACTTTTGCTCCAAAAGATGCATTAGAGCTGATGGTCCGGCTAGGTCTTATTTTCGGGGAAACAGGGTAGCATTGAAATTCTTTCTTTGTTTGTCTGTTTTTGCTTGGCCCACTGACTGGTCTGGGAATGTAAGAAGGCAAAAACTCAAAATCCAGTGGCCAGGAAGCTTAAGTGGGATAGAAATTTCAAACCAAGTTTGCAGATTATGATAGGCCTTCCATAGTGAAGAACTTCAGACAATTAGAAGTTGGAAGAGTGAAAACAATTTTGAGAGCAATGTATAGTTTCTGCAACATCTACATGTCAGGACCACATTGTGGAGCTGTATAGTGGCACAAAGCTGTATTTCTTGGTCTCAATACATTCTAAACTATGATAAAAATGTAGTAAGTGGACCAGTTGTATTCTGCCAACTGACATTTTAGCAGAGAATCAACTATCACTGAAAATGAATGACCTGCACTGTAAGATGTTAAGACAAAGTCTGTATCGTGAACCTCTGTAACTCTATGCCTCAGAATAGTAGCACGTCAAAAGCAAGATAGAAAGAGGTGAAAAGGGGGTAGGAAAGAAATAAAGAAGTAAATCGGTGAGATTAGCTCCAGAAATAATCCCACCAATTGTGGCCAGGTCTAACAATCCTGACTAAAGCTGATGGGGGGGGGGGGGGGAGTTAAGAATTCAAATGAAGTAAGAAGTCAAAGTATCTCTAAATTTTCAATAGTGCATTATGTATCAGGATTGATTAATGTGTTGTTCATCGACATAAGCTAAGGGTGATATAACTTCTGTGCTTTGGGCATCAGTCGATTGCTGATTAGGTCAGGAGGGAATCCACTTTAACTTCCTACCACCACTCTGCCTTGTGCACTGGATTATAATATTTTCTCCCACCGAATAGCCTTCTAAGACACTACTTAATCAATTAGTCACTCATTCTAAATCAGAAAGCCCTGAATTCATCTGGCATAGTAACTAGCATCAAGCTTTAACAGAAAGCATACATACTGTTGAATTGCAGTTATCCAAAGCAGGAGGAAACTTTCATCTGACAGTTGTTCCTTCCTACCACAAACTACCATATGGCTATGGATAGCTGTATTTTTACTCTAATGAAGCACAGATATTCTGGTTTATAAACTTGCATTTTCAATATCTTATGCAACTAGGTCACGTGCATTAATAGCCTACTGATTAAACATTATGGAATAGTTATAAAATGAAAATAAAATACAGTTATTAAAAGTGACAGTTTAGATTTATTTTCATGGAAAGTGACTATGGTAAGTGAAGAAAAGCAAGCAAAAATAACATAGTTGCTTACTTCTACTGGGTCTATAATATTTGACAGGCACCAAATAAAATATTTAAACATTACTCAACAAAATGATAACATCTAGATTTATAGGAGATTGATGGATAGATACCTGTCATTGATGGTTGAAGTTGGATCATGAAGAAAGTAAGGATGTTTCCTATTATACTCATCAGAAATAAAAACAAAAGCAAGCTATCAATGGCATTCCAACACAAGGAGCCAGGCTTTGTGCAGTCTGTTCAGGCTGCTCTGATCTGTCCTTCTTAGTTGAAAATACCTTCCTGGTACATAGCTAGTAAAACAGCCACTGATATATGGGATATAAAACTGAAAGCAGCAAAGGAACAAGACAAACAAATAAAGAAACAAAAACTCAAACACAATTGTTTAGTGGTTACCAGAGAGTAAGGGGGGAGGGGGCTGGTAGATTCAGGTAAAAGGGATCAAATATATGGTGATGGAAGGAGAACTGATTCTGGGTGATACATAGATGATGTATTACAGAATTGTACACTTGAAACCTATGTAACTTTACTAACCATTGTCACCCCAATAAACTTTAATTAAAAAAAAAAAATGAGACTTCAGGCAAGCAAGAGGAAAAGCCGAAAATACTTGTTAATGATAAGACTTAATGCTTATGGTTAATTTTTTTATTAAAATACCACATATTTGAATAAAGGAGAGTAAAGTTCTGTATTGGATTAAAATACAGTATTGTTTCATAAGGATATTGTGTGTGTTTTCCCTAAGGATGAGGGTAAATTGAAAGCAAGGACAGTGAGAAATATCCATAGTCTTCCTGTAAGTGTATATAGCCTCTGAAATATTTATATCAATACATTTTACCTTCACAAATCAATAAGGAAAGCTGACCTCTTTCTATGTATTTCCTGCAGTAGTGCTGAGCTAATTAAAAATATTGCAATCTTTACAAGTCTAATAAAAAGACAAGTAACCCAATTTTTAAATGTGCAAAAATCTGAATAGCTATTTCTCCAAAGATATATAAATAGCCACTAAGCATATGAAATAATGTGTAACATAATTAGCCACCAGAGAGATGCAAATCATAACCACCATGAAATACTGCTTCATTCCCATTCGAGTGATAATAATAAAAAAGATAGACAATAACAAATGTTGGCAAATATGGAGAAATTAGAATCCTTATACGCTGCTGATGGGAGTGTGAAATATTTTACTTGCTTTGGAAAACGGTTTGGTAGATTCTCACAATGTTAAACATATAATTACATATAATTCAGTAATCACATGCCTAACTGCATATATACCCAGAGAAATGAAAACATATGTCTAGACAACAACTTGTACACAAATGTTCCTAGCAGCATTATTCACAAGAGCCAAAAAGTAGAAGCAGCACAGACATCCATCCACTGATGAAGTTATAAGAAATGTGGTATATCCATACAATGAAATATTATTCAACAACTAAAAGGGATGAAGTAATGATGTGTGCTACAAAATGGATGAACCTTTATCATCTAAGTGAGAGAAGACAGTCAAAATAGACCACATATTATATGATTCCATGTATTATGAAATGTCCAAAACGTGTAACTCTACAGAGAAAGAAAGTATATTAATGGTTGCCTAGAGCTAAAGATGAGAGGGCTGGGGAGAAATAAGTGTGAGTGTGTGTGGGTGTGGGATTTCTTTTTTGAGGTGATGAAATGTTCTAAAATAGATTGTGGTGGTGGTTGCACAAATATGTTAACATACTAGGAAACTTGGAATTCTCCACTTTAAAAGGTGAATTGTATGGTATATAATTTATATTTCAAGAAATCTGTTAAAAAATAAATAAATATGGAGTATAAGACAATTAAAATGTTTTTTGTAGTAAAACTTCTTTATATGTATATATGTGTGTGTGTGTGTGTGTGTGTGTGTGTGTGTGTGTGTGTGTATATATATTTATTTATTTATTTAGGGCTTGATATTGGGAAGTGCAATGTCAAAATTTTATAAAATTGGTCACTGATTATTAAGATCATAAGTGTGTGGTGAAATGGAATAGTTTTAATTTGGATACTTATTGATAAGAGTGGCAGTACAATATTTAAAAAAAAACATAGTAGATATCTCAATTCTAGGAAATCTTAGCACCTTCAGAAATGAAGATGTTTTGTTGTTGTTGTTTTTTTGTCTTGTAGAAACAAAATTTAACTGAGTAAATTTGAATAGATATTAGATAATTAGACATTACATAATTAGATAAAGCCAATTAGCTAATTGACTTTATTAAGAGATCCTTGAATGGGTCAAGTGACACCATTTTGGGTGTGTGGTTTTCCGTCTAAGAGTCTTAATAATCAAAAGAATTACAAAGTAAGCATAATGCACAAAAACTTATTCTGTGAATATGGAATTTCTACTATCTGGGGAAGATTACACAGAAGGTAACACATTCAAACTAATTGAATACTCCAGGCCAATTTGTCATTTAGCAGAGTAAAAAATCAAATTTCTACTTTACACACACACATATGTGAACTTGTACTATAATATTCCACAATGGCATGAGGAAAAGAATATATACCTGATTTTAAAATAAAATTAAAATAGTGTGATCTGTGACAGAATTTATTTTATTAAAGGACTTTGTATTATTATACAGAATGCTTCATAATTAGGAATTTATGTGTGAAGATCTTTTTTTTCTGAAAAAATTAGCACATTAAAATTATTACAGATTTTAGTTTTTCTGTTATCTAATCAGAACAGAGGTCTTTTATTTTAACACATTTATGTCTAATTTCTTAATATCCTCTGGAGGTAAGAAAATATTTTATACTCAATGATATGCAAAGATTATTCTCAATTACATATACTTAGGGACACAGAAAACCAGCAGCTTTATTTCTATTACTTCAGCCATATGTCAAAAGTAAACATAAATACATGTACAAATTAACCAATCAAAATCCAAAGAGGTCTATTCTCCCTTCCAGTAGGTACCTAGTATTTTTTTAATGATTTGTCCTTTCAAAAAGACAAACCAAAAGTCCCCTTTCGCTCAAGAATATCTTCAGTCATTCTGAATAAATTAACCAAGGGTTCACTCATCAAGCCTAATTCCATGACAGTACTCTCACCAGTGGAAAATAGTGGTTCATTCCTGCACAAACCAGATACAAATTACGCAAAGACTACTCTTGAATATGCAGTGAGAGTCAGACTGTGCTTGTAGGTAGTAGACACACATTGAGTCCAGTTGTAGTATGGGAAATAGCCAAACCCCAAATTTAACCAAAATACAAACGGACCAACAAAGTTGCTTAAGAACAAGAAATAAAGTTTAAAAACACAAAATAAAAGGGGGTAGGATGGGAAAAACAGGTTCAATGAAAAGAAATGTCTGTTGACCTAAGAATTCACTTCATAAACCAGGACTATATGTGCCTGAGCTAGAACAACCAAAAGCAAACTTCTCAGGCAACACGGTGTAATTTGTCCCAGAGGGTAAGTCTTGGACCTCTTGGAGAGACCACCAGAAGTATCAAAGGACAATTTTTATAAGTGAGCTTGTATCAAAGGTTTATTTAACTCATTAATGAGGATGGTAAAGCTGGTTCCTACTCTTCATTCATTGTTTCTCAATAAACCTTGTATTTTTGTACCTTATGTCGTGGTCTTGATGTTTCCTTTTCTTGGAATTATCCTCCCTATTTTCTCAATTTATTATACAATTCCTTGTCTTTGAAGGCATAATACTCTCTCACCTATTTCACTATGACTTTACTCATCAAGTGTGTTTACCACATTTTGCAATTGTCATTTATACTTTATGGCAATGATCACATTCTAAGACAAACCCCTAAGTTCTGTTCCTTTGTAATTTTTTGGTTAGATATTGTGATGTATTTTTTGTCTGTTTGAACAAAGTGGCTTTAATATTATGAGTAGTCAATAAAATTTGTCAAATATAATTTGTGTAATGAAACAATACTTTAAACAATTACCTTCTGAGCAGTTTCACTTACCATGGATCAATATACAGTCATGCACCATGATAGTGACGTTAGGTCAAGGATGGACTATATATACAAGGGAGTTCCCATGAGATTATAATGGAGCTGAAAAATCCCTGTCACCTAGTCTTAGCTGTCATGAAGTCAAAGCACAACACATTCCACAAATACTTGCCATTGTGCTACCACTGCCTACGGTATTCAGTATAATAGCAAACTGTACAGGTTTGTAGCCTAGGAGCTGTAGGGGAACAGAATTTGTCACCCCAAAATATGTCTGTTTGGCATAAGGATGATTTGGATCTGGTTAATTTTAAGAAATAGTAGACATGGGAGAAGCTATGAAAAGGAAGTAGAAGTTACCCTGTATAAAAGACTCATATTTGTAAGAGTCTTAACTTTACCATTAGTAAGGTTATTTCCTTTTCTATACCAGGAAGAGGGGTATGATCTTATCTCTAGGACCTCTTATCAATGCAGAAAACAAGAATTTAAACCTGCATAACAAACTTATCCTCCTTTTCCTGGTAACCACCCATAACCGACCTTCCCCATCCCCAACATCATCTTATGTCTTCAGCTAAAGATGCTTGTTTTAAATGGTGGCTTCAGCTATTAATATTTTGGCAGTTTTCCTGGGTCTCTCTTAATGTGTCCAGGAGGTATGTATGTAATTAAACTTTTGTTTGTTTGTCTCCTGTTCATCTTTTATTATAGCGATGTCTCAGCCAAGAACCCAGAAAGGAAAAGGGAAAATTGTTTTTCCTTACCTACAGAGCAGTACACTATGCCTATAGCCTCAGTGTGTAGTAAGCTATGCCTTCTACAGTTATGTAACTGTACTCCATGATGTCCACACATTGACAAAATTGTCTAACACTGCATCTCTCAGAATTATCCCCATCGTTAAGCAGTGCATGGCTATAGTTTCCAAAGAGAATGTATAAGTTGAGGTATTGATGGAAGGTTTCATGATGGCAGTTGTATTGACCTAAATCTAGAAAGGGGTGATGATGACTTGAAGAAACAGAGGAACCACCTTCCAGACTAGAAAAAGGGCATACACAGATATTTGTGAACTGAGGAAACCGAGTGGAGGGTGCTAACTAAGTAGAGGATGTGTGTTGGAAGTGATCAGAAATAAGATAGGGAGCTTGTTTCTCATTCTTAGAAGTGATTCTATTTCTAATGCTGGATACACATGCAAATGCAATTTGAAAGTAACCTTGGATATTTAAACAATACTGATCATCTTTTCCACCCAACTCTGTTTTCATTTTACAACAGAAAACAACAATTTTAACAATTTTATCCCCTTGATTGTGAACATGATTTAGAGAGTCAGTGCTTAGAGCATGTTTCATAATCCTTTTTAAAGTATGACCTCATTAGTCTGGTCCAGAAAGGGCTGCCCTTCAAGTATAAGGATTTTCCACTGGCAATCCATAAACATTAATTGAGCAATAGCAATAGATTTGAATTAAATGGATCAACTAAGTGAAATACATAGTTCTTAGCCTAAAATAGCTTATAATGCAGTTAGAGAGAGAACAAATGCACATAGGGAACCCTGTATAAATATATTTATAGAACCTACTTAAATAATAAATTCAGTTGTGCAAACTGAAGGGCCTGTAGAAAATCAGCAGCAGGAAAAGAAATCAATGGGGATTCAAATAGATCAAGAAAGACAATCCTACCATGAACCAGGTACTGAGCTTTCTGTTTGCCTGCATCACAAAATGGAATCCCTCAAAAGTCTCAGGAGCATAATTATTCCTGTTTCTCACATGAAGAAATTGACCATCAAAATTGTTAACTCCATTAGTATTGTTCCAGTAGAATGGGACAAAAATTTTCAAAATCTAGAATTCCTGACTCTACATTCCAAGCTGACCTGTTCTGCCTGTTTTAAATCACTTCAGAACTTCAAATGATGAGAAGCTGATAGCTGTTTGATCTGAAATATATAGTAGGAATGGGTTTTTTTTTGCAGAGAAAGGAGGTAGCAAAGAGGGTATAATATCTGGATCACAGACTTTCCTTTCTGCCCTACAAAAGAGACAAATCAGTGCTCTGGTCTCCTAAGCTTGAGAAGTTTTTATCTAGGCTGTAATGTATTCTTCCAAATAGTCCAAGAGGAAAGGCAAAGTCTCCCCTTTGGTCCCCAGGTGATTAGATGCTGGACTACCTTCAGTACTAAACTTCAGCACGCATTAAACTCTGACGGTAGGTAAAGCAGGGCTTTTGATGAAGACATAACAGTGTGGTACAAAGCTGGAAGACCTGATTTAATCTCCTCAGTCCTTGCTGTGCTCATTCCAGGGTCTTGCCCCACCTGGAACTCATCTCGCTCTTTTTGAAAGGACAGATCACAAAGCACATGACACCAAGCTTCTTGTGTCATACAAAGCCTGATGCTTTAGGGGAACTTGAGGAAAGTAAGTAAACCACTATTCAAAGGCCTTTATTTATTCTGTATGGTTTTCATTATGAGGGTAGTTTTATTATCATCCCATTTCACAAATGAGAAAATGACACAGAGTTCTTAATCCATGTGTAATACTTCTTGCCTCTTACCATTATATCCTAGCTCTGAGCTCCTGGCCACCTAATATGGCTCCTCCTCAATTCCGACGTATGGGAAGGTGAGCTGTGATTCTCTAGGTTGAGCAATAATATGGCGGGTGCTCTGACTTCTATCGATCTAGGAAGATTGATAGTCCCTAGTTTTTTCCTTAAGTTCTTTCCATAGACAGTTAATTTCCTTCTGAAAAACCACATAGTCTAGTTGCACTTAAAGGAAGACACATCAATTTATCCTATTAATGTACCGTTGTCCCTATTCATTGGGTACTAGCTCTGTCCTTGTCATATTAGAGAAAATTTGTCTTCGTGCTGAGTCTTTTTTTAAATTAAATTTATTGGGGTGACAATGGTTAGTAAAATTATATAGGTTTCAAATGTACAATTCTGTAATACATCATCTATATATCACATTGTGTGCTCACCACCCAAAGTCAAGTCTCCTTCCATCACCATATATTTGACCCCCTTTGCCTTTTTCTGCTACCCACCTCCCCTCTTACCCTGTGGTAACCACTAAACCATTGTCTGTGTATATGAGTTTTTGTTTCTTTGTCTGTCTTGTTCTGTTGTTGCTTTCAGTTTTATATCCCACCTATGAGTGAAATCATATGGTTCTGGACTTTTTCTGTCTGACTTATTTCTGCTGAGTCTATCTGAACAGTTCAGTAGCTGAGGATACTAACTTGATTTCAGTGTTGCCCCTGGTAGCACAGTGCAGTTTCTCAAAGCTTGGCAAGAGTCAGGATGTTCATGCTTAGATTTATCAGGAGACCAATTTGAAAATACTAAAGTGTTCTTCAAGAGGTATTTGCAAATTGTTGTAGAAGCAAATTTTGGAGAATCTGAAAAACTAGGGTAAATAATTGAAACTTGATATTTGAGTTGTTGGTCAAACCAGAAAACAATGAGGTATCTTTTACATTTCCCCTTTTTAGTCCCTTTTTAAAAAATGTATTCCCTTTGTTATGTTTAATCTATCACTAAGAAGTAATTACACGTCCACAATATATCTGTTTCAAAATTTAATTTCCCTATATACTTCCATTAACTAATTCAAATACCTGGTGTCTGTCACATAAATTATTTCAATAACTGAATTAATCCTTCTGGCATTAATAGTGTTTTATGAGAATCACATGAATTAATGCACTCAAAACCCTGTTGATGTATTCAGTAAGCACTGAATAAATGTCATGTTAATGGCTTTTTCTTCCATATAATTCCTCCCAAAGTATTCATAGTAATCATTTTAATATTTAAACTGGTATAGTTAGTTCAAATTTCAGTTTATAACAGAAGAGGAATATAATAAGTCCCCTGGCTCACCACTACCCAAGCCGCAGTCCTGCTGTACCAGAGGTGCTATTTTACCTGTTATTTTTCTCTACATTTATGAATAATCTTCTTATATTGTAACTCTTTAGTTTTCACATTTACATATGGTCTATTAATTTCTCATTATAATTTATTATGATGTGCCTCTTCTACATTTTTCCTCAATTCCACTTTCTCCAGTCACCAAGATTTTTAAAATGTAGAAATTGTTATTAAATCTTTAATAAGCATTAATACTTTTATGATTATATATGTATTGTTCACTGAGACCACACCTCCTTCTCTCTATAATCCTTTATTTTTCCTGGATGTAATAATACATTTAGTTTTTTATTTTGCCTGGTTTTCTTTTATATCATCTTTACTTTTTCCTCTAAACATCTAATGCCTCTACCACATGCATACGACAAGTTGTATGTCTGTCACTGTTTTTCCTATGTTCTAACAATTACATTCGTTTGTTCATTGTTTATTCATTGGTTCATTCATTCATTCATTTAATTTGAGAGAGAAAGAGAAAGGTGTTGCTTTCTGTGACCTTAGTCCTTGGTCCCCATCTGAATAGGTTATTCTCTCATTTTTGCTTCCCTTTGCCTTCATGAAAGAACTTCATTTTTACTTATGTTGGATGAATTTTTTCCGGAAATCATACCTTTTTCACTTTTGCTTTATTCCCATATTTTCCTGGGACACTTCATCTATTAGCTTCTAGTAGAATCGTGGTTGGCAGGCAAAAAAAATGAGTTTTTACATGTCTAAAAATATCTACCTTTTCTCTCACGTTTGGTGGATAGTTTTGTTGGGTAAAGAAAATGTACTGGGATAAAGTCCTCTTCACCTAGTGTTTTGAAGTTATTGCTCCATTGTGCCCTGCCTTCTAGTTTTTATATTATGATGTTCAATGCCATTTTTATTCTAAACCCTTTGAAATGACTTGATGTAAAGTTTTTTTTTTTTCTTTTTTCTTTAGTTCTTGGTATTTTCTATTATTATTTATGTGGTTATTTCCTTCTTTCTGTTTCCCTATTTCTTCACAAAATTATATTAATTGTATGTTGGTTCTCTGTGTATTCACCTTTTATTTTTTTTTATTTTTCCTGCCCTATTTACTATTTAATTCACATTTCATTCTACTACAACTGTATCTTCAATTCTCCTTTTAATTTTCTTTTAATTTCAGCTATTTTAAATTTAATTTCTAATAACATTTTTTCCCAGTTTCCTTTTTTTGTAAATTTCAAATATTCACTTGTGAATCAACTTAAGCAAAGAACAAAGCTCTTATCTCTTAGTAAATAGAGGAAGTATTGTCACTTCATTTTGTGTTGGCTTTGGGTGGAGAATTAGGAAATCTCACTATTTATATATAGACTGTTAACCAGATCTTTTGTTTTGGTTCTTTAACCTCATACCCTTTCTGAGTGCAACTTGCCATAAAGTCGGAAGCAGTTCTTGGGTTTTGTGTGGGCAAATTATCTGTTTCATTTTGATGTTTTAAGTCTGTTGTGGCTACTTTTGTTGTTTTCAACTGTCACCAATATGCTGAAATAGCTTGACGTCTATTGTTGTCCCTCCAGTTATCTTTGTTTGTGTTAATTCTCTATTTCATTCCCTTTGCCATCATTTTAGGAGGGTTTTGTGAAGTGCTGCCATTATGCAGATACCTCAAAGACAACTTCCTACCTTTTAAACTAATATGTACCATACTTCCCTTACACAGGAAGTTCCAATCATGATTGATGTCCTTTTGTTCTTCAAATGCTATCTAGGCCTTTCGAATGGAAGTTTGTCCTTGCATGTGGTCTCTTTAGTCTGAAGTGTTCTTCTTCCCTCTCTTAACCAGGAATACTCTTTCTTTATTTATACCAAGTTTTAAATGTCCTTCCATTTGAGAAGTGTTTTCTTTCCATTGTTTACTTACCACAGTTAAGTGCAAGTAACTACTTGATTACTTGATTCACCAGTCAACAGCTAAAATGTAGAAGATACCTGATCTGTCGTTTGGTCTAATATATACCCAATGGTAAGAAAGAAATGTTTTGATATTGATTGGATATGTCATTTCCGCAGGTTTGTTGTTCTTACATAAATTACAAAACAGTGTGGAATAGTGAGTACAGCACGAAATTGGGCACCAGACTGCTTGGATTTGAGTCCTAGCACTGCCAGTGCCTACCTTATGCCTTTGTCTGCAGTGGTTTCCTTATCTATAAAATGGGGAAAATACATAACTATTAGTGTTTGCAATAAACTCATAGACATGAGGTACATTTGTTTGACATCTTGCATTTGCTGTATAAGTGATGGTTTAAAAATTTAGTGATTTTGATTTACATTGAGTTAAACAGATTAAATCCAACTTTGCAAGGGTAATTTTCTGTTATCTCATAAATAGTTCGAGAAATATTAATTAGCTTTACCTAATTCATAAATCTGAAATTAAAACATGTATAATCAGAACAAAATTAACCGTACTTAAAGGATAAAAAATAATTAAGATAAATCCAGTTTATTAGTGTAGAATTGCAATCTGTTTCATCTCATGTTCATGAAGCTTAGGGTCTTTTCAGAGCTTTCATTTTTATTTTAACATACTAGAATTTTGCATAACATAAAAGAAAAGCAGATCTATAAGCTCATGGTGACAATTGCATTTCTCAGCTGCACAAAAAGAGATTTGTGTATTTTTTCTAATGTTCATGAAGTAAACTGTAGGAAATAGTGGAATATGAATATAAATGCATAATGCTAAACATGGAAACATTTCTTCAAAAGTTATTGCTTTTATTACTTGGAAACATGTATTTTTGGAACAATATATTTGCATGAGTGAGGAAATGTCAAGCCAGATACATTTCAAAATTATGGAAGCAAAATGAATTGTAAGAAAATAAAAACGGAAATGAAAAAATGAATGATACATTCATTAAACATTCCCTGATCATCCAGGCACCATCTGATTTAAATTTTTCTTCATATAATTCCTAAAATTATGACAATAAACCCATAGGCCAACTATTTGATATTTTGGAAATTAAAACTTCACTAATTATATCTGAGTAAGGTCGTAATAGCCTTCCGAACTTAAAATTTAGGTCACTATGCTTTGACAGTGCTTTATTTGTGTATAATAATTTTCTAAAATATCAGCAAATTTTATTGTTTATGATTTTCTAAGTTTAGGAGCTAGTTCTAGTTTATCTGTTTCTCTTCCCCTACTTTACTTTTGTGGTAAAAGAAAATGTGACAGTCATGATCTTCCTTCCTTTCTTTGTTCCATCCTTGATTATATAATTTTTGTTCTCAAAAGTTCCAATATTGCCCTTCAAACTTGCATTGCTTCAAGGCTGTGCTTTAATGTTCAGTGTTTAGTTCATGTCACAAGAGTACTATATCTGTTCAAATATAAAGAAGTGAGCATTGTTTTATCATGAAACTGAAGTAAGTCAAAGGGATATATTTAGGTCAGCTTTCTCTAGTCATAACCTTTATGTCAATAGAACAGGCTGTACATTTTAGATATTAAATATGGGAAAATCTTACAGATTTAATATGGTTTCTTCCATTTATTTTTACCTAAGCACAGAATGTATTTTGCTTTGCTTTTTCCTGTTATTCTAGAATATTACTTAATCCATAAGATGTGTTTGTTTAAAGAAATGATTATCATAGTTTAGGTCTTGAAATTTGAATGGATCATCTATTTTGTAGGTATCAGATTAGTTTCAGAGGGCACTAGCACTAACAGAATCCAATTTATTTTCAATCTCCACAACTTCTAACCTAAAGCAAACTGATCAGGTTGCAGGAAGGAATGTTACATGTGAAGTACTAATACATAGATCATATTTGCCAAACAAAGCAAAAACTCCCTTTACTTTGACTCTCATAGTCTATGACTTTTCTTCTCTAGCTAATGATACCTCAAAACATATGGTTAAGTCTTTTAATCATCATGATATCTCTTTTTCCAGCTTGGCATATATATATATATATATATATATATATATATATATATATACACACACACACACATATATATATACACATATATACACACACACACACACACATATATAGATAGATAGATAGATAGATAGATAGATAGATAGATAGATAGATATAAAACCTCCAATAGAGAACTCATAATCTTTGTTCTGAAACTATTGTCTCTCCCCCTTTTCTTAATATATCGTTCATTTTCTCAAGTCAGAAACCAAGAAGACATCCATGGCAACCATCCATTCCCTTACCCATTCAAATCTACTAAGTCAATAAGTCCCATTGATTCTCCTTAATTGGTTTCCAGATCTGTCCACATAGTCTCTAGCTGCATTGTCAACACTGTGATAGTTAGTCAGGGGCACTACTATGTATTTCTCACCTTGATTATTGTAATATCATGCCTTCTCCAATCCCAAGTTAACTACGGCACCATATTTTGTAGAGTGGAAAATGCTTACCATGGACTTCATTTTATGGCCCCTCCGTACCTCTTTATAACTGTGTAACCTCATTTTATGCAATTTCCTTACAATGAGTACTAGATTAATAACCCTTTTTCAGTTGTTCTAAAGCTCTATGTATTTTCTGGTACAGGGTTTATACATGATCTCTTTTCTTGTAATACTCTTCCCTTTCTGCTCACTCATCTCTCTTGTAGTTTTTTTTTGGCTTAACCATTACTCACCTACCAAAATTTAGCTTAAATTTCACTTCCTCACAGAGGAGAGATCTTTTTCAAAGGCAATTGTGATTATAATATTCTCTTCTCAGACTCTTTTAGTTAATTGCTATTTCATGTAGGTTAAACTCCAAATCCTTCCACACTACCTGTCTCAGTAACCTTCTTTTCAATTCCTCTTTCCCCACATGGGAATTTTCAACATATTATTTCTTTAACTTCATTAACTGTATTTAGAAGTTATTTCCTTAGGCAACCTTTTCTTGACCTCTAGACTAAGTTGAGTTGCCCTGTTATGCTTGCTGATAACATCATGTGCTAGAACTTATCACATTTATAATGTACATTTCTTTGTATGTTTTTAAAATTACCTTTTCCAGTGGTAAGTAACAACCATGTTTTTACAGAATATTTTAATTTCTAGTCTAAACAATAATTTAAATGACATTGATTTTTGTTGCTTTTTAGAAGTTAAAAAAGAATATGTAAAATATAAAAAATTAAATGCCAGTCATCTTAATAAAAGGTGAATTGTTAATAACGTTTTCCAGTTCTATTAGTGATCATTTGCCTGTTGATTTTTTTCTACATTTTTATGAATTAACTTGATAATTACTGTGTCCCTAAGGATAAGTACATTTCATTACTGATATCAAATACATAATTATTTTTAAAATTCCCTTTAAGTGATTATAGTCCTTTGCTCAATTAAAATATTGTGTATTTGTGTGTGTGTGTGTGTGTATGTGTGTGTGTGTGTATGTTTACTTTTTTATTGATTATACTAGGGCTTTTTTCCCCCCAAAACAACTATTTCTTACATTTTGTGATTCTATATGTTTTTGTAATAATTTTCAAATGTCTCCCATAATGTTTATAAAATTCTTCTTTCATAAGTTATCTTCTGTGATTTATTTAAAAATGCATTTAGTTAAATGCTTAGTTCATTTACATTTTATTCATAATAATCATGAAACTATTTAGAGCTTTGGATTTATTGCTAATAATATCTCTTACTATATCAATTACTTTTGAGTAATGTCCCTATAATATTTAACTTATAAATATTTTGTAAACAGATTTTGTTTTCTTTTATATCAAAGCGTTCATTATTATTATTATTGTATTATTATTAATAACTAACAAGTGTTTGGCTTACATTTTTGTTATTTATATCTGACTCCTTTGAATTGCATATGTGGCCTACACGTTTTTTGTTTTGATATGGACAAATGTTTCCTTCAGGCTTACCCTATGATCAATATATGTAATTATATTTATACACTTTAATTTCTAATTTAGTTTGAATCAACATGATCCTCAAATCAAAACTAAAAATGTTAAAGAATTTTAAGATTTTAAAGAAATTATTTTCTTATATTTCTATTCAGCTTTGTCTTTTATGTCAATACTGTTATTTGGCATACAGACTCATGTAAGTTTTATCTTTGTACCTTATATGTGTAATCTGTATCAGTCAGTATTTGATCAAGGAAGCAGATTTACTATGAGTCCTTTGGAATAAAGAATCTATTCTAGGAGGTAAATCTAGGAATGGCACTCGGAGAGTCAGAGAATAATCGCTAACTAGCATTCCTTCAGTCAGCACTGGCACAAATGGATAAATCTGAGCTTCAGGGACACTGGGACCCTGGGCGTGCTGATCTGTCAAAGGGAACCATGAGGGAAGGTGGTGAAGACATCTGCGGAAGGCTGTCGGTGCTCCTTCTGGTGTGGGCCCAGAGGTTAGCAGTGTCAGCTGTTGGACAAAAGAGCTGGATTCGAAGTGGCAGAAACCAAGACAAGCTGGAACTCGCTACTGGTAGCACCTCTGACCTGTCTCCCCTCATCTCACCCCAATAATCTTCAGAGTAATAGGTGTTACTTCATTTCCCCTTTCCATATCTCACATAGACTTCTCTTTAGACAACCTCTATCATTTATCCACAACAGGAATTCTAGGAAACATAGCTTTAGCTTACTGATTTATGCATTTTAACACCACTATTGTTCACCCTTAAACACTTGGCATTTATATAGTGCACTTTTTAACCATGTTCTTCCTGAGTAATCTGATAGCAAAACCATGAGACGATCCCATATAAACTGATGACACACTAACCTTCTCTCCCAAAGAACACATGAGTCACTTTATCTATCTTTAAATAAACTACCTTCCTTTTCTAGCTAAGTCACATTCACGCTTTGGTAGTTTGTAACTTAAATACTGAGAAATAAGTTAATCACTGTTAACACATTTTATGAGTAGGGGAATGAGTGAAGTAAAACAATTGTGTGTATATATATGTACTTATATACATACATATACACACATACTGTACATTATATGTGTATACAATATATAAATGCATAGCATCTGCAATATGCAATGTATATATATACACTATATATATGTATATACGTAGACGTATATACATATATATGAATATATATACATATATGTATCTATATATGTATATCTATATATATCTATATATGTATATGCTGTTAACTTATACACGTGTGCATATAGGTATGTGTGGGGACAGAACCAGGAGTGCAGTTTCCAAGCTCTCGCCCTCACGTGGAAAGGTACTGGCTCAGGTAGTAAATGGCCATCAACTGTGATTGGATGGCCATCAGCTGTGGCTAGTTGGCTGTCAGCTGTAACCAGTGAGCCATTGACCACTAATATAACTGCTGTGGCTATGCTAGCAAAAAATTGGGGACTAGCAGGAAGATTGTGGCTGGCAACCATGGAGTGGAGTGGAGTGTGGATTGTCGATTCTGTGGTTCCTGCTTCCTGTGTCTCCCACCTAGCCGCCAGCGAGAATATAGTGGTATGACTCCCTTACCTATGGCTCCGTGGGTGTTCCTTTTGGCCTCACCATATCCTGCATTCTTATGTGGGGAGCAGGACCAGAGACCCCGCGTGACACCCTGCATGACAAATGGCGCAGCGAGCCATTTGGTGCCAGCCAAAGCTCACCGAAGGGCAGTGGAGCAATTTGTGCATATGAACACTCAGTCTCAGGAAGACCAGGAGGAGCAGCTGCCGGAGAGCTGGACCCCTGTAGAGGGGTGAAGAGACGTGGACGGTTCCCCAACCAGCATAGGCCAGAGAAAGCGAAGGTTATTGCAGCCCTGTGGGCTGGGAAGTGCTTGCTGAGGCCGTCACCCCCAGGTTGGGGAAAACTTGGAGCCTCACACTGCAGAGAGGGCACACATTGTGAGGCTAATGCACATGCCTGGTGAATGACTGTGGACTATGGGAATGGACTCCATCCCTAATTTAATGGACAGCTTGAGTTTTTGCTTGGGAACATACCACCACATAGTAGAACTGGCAGATGTTTGCTGCCATCGAGAATATGTAAGCACCTTGACTGTGAGTCGCTGTTGCTCCAGCACGGTACCCTGAGAGACCCAGAGAGAGTGGCAGTGCCCTGAGAGCCCTGGCTGAATCCAGGAAGTCTGTCTGTGCCCAGAGAGGGTGGCGGTGCCCTGAGAGGCCCTGGCTGAGCCCGGGGAGACAGGTGCCGTAAGAAGCCCAGGAAGTCTGGCTGTGCCCAGAAGGACTGGTGGTGCCCTGAGAAACCCTGGCTGTGCCCAGAGATCCTGGCTGTGTCCAGGATGTTGCATTCACCTCCAGGATCCTCCCACAGGGCTTCTCGTGGAAGATGCTTGTCACGTAGATTGTGAGGTGAGACCCTATAGGGGTGGAGTGTGGGGACAGAGCCAGGAGTGCAGTTTTCAGGTTCTCTCCCTCATATGGAAAGGTACTGGCTCAGGTAGTAAATGGCCATCAACTGTGATTGGATGGCCATCAGCTGTGGCTAGTTGGCCGTCAGCTGTAACCAGTGAGCCACTGGCCACTAATATAACTGCCGTGGCTACGCTAGCGAGAAAATGGGGGCTAGCAAGAAGATGGTGGCTGGCAAGTGCGGAGTGTGGTGGATTGTGGATTCTGTGGTTCCTGCTTCCTGTGTGTGGGGGCAGAGCCCCAGAAAGTAGTTTCCAGGCTCTCGGCCTCACATAGAAAGGTGTTGGCTCAGGTAGTAAATGGCCAACTGTGATTGCATGGCCATCAGCTGTAACCAGTGAGCTATTGGCCACTAATATAACTGCTGTGGCTATGCTAGCAGAGAGAGAGAGAGAAGGAGGAAGGAGAGAAAGAATGGGGGCTAGCAAGAAGATGGCGGCTGGGCTGGCAAGCGTGGATGGCAGTTTGCGGACAGTGTGGATTCAGCCTCCAGTGAGAGTATAGTGCCACCAGAGAGAATATAGTGGTATGACTCCCCTACCTATGGCTCCGTGGGTGTTCCTTTTTGGCCTCACCATATCCTGCGTTCTTGTGTGGGGAGCGGGAGCAGAGACCCTGCAGGCCGTCCCGCATGACAAATGGTGCAGCGAGCAGGGTCCCCCGCATGACACTGTGTCTCCCACCCAGCCGCCTACGAGAATATAGTGGTATAACTCCCCTACCTATGACTCCGTGGGTGTTCCTTTTTGGCCTCACCATGTCCTGCGTTCCTATGCAGGGAGCAGGACCAGAGACCCTGTGTGACACTCTGCATGACAAATGGTGCAACGAGCAGGGTCCCCCGCATGACAATATGTGCATACATGTGTTTATGCATGTACAATATATGTACACACACACATGTATCAGCTTGGACCATACAACTAACTACAGAAAAAATGACTGTGTACCTGTGAGTATTTCTTCCTTAAATTAAATGCACACACACACACACACACACACATTTTTTTTTCAGTTTTATGTAATGTAACTAGGACAGTCCTTTTCTTCTGTAACTAGTCATGTGGTCCAAGGTGGCATTTACATCTACTTTATTACCCTGCATATTCTCTTTTCTCTTTGCTCTTGTCTTAGCTCTAGCTGCCATAATGAAATATCATAGACTGGAGTCTTAAGCAACAAGCATTTATTTCTCACAGTTTTGGAGGCTGCAAAGTTGAAAATCATGGTGTTGGCCAATTTGGCTCCTGCGGAGGACTCTCTTCCTTGCTTGCAGACCACTGTCTTCTCGTGTGTCTTCAAATTTGTAGAGGGAGAGATTGTAGTATCTTTCTCTTCCTCTACATATAAAGCCACCAATCCCATTATAAAGGCCCCACTCTTACGAGCTTATCTAACCCTAATTACTTTCCACAGTCTCCATCTCCAAATACCAACACATTGAAGGTTAGGGCTGATGAATTTCTGGATGACACAATTAAATCCATAGCAGCTCTCATCAAGTACCTCAGCTACTAACAGATTCTCTCCTGGTTAGGTGACTCAGAGCATTTTACTGGAACAACTTGTATTCCTGAATTATCTGTGACATTACTAGTCTTGCCCATATTGGATTGTTGCCTTTTGCCATTGACTCATTACAGGACATGAAAGCATTAAGAGGTGCCAGTCACGTTCCCTCCATTCTAGATATACTACTTTTTGCTTCCACTCTATAGCACCAATCTAATTTCCCTGTATAATCAGGATAATCAGACCCTTCTAGACATATTGATTCACTGGCATAAGGAGCCCAACACAACCAGGTGGCATTTTCATATTCCAGTTTAATAGAACCAGTGTTGTGAACCTCCGTAGAAATATTTCTTCCTTCAGAACTAAGATTTTTAGATGAGCAGAGCTCATACTTACAGCGATGAGAAGCAAAAGTTTCACTAGAGGCTCATCAGTTGCAGTTGTGAAAGGAGCTATTCACATTTGCACAGCATGGCTTTTGGACTTGTTAATCCTACATATGGGAAAACAGCACCACATAATGGTCATTTATTCAAAGCATATCCCACATCCTGGAAGAGAGACATTGCCACGGCCCTACAATGTGTACCACACAGACAGCACCATAACTGAGTCTTCAAAATCCCATTCCATTTTTCTACAATGTTAGCTGTTCTAGGTTGATCGCAGACTTGGTAATATTAGTAAATTCCAAGAGCGTGAACCACACATTTCTTCCTGCAAATTGAAATATTGGTTTTAACAGAAACATCTAACGGAAGGCAAGTCTGTATTCAGCATAAGTATCTATTCCTGTGGGAACAACTTGCCGCCTCTTCTGTTTTAGAAGTGGTCCAGTGTAGTCAACCTGTCACCCGGTAGCTGACTGCCCCCTCTCTGGGGATCATGCTATATCAGGGGTTCATTATTGATTTCTGCTGCTGATAGTGTGATCATTCAGCAGTGTATCTAGTCCTATAAGCCTTGGTCAGTGGAAATTCACTTTGATAAACACATACATTACAGCATTTTTTAAAAATAAGAACAGAAGTAGCTAGAGACAGATGCTGACTGACTAACGTCCACAGGAAATTATCTTACCCACCTGATTATTAGAATCCTCTGATGAGGTTGCTGGGTGCTGAGTGTTCACGGGCGACACACATTTTTCCATTCTTGGGACCCATTCCAAGAGATCTATCTACAAACCACTTTCACAGAATCTCCTGTTGCAATTTTTTCAGTTACATATTTTTCCAAATCCTTAATCATCCAGCCAAAACATTAGCCATTACGCAGGAGTTAGAGAAAATCCATAGCTCTGTCCATCTCTCTTTCCTGGCAAACTTACAGCCAAGTGTGCTGCTCAAAGTCTTGCCCCCTGAGGAAATAGCCCTTCCCTATGTCCTTGGACTTCACCCGGAGTGCTATTTTAAGGCTAGAACTGCTGCTGTGCATATTTGTTATTCTCAGTAACAGCAAAGAAAATCTGATGGATTTCTTTGAACAGGTTGTACATATGCAGTTATTGGCTTTTTATGCTTTCATAGTCACTCAGTTTCTTTTTCTTTTCTCTTAATTTTGTCAAGTTATTTTTTCATGTGCCCACTACCTCCAAGTTTCTCCCTTTCCTGGGCATACATTTTTTATGGGGGAGAGAGTTGCTCATATTCTTTATTTTGAACTACTGACTCAGTGCAACTTTAACAGACTGAAATTGTGTCTATATTTACTTATAATTGGGCATCTGACAGCTGAGGTAGATTCTTTTTCAACAAATTGTACACCAGATATTATGAAAGAGGATAAGGTTTTGGGTGTGTTTATATATTTATATTTAGTATAGTCCTGTCCTGCTTTCCAGCAGAGGGATTTCAGAAGGACATTTGTATTTGCACATCAGCATGGCCTGTTCTTGCTTCCAGAGCCTCACTATGAGCTAAAGATGTCAGTGGGATTCCAATGAGGGATGCCCCCCTTATCCCTAAATGTTATTTTGCTTTCATGGGGCCTAAGTAATTATGTCTCAATTTGGTCTCATTTTGCGTAATAAATAGCCACAAATCTTAAATACATCTTGCAAAGTTTTCTTTTTTTCTCTGTTTCCTAAGCTTTTATCCATTTTATTTCTATTTATTGGCTTGTCCAACTATTAAATTACTTATGTATTTATTTACATTTTGTTTGGTCATTTCACTGAGTGTTTCAGAGCTGAAGGAGTTAAACCCAAGGATTCAAATCATGGTATTGAATGAGATCTAGATCTGATTTTTAAACCTAACTGGTTTGGACATTTAATACCATTAACCTTGGCCAACCATCATAATCTGCTAAGACCCTCTGTATGCTAATTACATAACACCTTGTGCTTACGTTTTTATCTCATCTTTAATAGGTACACCCTTCATATGTTCACCTAATTATTTCATAATCATGTTAAATGGTGTAAAGGGACCTAATATCTGAATGTGAGTCTCTAACGGATTTCAGAAAAATAAATTTGAAATAAAGTATTAGATAGAAGAAAATCTTAGAAACCTGGGGCATGGAAGCCATTTTTTCATCATTATTGTTATTCTTGAATATTGTGACTTAAAAGAAAACTAAGATGAAATGAAATACAGATTTAAAAAGGAGCTTATATGGCAGTTTCAGTCTTCAAATGCCGTGTTGAGAAGGAAAAGAGAATTGAGGCCAGAATTGCTAAATAGATAGAGCACCATCATTGCAAACGAGGAGGGGTGGTGGTGGTAAATAAATACCCATTGCTGTATTTCACTAGTTTACTATGCTGTGACTATAGGCTAAAATATGGAGTGTTCCCTCCCTTTTTTGTATAAAGACACAAAACTGCAGTAAAAAAAGAGTTCAAATAACCTGGTCTGAGAGATTTAAGCAGATGCTTGTGTTTGGAAATAGAACACCTGTCAAGTACTTTGAAGTTAAATAGACCTACTGACTCTAAATAGGGGTAAAAGTAGCCAAGAGACCATTAAAAACTAATGGGTGAATAAATGAGTCGGAGAGAAAAAGATTTTGGAAATGTCGTTGGAAATCTTTGGAGTTCATATTAAAAAGTAATTCTAGATGGAAGTAATGGGTCATCCATAAATAGCATGTAATCAAAAAAATTAATTTAAATCATGTTAAAAAAACTTTTTTAACCTTTGAAAATGTGGCTTTCAGTCCTTAAAATTCACTGTACTGCAAATATAACAATGTAACCACCCTGTACAGATTTAAATCTCAAAATGAGCTCAGAAATTATATAATCTTACATCTTAAAAACTTCATAGGAGCTATAAAAAGCCCCTGTGAATAAAACCTGTTTACTTGAAGTAGAAGGAAAGCGGACCGGTATACATTTCTGTAGACTCAAACTTTAGTTTTAGCTTTGCATTTTTATTTACGTGTGAATTGTCAGGCTTCCATTATTTCTAGAACATGGATATCTCTGGACAAACAGGTTAATATTGTTTGACAGTTTACTAAAATATGCTGTCAGCAAAGAGAAACTTTTTTCTTTGGCAATCTGAGCAAATAAAGATTATATACGCCCACCAAGAGAGCAAACACATTTTGAATGCATGAAGTGAAAGGAAACATACTTGATATACATATCAATACATGTATATACATATGTATATAGAACATTTGCACATGCATTTATGTCTATGGATAGGCATGTGACTATTTGTTATAGTGTATGCATGTGTATATTTGTTATAGGATATTAAAAGGAACCCATTGGTTCTCACTGATTGCGAAGTGGGGCCCAAAGTTTGGAAAAAGACAGACTAATTATCCTCATGTTCTGAGGCTATCCAGCACCAACTGGGATCAGATCTTACTCAGGTTGCTAACGGACAGAACCTTTGTCTTTGTGGGATTTGTAGTTCATTTTCTGTGAGGCACTTCCTTTGCCTGCCTCTGTGTGTGTTACTATAGCTAAACAGACTCACTCATGGAGATTGGGATGCCCCCAAGAGGAGCATTTTATTCCCTTCTTTTGTAGTGAGTATGTATGTTTGAGATATAATTGACATGTAGCATTGCAGAAGTTCAAGGTTGATTTGATACATTTATATATGTCATTTATGTTTATTTCTTTTCCCTTCTTTTAACAGTCTGTATAGTCAGTGATTTTCCTTTTCAACCTGTGCTTTCCTAAGGAGGGAGGATGGTAGAGGCAACAAGGAATAGACAGCGAATGATAGAAGAGCAAAATGCATTTTCCTATGCGATAGTGCTACGATGGGTGAATTTTCTTTGAGCCTCATGATTCCTTACTTGGGAAGCTGGCTAAACTTGAATGATTTTGCCTGTTCCCCATCCCAGAGGATTGCTCTGAGGAAAGAAACCCCAAATCAGGAAGCTCTAGGGAGTTGAAAGATGTAAGTGTTTAATTCCACTTGGTTTCCCAAATCAGGGAATTGAGAAGTGGGGACGCCCTGAAGGGACTGAAGAATTCTCACACACATTCCACACAAGGGCTGGTATTTGGAAAAAGTCACAGTTACAACTACCGCCTCAACAGTTAATTTAGTGTTAGAGAAGCATCCGCAACCTTGATTTAAGACAAATCTGAGCTTTTTTCCAGCTCACTACTTTGCCCAATGGTGAAATGCTAGGGCTTACATAAGGGCAATGTGGAAAGACACAAAAATATAATGTACTCCCACTGGCATTTTAGTTCCCTTGACCTTGTCCTGAGATGGTGTATGGGAGAACTTGGACTCAGAAATGAGATTAAAGCATTACACGGGAAGGATTGAATTTTATTAACGGAAAGCAATTTGAATGTTATGAAGAATCTAGCCAAAGTAGCAACCCACTTTAGAGATAAAAATAAATCTACATGCAATAGGAAACAGTGAATAATATTTGCTGAATAAAGATAAAGAGGTAGTCCAGAAAAAGGGAATAGAGACCTTTCTTTCTTAGATATTGTGCCAGAGGCTCATCTTAAATGTTTATTTCCTGCATGTGCAACCTCTTTAGCATACAGATGAATTATGATATTTAAAGAGTTGCTGCTTTAAAATTGCTAAAATAATTTATCTGGGAGTTTATGAAATTATATTCAGCATTGAAGCTTGTAATGCAAACCAATGAAAACTAAATGCTAGTGTAATTCTAATTTATTTCTGTCTTATGGACCAATTTTTCACAAATATACCCAATATTGAAAACATAGGAATTGCGTGTGCCTATGGATGGGCATGAGCACAGAACATTATATTTAGTTAATTTTGGGGGAAAAAATCTTGCCTCATCTGAAAAGGAGATAGGCCTAATAGATGAGTTTTTTACTGTGTAAAGCACATCAAAATGTTGAAAAGGGGAAAAATTGGTGGGTGTATGCTTATCATTAGTGCACTTGCAATACAATAATGCATTTTTTTAAATCCCATGAAACACCAAAATGAACTGTTAATCTATTTTGTACTATTTAGTACCAAAATGGAGGAGAACTTGACAGTCACACCTTTTTTTGTACGTTGACCATCCTTCACATAATATATCAACTATTGTGACATTTTGATGTTATGCATTTTATTTTAGAAAATGTGGATTACGCCATAGACAAAACCTAATACCACCTGCCTGGAATAGAACCTTGTGTAAAGAGGTACACGTTCAGGGAGAAAGGTCTTTATTCTTTCCCCCAGCTCCCTGTTACAGGGCCTGCCAGGACCACAAAACCTCGTTGTGAATATGTTCCTAAGTTCTGCATTTAGAGCTATGAGCGAAGCAAAAATAAAGAATTTAATAAAATAAAAAGAATTCAAAATAAAATAATTTTAGTTAAACGGAATAGGAGCAATATTGTTGACCATTTTCCTGGTAGATACATCCTGTGTATCTCCGTGTTTTCTTCCTTAGGGTTTTGAAAGAAATTAAGATGGTGGGGTGGAAAAATTGAAGAAAATAAATTTAAGAAAATAAGATTAAACCAAGTTATTTCTAGGCATAATCTGGCACTATTTTGAAAAAGTCATTAAGTAGTGAGTGCTTTGAAATGAATGCATATGTAATAATATTTGTGAATAAATTAGATTAATTTCTGTTAGACAGAAGTGGAAAATGTTGACTTCTAAAAGACAAAATCTAAAAATATTGGTGAACATGAATGCACTAGCTTTTTCTTGGCTTGTACCATTAAACGTATTCCCAGAAAACCTTCTTTGATTTAAGGAGAATAAAAGGAAAGCAGTTTCCAAAATATTATGTCTTGTGCCTCCTGCCCCCCACCACCACCAATTTAGGAGAACCAGGTTACTGGATAATATTATTTGTTGCAGTGGTTTCGATACTGAATTACGTCAGTTTCCTTTGAGTATCCTTGGTGTCTCCAAATAGTCTATTCTATATACTACACAACAGATTTTTAATTTCATAAATTAGAATGCCATGTTTCCAAAATTTTCATTTTGTCAGACTGTTCTATTAACAACAACCCCCCCTCCCATGCTTTCATATATATGTAAACAAAATAATTTTTATAGTGGAAAACAAAGGGAGTAAATTTATTGTATTTGAGTATTTGAGAAGATGTAATGTCCAGGTCAAGTTTCTTTATACTTTAAGAGTACTTTTAAGAATACAAATGATTTCAAAGAATTTTTTTTTGTATTAAGCAATATGTATTTTTTAAGATAATGCAATATTAACTTCAATAGCAGTGGCTGTATTACCTATATAATCTGTTTTTTATCATTAATTTATCATACTTATTATTCTTCCTTGCAACCCAGGTGGCAACCATCTTGCTTTTTCTCTGGTGAAGCTATACCATGCTCTCCATTAAAGCAAGGTCAAATCTTTTTCTTAAGACATATGCATGCTGGAAGAAAGGACTACAAGTTCTGGCTAAATATGAAGCAAATATTTCACTTTATAATAACAATAGCTGTAAATTTTGTGGAAAGAGATAGTTCAACTCACTATGGCTATTTCCATGGGGGGACCTTAACACTGATCTAAGTGCCTTGTGAATCTATTGCTATACTCTCGCTGAGGTCTTTTCGATTGAACTCCCTTGGCTTCAGCTAATTCAATTCCTAACCAGCAGGTATTGTTAAAGCATGCTGTTTGCACATATTCCCAGCTCTAGTAATACCCATGGGAACAGGCAAAGCATCACCAAATCAAGGTATGCATGCTGTTGTTGCTATAAATAGTCCCATTATCCCGGCAGTCTGTTTCTTCTTAATTCTTCATGTCTTTCATTTAACCATATAATCCCAATCTGTAATTTTAATGTCATGATTATTTGGTAGGGTAGTGAGGGCATGTGCATTAACTATGGAACACAACTTGAAAATGTGTATTAACTGTAAGAGATCACTCTTACTAGAGAGAAATATCCAGTAACCTATTAAATGATCCATGATGTCTTGAAAGATATAGACAAAAATAGATCAATCTGATAGGCTGAGTGCATAGCCTTAAAGAAGTTACAGAATATGTATATGGCTTTTTCTTATCAGCATAATAGTATTGATGTTACTAAAGAATTCAAACGACATATATGTAGGTTAATGACCGAATATCCCTAAATGTCTCTGTTCTCTTATAAAGGTTTTTAATATATATACTATTAGTGAAATCTTTTTGTGGTTATTTTCAAACAAGCTATTCCAGAAAGACATTCGGACAATGGCGCCATGGAATAAATTCTGTTATTATCTAATCAGACCTATTAAATATTTCAGTATAATAATATGCACAAAACATTAAAATTACAGATGTAGAATGTAAAATCTTTTATTGGTGGTGAAGTGCAATTTAAAATAGTCTTTAAAGAACTCTGGTATGGTACTCTCAGGCATAAATATTTTCTGAGTGCATCAATAATGAATATCCTTTCTTCCCTTCATCCCTTAAGTAGGGAAAGTTGTAGCCTTGCCATTGTATTATCTTATAGACCAGCTGAAAGAGCCAAATGTCATATTCTTCAGAGGGCTGGTAGGCAACTAAAATAATTATAAATGAACAACATAGTTATTTAATTTTTGCACAGTGGTATTCAATATTTTAATAATGTGTGATTCATTTAGTGTAAAAAGCCTGAGGTAGAATTATGGTTTGATTCAATCAAAATAAAAATCTACAGTGATAAGTATTTAATTTTCATTTCTTATAATACAAATATACAAGATAAGTATATAGATTACTTGTTTTAATAACCAGAATTTAAATTTTATTCCAAAATGTTAGTATTGAAGAGATCTGTATGTATTCCAGAAACTCAAATCAGTAAGAGTATATATAGTTATGTAGTAATATAAAAATTAAAACAATTCCTCCATAGTACCAAATATGTAACTATGTAAATAATACATAAATATAGAACTAACCAACTACATAGGAACTGAAAATAAATCAGTAACTCCTTTGTATATTTGGATATGTTTTACAGGCTAGTATAGACTTCAGGATGTTATCTCTTACTGTCCTCCTTGGCAAACTTGAATATGAAAAGGGAATACCTGGAAGCTCATTTTATAACAAAGAAGTAAAATAGCTTTACCAGATAGAGACAGCTAGTTCTAAAGTTGGGGCACTGGGAACACATTGCCTTGTTTTGCTCTTGTAGCAAATTCGTAAATTGCACTGGTTTAAGTGTGTGTGTGTGTGTGTGTGTGTGTGTGTGTGTGTGTGTGTGTGCGTGCGTGTAGGATGGGGGAAGGGGAGTGTTGTTTGCATGCATATTCACATATGGCATTAGATAATTTACATTACTTTGTTTCTGGTTTCTTCTACTCAGTGACATATTTTAGAAATTTGTTTATGGTTTGCATATATCAATAATATCAATATATCAATAATTAATTTATATAGCTGTGTAATATTCTATTGTATGAATATATCACAATCCCTTGATGAATACTGCTTTCAGTGGTCCTGTGAGTTATTTCTAGTTTGGGGTTATTATGAGTAAAGATACTTTGAACATTTTTGTACAAGTCTTTTTGTAGACGTATGCAGTTATTTCTTGTGAGTATATACTTACCTGATGAGTTACTGGTCCTAGGGTAGATGAATATGCTGTAGCAACCTATCAGCTCACTCATGCTACTTGTGATATTTTTAGGTATTTTGTGAACTGGTTGTTAAATGTAGACATTATTAAAACTAAGTTATATTAATTTATAACGTAAATAAATTACATTAAAACAATGTGAATAAATTCTCAGAAATCATCACACCTTAATTATTTTACTGTATTTTAAAATCATCTATGTTACTGAGGTTATTTATGTTTTTTCTATCAGTTTGGTGAAAAAGCTATCTTAAGATGTTCTATTGTGCATCTTTTTCCAATTCTGCATTCAGTAATATAATGAATATGAAATCAGACATGATGGGAGTATTTGTACTCACAGAATTTGGTAACTATTACAAATCAAAGCTGGAGATACTGTTTTTTTGCATGTCTAGTCTTAAGAATCTAATGGAGAAAATGTTACTCATGCAGATTAAACTTCAAAGAGGTGTTGCTTCTGTAGAGATTGCATTGTGAATATCACAAAAATTTTAACAAGTCTTCTGGTATTCCAATATTATAATCTGAGAAGGCAAATAAGTTGGATGCATCATTGATAAAACAGACACATACATCTGTGTTGTTTCACTTATGTATTGCTAGTTAATATAAACAAAAGTAACAAATATGTATTACTTGTATATTGAGTGCTATACAGTACTTATATCAGTAAAATGTGTAAAAAATGTATATATTCATTTTATGCATACATTTACTCTTCAGAGTACTGGTTGTTAAACATTTACCAACATTCAACTTAAAAAAAAATAGTTAATTGGAAACTAACTGCTAAATAAATACTAAGCAAAAGAAAACAAGTGGGACTTCATCAAAGTGTAAATCAAAAGGAAAGCATCAGCAAAGGAAACCACAAAAAAAAGGAAAAGGGTACATATGGAATGGGAGTACGTATTTTCACATCATGTATCTGATAAGATGTTAGTATCCAAAATATATGAAGAACACACAGAACTCAGTAGAAAAAAGTATTATTAGAAAGTGGGCAGAGGATCTGAATAGACATTATCCAATGAAAACATTGGCCAACAGGTACGTGAGAAGATGCTCAACATCACTATCAGGAAAATACAAGTCAAAACTCCAGTGAGATATCACTTTATACCTGGTAGAAAGGCTGCTTTCAGAAAGCCAAGAAATAACAAGTGTTGAGAGGGTATAGAGAGAAAGGAACCTTTGTGTACTATTGGTGGGAATGTATATTGGTGCAGCCACTATGGAAAACAGCCTGGAGGTTCCTCAAAAAATTAGAAATAGAACTACATCATGATCCACCAATTCCGCTCTGGTATTTATCTAAAGGAAACAAAATAAGGATCTTGATAAAATATCTGTACCCCTATGTTCATTGCAGCATTATTTACCATGGCCAAGACATGGGAGCAACCTAAATGTCCACCAATAAATGAATAGATAAAGAAAATCACATACACACACACACACACACACACACACACACACACACACACATGAATATTATTCAACCACATAAAGAAGAAAATCTTTCTATTTGAGACTATATGGATGGAACTTGATGGAATTATACTAAGTAGAGTAAGTCAGAAAAAGACAAATACTGAAATATTTATGATCTTATTTTCATGTGGAATCTGAAACAAGAGCAAAAACAAACTCAGATACAGAGAACATACTGGTGGTTGCCAGAGACACATGTTAGGGGAAATAGGTAAAGATGGTCAAAAATTACAAACTTCCATTTATAAGTCCTGTGAATGTAATGTACAGCATGGTAACTATAATTGAAAATATTGCATATAAGAGAGTAGATCTTAAAATTTCATATCATAAGAAAAATAGGAAAAGTATTTCAGTAGACATTATCCAAAGAAAACATACAGGTGACCAACTAGTACATGAAAAGGTGCTTGACATCAGTAATCATCCAACATAAGTCAAACAAAGATGTGTGGTGATTGATACTAAATAAACTTATTGTGGTAATTAGTTTGCAATATATACATATATCAAATTATTTTACACCTAAAGGTAATATAATGTCATGTCCATTACATCTCAATAAAATATTAATTACTTGGGAAATCAGATGAGGAAACATATTTGTGATGATTGGCAAATAAAGGTGAAATTCTAAATAGTTTTTGTTGCACAACTAGCTTGTGCAAAGTAATAAAAGACACCAAGGGGCCAATAGCTAAAAGAGCAATGGAGATGAGCAGATAACTCATAACAGGGAAAATGCATGAAAACTTATGAAAAGAAATTAGAAAATGCAAACTAGAACAATGTCACAACTCATCTGTCAAATTAATAAGTATTTTCAAAATTTGTAATTCACAATGATTTTATATTCTGTTTCTCCTTTCATTGATGATCCAATGGAATTCATACAAATTCATTAATTCAAAGAATTGTTTCCATTATGCTCACTTTCACATCTCAAGGAGAATATTAAGTTGCCATCATTCATCATTGATGACTATACTTTATTACAGAATGGTACTAAATGTTACATACTTTATTTTTATAGATTTATCAAGGTATAATTGACAAATAAAATTGTAAGATATTTAAAGTGTACAACATGATGATGTGGTATACATATACATTATGAAAGGATTCCCCTAATCAAGTTAACTAACACATTCATCAGCCCACTTATTACATTTATGTGTTTGTTTGTTTGTTTGTTTGTTTGTTTATGTATGTATGTATGTATGTATGTATTTATTTATTTATTCTTAGTGAGAATCTTTAAGGTCTACTCTTTTAGTAAATTTCAATTATAGAGTATAGTGCTGTCAACTATAGTCACCATGTTGTAAATGACATTCTCAGATGTTACTCATTAGATTCACAATGATTTTGATGTTGTGGTAAGACAGTCATTCTCTTAAGTTGCTGATTAAATAAAATATAATTGCTAACATTTAAAAATTCTAAGTAGCAATACCAGTATCACATTCTTTTTAAAAATAATTTATTTTATTAGTTTCAGGTGTACAAAAACAACATAGTGATTAGACATTTATATACCTCACAAAGTGATAACCCCAATAAGTCTATTACTGATCTGACACTGTACATAGTTATTATAATGTTATTGACTGTATTCCCTATGCTGTACTTTATATCCCCTGACTATTTCTAATTATAGTTGACATCCAACATTATTGTATATTATTTTAAGGTGTGCAGTGTAATGGTTAGATATTTATATAATTTATGGAATGATCCCCTAATAAGTCTAGTACATACATAGTTTTCACATTATTGACTACATGCCCCATAATGTAGTTTACATCTCCATGACTATTTTATGACTACCAATCTGTACTTCCGAATCCCTTCACCTTTTTCACTCAGCTCCCCAACCCCCCTCCCATCTAATAACCATCAGTATGTTCTCTGCATCTATAGGTCTGTTTCTGTTTGGTTCATTTATTTTGTTCTTTATATTCCACATACGTACTTTATCTAATCATCTATTGATGGGCCTTTTGGTTGTTTCCATATCTTGGCTATTGTAAATAGTGCTACAGTAAACATAGGTGTGCATGTATATCTTTCAAATCAGTGTTTTGGATTTCTTTAGATAAATACCTAGCAGTGGAATTGTTGGGTCATTGGTAGTTCTATTTTTAACTTGTTGAGGAACCTCCATACTGTTTTCCATAGTGGCTGCATCAATTTACAATCCCACCAACAGTGCACACGGGTTCCCTTTTCTCCACATCTTAACCAACATTTGTTGTTTGTTGATTTATTGATGATGGCCATTCTGATAGGAGTGAGGTGGTATCTCATTGTGGTTTTATTTGCATTTCTCTGACGATTAGCATATTTTCATATGTCTAGTGGTTATATGTATGTCCTCTTTAGAGAAATGTCTATTCAGTTTCTCTGCCCATTTTTTAATTGGATTGTTTATTTTTTTGGTGTTGAATTTTATGAGTTCTTAAAATTTTTGGATGTTAACCCCTTATAAGATGTATTATTGGCAAATATCTACTCCCATTTAGAAGGATGTATTTCCGTTTTATTGATGGTTTCATTTGCTGTGCAAAAAATAGTTTAGTTTGATGTAGTACCAATTTTTTGTTTGTTCGTTTGTTTCCCTTGCTCGAGAAGATATATCAATAAAAATATTAATACTAAGGACAATGTCTGAGAGTTTACCACCTATGTTTTATTCTAGGAGTTTTATGGTTTCAGGTCTTACATTTACATTTTTAATCAATTTTGAGTTTATTCTTGATATGGTATAGGAAAGTGATCCAGTTTTATTTTATTTTATTAATTAATTAATTTATTTATTTTGCATGTATGTGTTCAGTTTCCCAACACCACATATTGAATAGACTGTTGGAGCCCAGGGCAAGTACTTGCTTGCAAATTTGTCTATGCGCAGGCCCTTTAAGAGGGAGTGTTGGTTTCCAGCCACCTTCCCTCTCACCAGGATGGGTAGAATCCTCACTGATTTTCACTGTGAGATGTCATGGAGGGGCTCCCCTTCCCAGCTCAGGGCACCTGAGCTGGGGATCCCAGGGTGGGGCTGGCACCTCTCAGGTTTTGGGGGGCCTCCACCACTGAGATGTCTCTCCCGGTTCTCAACCATTACCCATGGGTTTGTGGTCAGCCTGTTTTGCATCTCCACCTTTTCTACCAGTCTTGATGTGTCCTCTTCTTTATATCCTTAGTTACAGGGGTTCAGTTCAGGTAGTCTTCAGGTGATTCTCGAAGTTGATCGTTCTATAATTAGGTGTAATTCCAGTGTGCTCATGGGAGGCAGCTGACCCTGAGTTTGCCTATTCTGCCATATTTGACCTTTGCCCCAATATCACTTTATTGCTTAAACTAACCTACCAGTGATTGCATAATCATGGTATTGTGGTAATTGAGGTCTCTGAAAAAATAAAGCTTTGATTTGTAACTTTAGCTGATATTTTTGATGTAGGTACTCCTACCGTATCTAGTTTTAAGCTACTAAAAGTTTAATCCATTCACAAAATTTCACGATTGTCTCTTGCAGACTAATACAAGTCAGCACAAGGATTCCACTGCATGTAACTTTTTTCTTTCCTTATAAATATACAAATGATAAAATTTCCAATCTTCTTTAAAATAAATTAATTATATTTGAGGAGAAATGGATCAGAATATGCTTTATTTCCTTCATTGAAAATGTGAAATTCAAATACTTTGGCTTTATAGAGGCCAAGTTAGAAATAAGCATCAAGTCTAAATACATGTTTATCTCTTAACACAGAAATTTTACGTCTAGTAATTTATTCTAAGAAAATGAAAGCAGATATGCATAAATTTTATCTACTATTAGGTTCATTGAAGTATTGCATTTTTAAGTAACTATTTGGGAAAACTTGGAGATAATAAGTATTTAATTCAATTATGACTAGGCTAGAAGATGTATTAATAGGAAGCCATCATACATAATATTTTAAAATATTATTTAAGGACATAACAAAATTATTGCAGTATATCGAGTGGAAGAGTAGGCTGCAAAACAGCATTTACAGTCTTTTATTAGAAAAAAATAATTATGTACTTAAGTGTGTATATCTGCATTTATCACATATATTTATAGTATACTCATACTATATAGTATACATACTGTATAAACATACAATGTATGCAAAATATATTCTCTCCACTATATATGTACTCATATATTTACATATTTTATGTTGTTGTTAAACATGACCATTCTTCATATATAAGCTTTTTTTTTTTTTCTTGTTTTTCTCTGTTTTCCCAATATTCTACATCTCTTTGTAACATGTAAAGTGTTTTGTGATTCTAACATATCATTCTGGATTACAGAAATGTGAAGAAAGTACCTGGTTCTGCTCAAGTATATCATATAATGTGGTTTTAAATTCTAAGGTTATTGAATGTAGCTAGCAACAGATATTTTATGAGCCATCAAAAATAAGGACTATTTGGAAAATACAAAACAGTAAAATATATAAAAAATTGTTCAGACACTCATACATAGCCAACTACTATAATAGATTTCTTTAATCTTATATTCTTCCAACATCCATTTTTATGTTTCTTTGAATAAGAAAAATACATATATGAATTAATGAATTCTTATAGGAAATCAACATATTGAATGTCTCTTATTACCACCTACTTCTTCAAATTACTGTTGATTAATTAACAACAGGGACACTGTCCCTGCATCTGGAGCTAAGACTAATAGGAATGCTTGCATCTCAAGGACATGACATTTGTTAAAAGATTCGTTTCAGAAAGTTAACCAACAATATCTGGAAGCTTGTTCAGAGCCCCTTTTATAATTGTTATAAAATTAGTAAGCTGTAAAGATGACTATGTGTCTAAAGTACATGGCATTCAATGTTGACTGGCTGTGCAATTATCCAGTCTTGGAACCTAGCAAGATCAAAACTATGTTCATATACTGCTGATGGCTGTATAAATTGGTAAAATGATGTTGGAAAACTTTCTGTTCGTATTTACTAAAAATGTGTACACACACACACACACACACACACACACACACGGACTGGTGAATACAATATGGTGAATGTTTAAATACAAAAAGTATATTTCAGTAAAAGACACATTGCCATTAGTCTCCCTCAAAATACTTCCCCTCTATTTTTACACATTTATCCCATTGTTCTTGCCACTTTCTGAAGTAGATCTGGAAGTCTTTTTTCATTGAGTGTCTTTAGTTGGGCTTTCGTGTCTGTCTTGACATCCTGAGTCAATTCAAAACATTTTCCTTTCGTGGTCATTTTGACTTTGGGGAAGAGCCAGGAGTTGCATAGTACCAGATCCAGTGGCAATATGGTGTATAAGGACACACCATAATGTTTTTATTTGACAGAAATTGCCATACTGGAAGCGATATGTGACACAGAGCCTTTCTGTTGTGATAACAAAATATGGTGAATGCTCCTGCCGTGTGCTATCCAACAGAAAGGCAGGGATCTTCAATATGGGAAATGGCGCAATGAATCTTAGTAGCAGTATGTGAAAAGTTTCAAGTTGTTCAGTCTAGTCAGTCGGTTGTGAGCTGCAGTTGAGAGGTGTGTTTTAAAGTTGCCGTAAATCATCCTCTATTTTAACAATGCTCCATGTCACACATCGCTTCTGGTATATGACAATTTCAAATAAAAATATTACCGTTTGTTCTCATCCACTGGATCTGGAACCGTGAGACTTCTGGCTCTTCCCCAAAGTCAAAATGGTTCAGGACATGGAGGCAGACGTGACGGCACAACTAAAGACACTCACGAAAAAGGAATTCCAGAACTGCTCAAAAAGTAGCAAGAATGATGGTACTCATAAGGGAGTTCAAAGCAAGGGGAGTATTTTGAGGGGGATAAATGTCAATGTGTCTTTTACTGTAATTTTTTTTTTTTAATTTAAACATTCACCATGTGTTTTGATCATACCTAGTACTTTATGATTCAACAATTTCACTCCTTTGTACAAACTCAACAAATGTCTACATATATTCAAAAAGAAAAGTATAAGAGTATCCATAAAAGCAATATTCAAAATCACCAAAATCTAAAATTGTTCCCAGCTCCCTGAGATTCATAAGCTACCTGGGATCATTCCAGATTTTCCGTATAGCAATAAGAATGAAATGAAACAGCATGGGTGAATCTCACAAAGATAATACTGAAGGAAAGAGGTCCCCCACAAAACAATGCACGCTATATCATTCCACAAGCATCAAATTAAGAAACAGGCACAAAACACTATTATGTTAGAAATCAGGATAGTGGGGAAACTAGAGGGAGTGGTGTTTTGTTTCTTGATCTTGATTCAGTCCCATAAATGCATTTAATATGTGGAAATTTATCAAGTGGTACACTTGCTTTTTGTACTTTTTCTGTGTTTATGTTTCTGTAGGTCAGAAGGCTGACTGGATAAAATCAAGGTGTCAGCAAAGCTGTGCTCCTTTCTGCAAGGAGAATCCATTTCCTTGTTTATTTAGGTTGTTGGCAAAATTCAGTTTCTTGAAGTTGTAGGACCACAGTCCCCGTTTTCTCTCTGGCTGTCAGGGGAGGGCCACTCTTACAGCTAGAGGCCACCCACACTTCATGGTTAGTGGCCCCTTGCCTCCATTTTTCAAAGCCAGCAACAGCAGGTAGTGTCCCTTTCGTGCTTTAAATCTTTTGCCTTTTCTCATGTAGTTAAAACTCTCTGTTCTCTCTCCCTGCCTGTCTCTTCTGCTTTTAAAGGCCCAAGTGATTATATTGGACTCACAGAGATAATCAAGGATCCTCTACCTGTTTTAAAATCCATAACTTTACTTCCATCTGCAAAGTTCCTTTTGCCATGTAGGCAACACACTCATGGGTTCCAGAAACTAGGTTCAGACATCATTGTGGCCGTCCTTATTCTGTCTGCTACAGTATTCAACTTCCAATCAAAACTTTTCACAAAAAATGTTTTTAAAACGATATCCAGACAAGAGTAGTTGAAGAATAATCATTCCTCCTTAGAGCTGAAGCCTTCCCAGGGATCTACACCATTTCCCCTCCAGCTCTCTGAGATTCATAAGCTACCTGGGATCGTTCCAGATTTTCTGTTAAAAGTAAGCTTGATACTCCTTTAAAAAATGTGGAATTCTTGGGAAATGCTGATTGCTATGTTTCCTCATGGGGAATCATAATATGCATTAATATAGAAAGGTTCAGAGATATTCTGCTAAGAAATTTGATTAGCTGTGTGAGGTCCCCCAGGGCCTCAGCCTTCTCACCCACACCCTGGTAGACCTCGGCGAGTTGGCATACACTGTCATTGTCATCACACCCTCAATGGCTGGGCCTGGAGCATGCCATCCACTCAGAACTCCGGGCTCCTGTGGGATACACTTTATTTTTCTGTCTGGGGAGAAAATACAGAAACCTACGTAACTTCAGGTCAACACTTGCACTGAGTGGACCTGTAACCCTCTATGCTGACCACATGACCCCAAAGAGAAATCGGATCTAGTCCTTGCCATCAGCAAGTCACAGCACACGGACAGATGACCAAGGTGAACCCTACGAGTGCCATCCACAGTTTTCAGTATCTGTAACAGGGCAATTATTACACACAAGCTTAAAAGCTAAACCAAAAGGTGCAAAAAAAACACACAAAAAAACAAAGTGCTCTGTAAAAGCTGTTAACATCACTCATAAGAAATTATTTTCCTTGATCTAGATACGGAACACGACTCTTTAATAACTCTCAAATTATTTTTTGTTAAATCACCACTCTTACTGACTTACTTTCTCTTGCTTTATATAAAAAATATGTTTTACTCTGTTTTAATTGTTTGATGTGTTATTTCTTCAGAATTATTACCCCGCATAAACAGATGAGAAAACCAAGGTGAAGTCATGTTCCCAAATTCCCACAGTTAGATGGAATTGGCAGAGTATCTTAACCCATGTCCACGTCTCCATTTTTACCTTTCCCCAAACCATCTTCTGTTTTATGCTGAATGCTCCCTTGCAAAGTACTGACTTGACTTCTTTGCTTAAAACATTCCCAACAAATCCTCATTACCTATAAGATAATGTCAGATATGCTTAGAGTGGCTAGGAAGGTACTTCCCAGGCCTCTCCAGATGCTGCACAACTGCCACCGGTCTCTCTCCCTGTGAACACTGGTTTACTTTTCCATTTTTTCATACCTTCCTGTTTTTCTACATGTGCTTCCAATTCTTTATTCCAAGTGACAAACTTCTATTCATTTTTTTTTTTCAAGAACCACCTCAAACATCACCACCTCTGTTTTCTACATAGAATTATGTGCTCTCACCCTTTGGCAGTTGCTTAGTATGTGTTTGTTTATGTGGCTTTATTTGTTTGCTTGAATATTGGCTCAAAGAGAAGTGATATATGTACTCTGATAAAGTATAAAGTAGCTCCCCACCCATCCTCCCTTCTTAATTTCTAAATTACTTGATTCATTTACCACTGACAAGCAAATATTGTAATCTATTTACTTAAGAGATTTGAGAAAAAAATTTGGTAGAGTGATTAGTCAACTTTGTTAAAAGAAGACTTTATATATATATAAAAAAAGAAAACTTCATTTCTCATACTAAATTTGCAGTTATTTGTTACATGACTGATAACTACAAATTAGATGGTGAAATTCTCAAGGGCAGAAACAATGACTTATGTTTTGATCTTCAGCTCTTGAGCTTTCAATTACTACTATTTCAACTACTACTTCAATTACTATGTATGACACATACATACTAAGTGCTCATTAAGGGTCTGACTAATCACTGATTAATGAAAGTGCTGGGTAGAATGAGGATAGGGTAGATAAATAAATCACATAAGTCTGCTTCAGAACTAAATGAATTGTGTTTTTGTTTAAAGATGTTTGCTTTAGAAAAAAATCTATTGTCACTTTTGAAAGTCCTATAGTTCAGTTTTAATATTGAAGACTGTCACTTATTATTAGCTCGTAATAAAATCTCTAAGAACTGTGGATGTTATGGGATTAAGTACTATACAAAAGCATTTATTCTCCTTAAAGTAGAAACAAAAAGTGAAATAGAGTTACGCAGCATATTACAAGGAATAACACTTAATTTATCTGTGAGGTAGCAGATATTTCTTTATTTGCTGGATTCATTTCAGTGAGTAATTTCAATTTTATTATCTTCTTCATATTTCTTCAGTCTGTTATAGAATCATCACATGGCTGTTCCACTGTTATGGAACATTTCACTGACCTGGGCAGGGCACCCTCCCTGTGTCTGAGCCCATTTCTTGAAAGTTACACCTAGGAAAAACAGTTTATGAGTGTTATTCCTTAAGAGTTATTTCAGTATTTTAGGACAAATAAGTGTTACTGTATGAAAACCCCAAACATGTCCTGCAGTAAACAAATGGATAGAGGATGGAGATATACTGGAAAGAAAGGAGAAAAGTGTCCCTCATTTTTGCCAACAGACTTAGTAATAATAAATGTGTTATTGAAAGTTGCGTTATCATGAGCTTGCTTTTCTTGCTAAAAACGATTAATGTAAATTCAAAATGAAGAGCTATTTCATAGGTAACAATGTTGTGGTACACTATGTTTTCCACTGCAAGGAAAAGGTATAGTAATGTAGCTACCATGGTGTATCTATTGCTCATAATTAAACTGGTGCCTAAATACATATTCTATGTAAATTGTGGAGAACAAGGAAACTAGAGGACAACACTTATCAGATACTTTTCAAAGCAGGTTTAGAATGCTAACATATGAATTACATTCTGGAAAACATGCTAATAAGTTTATATGGAAAGTATTTTAAATATGGTTGTAGATGTATAATAAACGTACTTATTGTAAAACCAAATCTTGTTTTGGATATAGAAGCCAAAGAGTAAAACGGTGGGCTTTTGATTATGTTACATATGGTATTTAGATTTTTTTTTATAAAACACTTATGTAAAGATTCTCCAATATGGAAATATAATTTTGTGAAAATTAAAAACATGTGTAAAGATATATTTTTTACATAAATGAATTTAAATTAAGCAAGTTCATCTGTTTAGCATGGAAACTTGTGGCTGTTTTTTTTTTTTTTTTTCTGAAGCTGTTTACAGCAAGGGTTATTTAATAAAAATACTGGGAATGCAATTTTTAGTTTAGTTTTTATAAACAGATTGGGTGGCTTACCAACTGCCTTGGTGAAGCTGATTAAAAAACATCAACTTACATTACATGGGCAGTTTATTAGAATTGTGAATTCGAGTTCAAGCAATTGACAGTCTCAGGCCTTTACACATATTAGTAGACTTACTTAAATTGATGGGTCTGTTGAACTTGAGAAAAGTTAAAAATCAGGATGTTTTATTAATGATTTGGTTCTAACATAAAACCAATGCTAAATTGATCCCCATCCTGTAGCAGTGGTAATTCTTGTCGGCGTTGCTGTAACTTAATGCAGGGAAAGGAAGAGAACCCCTGTGGAAACGATAGCATCCTGTGGAAAAGATAGCATCCTGTCATTCCAGCTTTGTTCACATTACGTGTTCTTTTCTAGCAAATTGTGGTTACATCTCTGCTCCCCTAAAGTGCCTTTTACTATAATTCATAATGATAAATACACAATTTTCAACCTTCTCCCTACTCATTATTGTTAATGCAGTCCTATTTGAAAATACCCCTATCGACGAGTAAGACGAAATTATGTTAACTCACTCCCAGAAATTGACAAATGATAACATAATCAAATGAATCTCTTATATAGTTTTACTCTCTGAATGAACGGTACATATTTAAATAAAGACAACTTCTAATCTATTGCTGCCATCAATATTAGTGCAAAATTATTAATAATCTATGGCAAATTTTCAGTACGTAATATAAATTTTCCTTTAATAAATTGATATATTTTTATTAGTCCCCAGGTAGTTTGCAGTTAAATTTGTTTCCTAACCTTAATCTAAACGACTTAAAAATGTGTATGGCTAAATTTGAAAAGCATGCAGACTTTCCGATACCATGTATTGGCATAAAAAGTTGTTTCTCCCATTTCCCTTACCCCTCTTCCTTTTGACATACTTTTACCTGTGTTGAATAATCACCTTGTCCTTTTTGAAAATCAATTTTTGCCTTAGCACTAAGTTTCCCTATTAAGTTCTAAACTTCTTGCCAAAACTTTATATCCTTAGTTCACAGGTTTACACAAACATCTATGCTTGTTTTCTATTCTTTTAGAGATTATTGATTCTTTGGTAGTCCTGGATGACCACACCATGAAACTACCTGCTTGTTTTTATTGTCACAAATGAAATGCCACATTAGGATAAGTACTGTGACTCCTCTGCCTGATCTTATTATGCTCTGGTCAACTTCCAGCACAGTACTTTTAAAGGGAAATGTTTTTGTTTTTATTTTTTGCTACTGAAATCATTATTGCATTTTCTTTTTGCCAGGCTCACCATTATGGGGTAATTAATGCATGTTAATATTTCTCTTACTTATAGGAACTACTTTATTGCAAGTTTAGCATTAGTCTTAGAAAAAAGATCTGGAGTTAACATGGATAAAGAAGCTGATTTATTTGTAAAGCCAAGGTTATAGCATTCTTGAATTTTCTATCTCCTAATTTGAGAATGGAGATGATTTCAAATAAATATGTATATTTTTAATTAAACAGAATCAATTTAAAGTTTTCAAATAAATTTGAAAGGAGGGCAGGAAGGCAAGTTTTCATTCATTAATTCACATAACAAGTAAACTTTAAAGCTAATTGTACTCAGCTCTATTCTAGATATGAGTGGAGTGCCAATCTAATAGCAAAAAGGCTAGTTAGTAGGAAATTACAGCTTTTCCAGCAAAAGATAGTGGCATCTTGGTCTAGGAAAGTGACAAAAGATATAAAGATTAGTGTATGGATTTAGGGTATAATTGGCTGCATATTGTTCAGATTTACTAATGAATTGGGTATTGGGGCATGGGAAAGGTAATAACACAATATTGACTCTTAAGTGAACTTTTTAGCAGCTGAGATGGGGAAAAGGTGTTGTGGGAAGATTTGTTGGGTTAAATCAGGCTTCCATTTTAGATATGTAATATTTGAGATACTTATTAAATATCTAAATGCATATGTTAAGAAGCAGGTATATACCAGGGACTGGAACTCAGAATGGAAGTTAATACTACTAGAGATATATTTGAGTGAATAATAACTTATAGAAATTATTTAAAACCATAGGGAATGGTGAGGTTATTTTGAGTAAGAATGTAGATAAAGAAGAATAGAAGCTCACAGAAGTTTCTGGATCCTGGAAGAATAGCAATGCTTAGCTATCAAAGGAACGGGAGGTAAAATAACTATGGAAGTACTAAGAACAGGATGACAGCAACAGCTGATTTATTGTGTTCTTATTCTGAACCAATCAGTATTCTCAGCACTTCCCATGATTTTTAGAACACCAGTTTAATTCTCATGAATGCCATGTGCTGTGTTCACTATTATCATCTTCATTTTGCACGAGGGCAACAAAATAAGGCCCAAAGGAGTAAAGTGTCTTGTCCAGGATGAAGTGAGTTTTTGTTTGTTTTTATTAATAATAAGGAGACACTAAAATCCACTTGTGTTGTGTGCTATGACCTAGTAGAGAGAGAGAAGCATTGGTAATGTAAGAAAAAGGATTAAGTACTATAATTGCTTTCTGTTGAAGGTAGAAGGGAAGAAAATCCAGAAACCAAAACTCAAGAGAAGAGGTTGGCCTTTGAGGAAATCAGTGTAATTGGAGAGAAGAAACGATGAATAAATGTGTAATATGAGTACATTGTGGATGTATAGTTTTTATATAGAAAGATGAGGTAGTTTCCTTTTGATTGCTTCTAGTTTTTGTGTTGTTGTTTTTGTTTTGTTTGTTTTAATGGAGATCATCAGGAGGAGTTGGTTTCTGGAGGGGATCATGATTAAAATGCAGATTTTACATTCAATGCCCTTAGAATTTTCACATCTCCTTTCGATAAAACAACGTTTCTCATATAGAGTATACTCATCAAGTATCTGTCACATGAATTGTCTGCCTGCAAGGATCCTTGACTCGCCACATGAATTAATTAAATGCTCCTGGTGAAAGACAGATAAAATTTTGTTAAAGCCCCCAAAGAGCATACATTTAAATCCAGTGATCTTGAAAGGTTCATGAAGGAAAACACATTTCAGCTGACACTTTTAGAATTAATGGCGTTTTGATGGGCAGAGTTTTGAGGAAAGGGTATTCCAGATGGAAATGGTAGAGTGAGCAAAGGCATGACCAGAAGCTGATTTAGCTTAAATGTAGGACGAGTAAAGTTACAGAGTAGGATATAATTCACACACAATTTTAGGGACAGATTGTGAAGGGCCTTGGATATCATGCTGAGTATAGATTTATTCTGTAATAAACTGGGTGACATGGGAGTTTTTTGAGCAGTAGAGTGATGAGACAATATATTTGGAAGTAGCTAATGAGCCATACTGTTTGGTAATTTGGAATGTATGATATTTTAATACCACTGAACTTAGCTAGCTGCAGTTCAAGTTGGCATATCTTTTCCTTATCCTTCCTATTCCAATCCTAGGTCAACACTTGAGGACAATGCTCTTTTGTACAGATGTGCAGGGCGCCATAGATACAGAGCTGTTTTGTTTTTTGTGTGTCTATTAAAATATAGCTAAATATTTTAACTGCTTAGTATCCCATGCACATTCCCACTTTGAAAAATACAACTGCAAAGGGATTCTTGACCATTAAAAAGCTCTTATGACTACTGTTAGCAAGCTGAATAAAATCTTCTATAAATGTTTAATTAGATATACTGGCAAGAATAAAGTTTTGGTTTACCTATAACAACCCAAACAGAGTTCAGTAAAACAGACATTATCACCAAAAACAAACAAACAAACAAAAAAAATGTCTTCTTAGGATGTAACAAATAAAAATTTATTTTATGAAAATATGTACCATGTTTCCTCGAAAATGAGACTAGCTGGACCATGAGCTCTAATGCGTCTTTTGGAGCAAAAATTAATATAAGACCTGGTCTTATTTTACTATAATATAATATAATACCCGGTCTTATTTTACTGTAATATAAGACTGGGTATAATATAATACAGTATAATACCAGGTCTTACATTAATTTTTGCTCCAAAGGAGGCATTAGAGCTGATGGTCTGGCAAGGTATTGTTCTCAGGGAAACACTATATACAATAGACTCAGAAAATCCTCAATGACTATTTTCTTTTGGGAATACTTCAGAAATCAACCTATAACCCTTTTTGTCTACCCTATTCACTGTCCAGATATCTATGCATTTCTAGACAGTTAACTTTGTGCTATAAAGCAGTTGCCCTCCATGAATGTATGTGAATGAGATTGTTATACTAACACAGAAATTGAAGATTTTATTTATCATCAGTAAAAGGTCAAAACTCAGTAGTCTTTTCAGGACAGGGATGTGGCACGTTGGATTGTCACTCTCCCTCTTTTCTATTTCTTCTTGTAATAAGCATAGCAAATAGTCAGTTTTTGTGAAACGCCTGACCATAGTTAGAGTTCTAGTCAATAAACAAAGGGAATCACTTTTTAATAAACACATGACCAAAATTTAGATACTGAATGTATGACTTTAGCCTATCAATTCATGTGTTTAGCAGATAGTTCTTGGTTATATATTATTTATTAGCCATTGTACTTGGTACTGGTGATAGAAATATACATAATACATAACATTTTTCCTCAAGGATCTAACACCCTCACAGGAGAAAGAACCATGGAAGTGCAACATCCTTTGCATGCCAGCATTTCAAACTTTGATTTTGGAACCACTTATTGAGCACATTTAAGTGCCTAACATACACACACACACACACACACACACACACACACAAAGGGTGCCAAAAAATGTATACACACTTTAAAAAAAGAAAACTGTATTGAAATTGTAATACTCAATATATACCAATAACAAAAGATGAATACAAGTCATGTTTGACTTCTGCAATTACAAAAGGTGCTCAAAGTGGTTACCATCAGCGTCCAGACACCTGATTACGGTGAACAACTACTTGAGCAACGTAGACCAAAGTGGCCACTTGTATACATTTTTTTGGCATCCCTGGCATGTATACATACATGCATATACATATATTTATATGTATATGCATATTTATTTGAATGCCTGATATGGCACTGAACTTGTCTAGCTCTGTTAGTGAATCTTCTAGGTATTCTTGAATTTTTTTATAATTATTAATGACTAATAGTAGTTGCTTACATTTAATGAACACTGATGTGAAAGCCCCTATATGTGTATTTTGTTTTCACAATTAATCAAAGTGTATATCATTATTATTATTACTATCATTTTGTAGATAAAATCCAAGACACAAAGGCTTTAGTGATGTTCTCAACGTCCTACAAGTATTTAGTGACAGAGCCATGTCTTGATAGAGCCCAAGGAATTTAGCCCACAATTTTAACTAATTTCATTATATTGTTACTCTGGAAACAGAAAGAGAGAGAGATGCCATTAATTCTGTTATATATGTAGTAAAATACTTAGAAAATAGATAAATGGAATTATACAACTCCCAGTAACTAGCTTTCTGCAGATTCTGCTTTGGCAGTACGTACACTATTCATTTTTCCACCTTCAGGTAACTAATGTTATTTATAGTTGGTGATACTACTATTCAGGTAACTAATGTTATTTATAGTTGGTGACACTGCTATTTATAATTCTAACTCTTTAACTGGGGTACAACTCATCTTTTATGAAAAGACTCATCTTTTCATTTATTCATTCTTACATTTATTACACATGTTTCCTTTGTACATCCCCACATGGTAAATACTGTGGTAGAACCTACACTAGGTATTGTGATAAAAAAGATGCATAAGACACATTCCCTATACTTATTCACCTCACAATTAGGAAAGACACACATATATGGAAACAAATCATGATGCATTCTTGCAAATTCTCTACAAGAGGTCTTATAAAGAGTTATTAGAAGTTAAAGAGGATAGCAATATATGCTCAATAGGAATGTTAGTGAAGACCTTGTGGAGGTGAGGACATTTATGTTAGAACTTGAAGCTTGAGAATGAGTTAGGCAAGAGGATAAGGGAAAGGGATATTTCCCCTGGAAATGAAATGAAACAGGCTGGATGATTGCTCAAAGAATAAGTCAGCCAGGGTGATTAGAATGCTGTCTCAGCAAGCAGTCGGGGAGAGGAGGGCAGTGAAACAGATTACAGCAGCATTTGAAATAAGTTTAACTTTATCTTGAAAATACATATTTGCAAATATATTTATGTTGAGAGATGACAGTGAGTTACCTGTTCCAAACATCACTATCTGCTCGTTACTTTCGCTGTTCTCTAGGCAGTGTCCTGGCTCACCAACCTCAGTGGCTATTCTTAACCTTTTCCACCGTCTTCGTGCCACCTTTGCATTCTCTGCTTGAATCTTGTCCAAGTATTTCCAGAATTGGCTCCAACAACTATGAGTCCAGATAGTTCCCACTGCCAGCATCACCTTAATACTATGCCAGCTATCTAGAAAGAAAATAAAGCCCAGAATCTCTACCACAGGATGTAAAACAAACAAAACAAAACACACACACACAAACAACGAACAAACAAACAAACAAACAAGCAAAACAGGAGAGTTAAAGGCATAGGAAGTCACCTAGCATTAAACAAACAAAAAAAAAGTCCTTGTATGGCTTCATCCAGACAGTAATGAACAGCAAAAATAACTTGTTTTTATTGCATTGCTTTATTTACAAAATAATTATAAATGTTGCAAATACTACAGGTTTTAAAAAGTAAAAGTGTGATTTTTTTTTCTTTTCCAATCTTTTCTGTTTTGTTTTATATTTATATTCTTTTAGACTTACTTCTATATAAATACAATAAATATACCACATAGATAACATTTTTTAATATAAATGGATTCAACAAAGTAGATTTTTCTGATACTAATAATCTTTCATGTAACCTTTTTATCATGGACATTTGTCTGTAGTATGTACCAAGATTTACATTTTTGTCTTACTGGCTCACAGCATACTTTTTCTAAGGTTTTGTGTGTTTTTTAAATTTTTTAAAAAGTTTTTTGGTAAAAATTCTGGAAACCAGGGACATATGTGTGAGTAGGTCAGACTGGAGGATGGAGTGATTCAACCAATCCTCATTTATTTCCTTCACACTTTTGCTTAGAGCTCATGCTATTTTCAGTGAGTTTCTAAGCTTTAGCATGAGAGAGGAGCATATATCGCGGTGACTTATTTTTTTCTTCCAGGGTTATTGAAAGGATTCATTGAGATAATATTTGTAAGCTACATAAAACAGTGCCTGGCACATAGTAAGCTCTCAATAAATACTAGATATTATTGTTGCTGCTATTGATTTTTATTAAATTTATTTGGAGAAACTGGGGAACTGTTTTGGTTTTGTTTTGTTTTCTATGTCATATTTAACCAAGTTGCTGAAACTACTCTTTAAATATTAAATGAGGAAAGAGAGAGTTTTATTGCCATTTCCATCCAAGATTGGGTAAAAAAAGGCAAATGACCCAGATTTGCCATTTTGGCTCACATGCACACCTCATATCCAGGACAGACAGGCAGACTACTATTACTAGTAATTTCCCCAGAACCACCTGGAATGACAGAGGCAGGTCTGTAGGAGACCCAGACTTTTAGGAGGTGAAGGAAGATGAAATGCATAAAAAGCAACAGACAATTATTTCGTAAAGTTACATAGGTTACAGATGTACAATATATCACATTGTGTGTTCACCACCCAGAGTCAATTCTCCTTCCATCACCATATATTTGATCCCTTTTACCCTCATCTACCACCTCCCTCCCCCTTACCCTGTGGTAACCACTAAACTATTGTCTGTGTCCATGAGTTTTTTCATTTCTTTGTCTTGTTCCTTTGTTATTTTCAGTTTTATATACCACATATCAGTGTAATCATATGGTTCTCGACTTTTTCTTCCTGACTTATTTTGCTTAGCATAGTAATCTTAAGATTCATCCACATTGTCGCAAATGGCACTATTTCATCTTTTCTTATTGAAGTATAGTATTCCATCATGTATATATATCACATCTTCTTTATCCAATCATCCATCAGGACAATTGTCACCCCAATAAACTTTAATTTAAAAAAAATCAAAAGACATTCATTACAAATTGAAATCCCTGAATTTTTATATTGAAATACATTTAAAGATAAATAATTTACTTTTAAAACAGAGATATAAGGCCAACTATACCAATATTATTCTTTATGGAAAACAAATAATTCTGGTCCAGGAACCAATCCATGTTGCATTTAGTTTTCAGATCTCTAGTCTTTTAACTTAGAATGTTTCTGCAGAATAATGTTGATTTTTATTAAATGTTATTAGGTTACTGTATATCTCTTTTAAATTAGTAATTTTTGTGTGGATATATTTTGAGACTGTGGAAACATACTATTTCTCATCAAACTTTCATTCACTATTTTGACACCCATTAATGATTATTTGCCTGGATCAGTTATTACCATGATGTTTGCCTAATGGTGACTTTTCTAGCTCCATTATTGTTTCTACATTTATTAGTTGTCATTCTCCTACTGGAAGGAAGACCATTTTCTCCCTCACCTGTATATATATTTATTCATTTCTATTATATTACTATTATCAGCATTGTCTCATGGATTTCTATTTTATTCAACTGATTATAATCCTTTGCTATTATGTATATTTCATGTTCAAATTGTGTGCATAACATTCTTTGACCATCAAGGTTCTAACCACCTTTATTTTAGCAAATACTGCACTGCATTTTTAATGAATGTTTGTATGTTTTTCATTTTTACTGGAGCTCTCTTTTTTCATTCATCTCTCTATATCTAATGGCTGACGGAATACTTGGATCATAGTAGTAATAAAAAAACACTTGTTGGATGGAGGAAGAATTGCAATAGCTCTCATATCAATTACTTTTAATTTTTTTTTCTGTTTCATTTGTTGGTTTATTTTGTTCTTTAGATTTCACTTATATGTGAAATTATATGACATTTTTATTTTGCTGTCTGACTTATTACACTCAGTACAGTACCCTCTACTTCCATCCATGTTGTCACAAATGGCACAATTTCTTTTGTCTTAAATATTTATTGAAGGATGTACAATAACCAGAAGAGCGAACAAAGTAAACATACAGCTTAATAATTACAAAGTGAACATTTGTGTAAACACTACCTTGTCAAGAAATAGACCTTTACTAACAACCCAGAAACGCATCTCATGCCCTGCTCAGCCAGTAACCCATCCTTCCTCTTCAAAGGTAACCACTATCTTTACTTCTACATCATAACTTATTTTGCCTGGTTTTGAATTTTATATAGTAGAACCATCCAGTACTTTTCATGTGTGATCTTTTCTTGCCTGATGTTATGCTTGTGGGATTCATTCACATTTTGAGTCTTAGAAGTGGTTCAATTCAGTTTTCTTTTTGTGTAGTGTCATGCTATATGAATACCCACCATTTATGGACAATTGAATTCCTTGTGGTTTTTCATTATTGCGTATAATACTGATATGAACATTCCAATATATATGTCTTAGTGCTTATCAGCATGCATTGGTGTTGGAAATATGACATGTGTACAGGCTGGGTCATAGTATACAGTGGGTGCTAAAAAATGTATACACATTTTAAGAAAGGAAAAAACTGTACTAAAATTGTAATACTCTATATACAATTTACCGATAATAAAAGATGAATACAAGTCACGTTAGGCTTCTGCAATTACAAGAGGTGCACAAAGTGGTTTACCATCAGCATAATTTTAATACAGTTTTTTTTCCTTTCTTAAAATGTGTATACATTTTTTTGGCACCCTCTGTATATATATATATACACATATGCTCATCATTAAGTAGAAAATCTAGACTGTGATAGTGCAATTTTACAAAGGGCACACAACAGTGCCCATTGCTCTATATTCTTAGCTTGCTTAGCATTGGCAATACCATTGCTTAGCATTGTTGCTTTCTTTATTCTTGTTATTGGTGATATGTATATATGTAGTCATAACCCATGCCATTTTATTCTGCATTTCCTTGATGGTTAATAAAGTAGAAAGTACTTCATATGTACTTTGCATTTTTTGAATTACTTTTAGTAAAGTGCTTATTGAAGCCTTTTACATATTTTTATTGGTTTCATTTGTCTTATTGATTTATAGGGATTATTTACATAGTTTGGATATGAATTCTTTACCATTGTTTGTGTAGTAAATACCTTCTAGACAGTTGCTTGTTTCTACACTCTCTTTAAGGTGCTCAATAGTATACTGTTTTAATTATTGTAGCTTTATAATATGTCATGCTATGTGGTAGAGCAAGTCCACACATCTTGTGATCTTGGTTGGAGTTTTAATTGATGGCATTTTTAGAATATTGAACCTTGCAGTGTTTTTACTTAGTTTATTTTTAATGCAATATTTTTATTTATTTATTTATTTATTGTTACATCATTTCACTAAATGTAATCCTAGGTATTTGACTTTTTCCCCTGCTATTATAAAAAGTATATTTTTATCTGTAGCTTTAACTTTTCTTTGTACATTATCAATTTGCAAGTAATAACAGTTTTATATCTTCCTTTCCATTATTTATACCTTTTGTTTATATTCTTGACTGTTTCAACATCTAAAACATCCACTACATTGTTAAATAAAAGCAGTGATAGTGCATACCCTCGTCTTGTTACTTTCTCAGACAGAAAGCATTCAATATTTCATTATGAAGAATAATATTTTTAGGGTACCGTCTGTCTGGTTAAGTACTTTCAATTCTATTCCTAGTCAGGAAAAGGTTTTTTTTAAATTTTTTTTTTTTTTTAATTTTATCAAAGTCTTTTACTGTATCTATTGAAATGATGATAACGTTTCTTTCTCCTTTACTCTGTTAAAGAATTACACTGATTGTTTTGAAATGTTAAAAATTATTTCCAAAATCAGTCCAAACTCATCATTAAGTATTTTGATTTTATATGCCTCTACTCAGTTTAATAATAATATATTAAGAATGTTTGTGCCATTGTGCTTTAGTGAGATGAGTAACTAATTTTCTTCTAATAACATTTTCATCTCTGTTTAGCAGTAACGTTATGACTTCATAATACAAATTGAGAGTGTCTAGTCTTTTTTAATTCTCTGAAAAGAGTGTAAGATTGTTATTATTCCTTCTTTTCTTCTTTGGAAGTACTAATTAGTGAAACCATCTGTGTTTGAAGACTTCCTTTTAGGAGGCTTTTAATTATGGATTCTATCTACTTCATTAATAATGATAGGAATACTCAAATTTTATATTTTTTCTAATGCCAGACTTGGTAATTACATTGTTATAAAAATGTATCCATATCATGTAACATTTCAGACATATATTCCTAGTTGTTCTAATAGATTCATATTTTTAAATGCTTTAATTATATCTAATGAAGTACTTTTTCCTTGACCTAATCAGTCTTGATAGTGGGTAATCACTTTTAATAGTTATTATAAATAAAATTTTTGGTTTGTCGATCTTTCCTATTATATATTTATTTCTATTTCAATAACTTCTATCTTTACTTATGTTATTTTCTTTTTTTTGTTCATTTTCTCAGATTTAATTTTCTGTTCCTCTTAAAACATCTTAATGCTTTATGTGTTGTTAATATTTAATGTTATTATTAGTCATTGCATTTAGGTTGCTTCTTTTCCAAAATATTTTTATCTTTAAGGCATTTGCCTCTTTATGATTTTAGCTGTATCCCACAAGATTTGATATGTAAAGTTTTCATTATCATTTAATTCAAAATACTTTCTAATTTGCATTATTAGTTCTCTTTTGACCCATGGGTTATTTAGAGTTACTGGTCAATTTCCATTCATATGCATATTTTAAAGATGTGTTTTTCGTATGGATTTCTAGCTTAATTGCACTGTAGCCTGAAAAATTATTCTGAATAAGTCCAGTCCTTTGAAATTTTTGTACTTGTTTTAATTCAAAGAATGTTTGATTTTTAAAAATATTTTTCGTGTTTAAGAAATGTGTATTTTACAAATGAAGCACACAGTGTAATTAATGTGTGTGTGTGTATATATAATATATATATATATATAATATATATTTGTATAATGTGTATTACAGCAACTAGTTAACCATGGTTTTCACTATTCTGTATTCTTATTATTTTATCTGTTTATTCTATCATATACAATAGGGTAGAATATTCAATTATACCTGATTATGACTTTTGTGCTGCTTCATACATTTTGGGCTATATTGGTTAAAAAAAATGCAAGTTTATATTTTGTATATCTTCCTGTTGAAGTGTATTCTTTTTCTCTAGTAACATTTTTAGACTAAAAGTTTATGTTTTCTAACAGAAATATAGCTATATTTACTTAAATTATCATTTGCATATGAAAAGGTTTTTATTTATCTTTGCTTTTCAGCATTTATATATTTTTATAATGTGTGTGTATCTCTGGTAAGCAGCATAAAGTTTCCATTTTTCTAAATCTAGTTTGACAAAAATTTTGTTTTAATTGGAGGATGTATAAGTTTGCTAGGTCTTCCGTGATAAAGTACCTAACAAGTACTACAAACTCGGTAGCTTAAATAACAGAAATTTATTGTCCCACAGTTCTGAAGGCCACAAGTCTGAGATCAAGATGGGGGCAAGGTTTCTTTGTTCTGAGGACTGTGAGAGAGTCTGTTCTATGCTTCTTGCTTGGCTTCTATTGGTGTTATGGCAGTCTTCGATGTCCTTTAACTATAGAAGCATCACTTTGATCTGTCTTCATCTTCATCTAGTGTACTGTGTATGTGTTTCCAAATTTTCCCTTTTAATACAGAAACCAATGATGTTGGATTTGGAACCCTGCTCTCCAGGAGCTCACCATCTAATGAAACATGGCATTAATAGAATGCTATAGATAGAACATTTCTTTAGAGAATATCTCTCTACTCCTAAAACATTTCTGTTACCTTACTTCTATCTAGTTGGCCTAAAAGAGAAGTACTAGGATAAAGACTATTATTAATTACAGGACACTTTGATTAATTATAATATTTTAAACATTTTTAAACAATATTTGTGAAATAGATCAATCATACTGAAAAGCACGTAAAACATAAATGAATGCCCATACAGCCTGCTCCTCAGTTAAGAAATTAAATATGACAATACTCCAGAGGCCCTCTGTGTTACACAGAGACCACATTGTCTCCAACTCTTTGAAAATAAACATAATCCAGAGGGATTTCTGGTCAAGATGGCAGAGGAGGTAAATACTGTGCTTGTCTCCTCTACATCAAAAGTAGAACTAAACTACAGAATAACAATCATTGAGAATCACTTGAGTCTAGCTGAACTGCAACCCTAAAAATGACATACAGAAAAAGCCACCTCAAGACAAATATGAGGGACAGAAATGCAGAATAGGCTGATCCACACCCATTTGTGGCAGTTAAAAATCAGGAGGGATATCTCAGCAGTAGAGTTCCACCCCAGAGGAGTGAATTGTCCCAGGCCCACACCAGGCTTCCCAACACAGGATTCCAGTGCTGGGAAAAGAAGTTCTCACAACTTGGGGCTGTGAAAACCAGTGGGATTGTGGTTGATTGAAAATGTTGGGGGCTGGAGTCCAAGGTTCTCCTCTTAAAGGGACCATGCACAGACTTACTCACTGTTTGACTCACTCACTCTGAGCTCCAGCACTGGAGCAGCAGCTGGAAAGACACCAGGGACATACAGGGAAGAACTGGGTTGTTGGCTTCAGAGTGAGAGCTGGAGGGACAGCTTTATTCCAGACAGAAGCAATGGCAAAATCTATTATTTCTTTGTTGAGCCTCCCCTCCCAGGGACATGCAGACCAGAGAGCCACCAAGTCTGAATCTCCATCAACCTCATTGACACCATTCTCCCCACCCTGGTGATTCCCTAAGGTCTCCCATGCCACCCAACTTGCAGGCCTAGACAAGCCACTTTCAAAGCTTTTCCACAGAAACAACCTGTTGTGGCTCATGCTGTGGACTTTCCTAAAATGTCTCAAAGGTTCACAAACCCTAAACCAGCAGCATCTGGCCTCAATGTACTCCGTAACTCTTGCTGAGCAACTCCAAACCCAGTGTTGGTGGCAGCCGGCATTGGTTCGTGGCTAGGCCTCTCAAGGGACCTCCAAGCCCTGCACAGGTGGTGGCCATCTGCAGATTTATTTATGGCTTATACCAGGTGACATTGGGCAGGGCACAGGCTTTAGCTGTACTTGGTCTGCAGCAAGACCTCTCCCAGAGGCCCACGGGCCAGCATACCCAGTATCTGGCTTCAGACCCTGCTGGCGTACCACCCAGCTCCCTCCATGGAGGATCAATCCATATTGCAGACTGGGCAGGCACCAAAGCCCTGCTAAAGTGAATCCAGCTCCGCAGGGTCAAACCCTGCACAACAGCTCTTCCACTGTAGTCATGACCAGTCCTCACATCCAATCAGCCTGAGGATCAGTCCCTCCTATTAATGTTCAAACAGCAAACAAGGCTCAACTACAACAGGATGGCACACACAACTCACACAAGGGACACACCTTGGGCACCCAGCTTAAGTGAACAAGGAGACTGGCACTGGACCCAACAGGATGCATACTACATAAGGCTACTTTACTAAGGCCAGGGGAACATAGCAGCCCTACTTACATAATACATGGAAACACACACACACAGGGAGGTAGCTAAATGGGGAGACATAGAAACATGTCCAAATGAAAGAACAGAACAAAGCTCCAGAAAAATAATTAAACAAAATGGAGAAAAGCAATCTACAAGACACAGAGTTCCAAACACTGGTTATAAAGATGCTCAGTTACCTCAGTGAGAACGTCCTCAGAGAGATAGGAAACATAAAAATGGAGGTAGAAAACATAAAAAAAATAACCAGTCAGAAATGAAGACTACAATAACTAAAATGAAAATATATTATAGGGAATCAACAGTAGATCAGATGAAGCAGAGGAAGAATCAATGCTTTAGAAGATAAGGTAGCAAAAAACATCAAATCAGAACAGCAGAAAGGAAAAAGAATCCAAAAAAAAAAAAAAAAAATGACGATAGCTTAAGGACCTCTGGGACAACATCAAGCATACCAACATTTGCAGTACCAGAAGATACTCCATTCTGGTACTCCACTCATTGGAGTACCAGAAGGAGAAGACAGAAAAACATGGAATTGAATACCTATTTGAAGAAATAATGATGGAAAACTTCCCTAACCCTTAAGGAATTAGACATACAATTCTAGGAAGTGCAGAGAGTCCCAAACAAGATGAATCCAAACAGACCCACACCAGGACCCATCCCTTCATAATTAACTCACCAAAGGTTAAATTCAAAGAGAGAATCTTAAAAGCAGCAAGATTAATGCAGTGAGTTACTTGCAAGGGAGCTCCCATAAGACTGTCAGCTGATTTCTCTACAGAAACTTTACAGGCCAGAAGCTGTTGCCATGAAATATTCAGTGATGAAAAGTAAGGACCTACAAGCGAGATTACTTCATCCATAAAAACAAAAGGATGGTAGGGGGGGCTAAAGGCGTTCGTCAACACCAAATCAGTTTACAAGAAATGCTAGGGGAACTTCTTTAGGAAGAAGAAAAATATGTGAATAATAAAATGGCAATCACTATATATCTTTCAACAATTACTTTAAATGTATGTGGATTAAATGCTGCAATCAAAAGATAGACTCACTTTAGTTCCTAAGACATATGCAGACTAAATATAAAGGGATGGAAAAAATACATTTCATGAAAATGGAAATGCAAAAGAAAAAAGCTGGGGTAGCAATAATTAAACCAGACAAAATAGACTTTAAAATAAAGGCTTTAATAAGAGATAAAGAAAGACCAAGTAATCCCACTTCAGGGTATTTATCTGAAGAAACCGAAAACACTACTTTGAAGGGACATGTGCATCCATATGATCATTGCAGCATCATTTACAATAGCCAAGATATGGAGGCAACCTAGGTGTCCATCAATGGATGAATGAATGGATAAAGACGATGTGGTACATATATGCAATGGACTATTACTCAGCCATAAAAAAGAATGAAATTTTGCCACCTGCAACACATGGATGGACTTAAAGGGTATTATACTGGGTGGAGTAAGTCAGACAGAGAAAGACAAATGACATAAGATTTTGCTTACATGTGAATCTAAAGAACAAAATAAATAAACAAAACAGAAACAAACTCATAGATAGAGAGAACATTTTGATAGTTACCAGCTGGGAGGGGTTTAGGTGGGTATGTGAAAAGGGGGAAGGGATTAAGAAGTACAAATTGGTAATTAAAAAATAGTCATGGGGATGTAAAGTATAAGATAAAGAATATAGTCAGTAATATTATAATTATGTATTGTGTCAGGTGGAAACTAGGTTTATCAAGGTGATAACTTAGTAAGTTATATAAATGTCTAATCACTATGTTGTATACCTGAAACTAATATAATATTGTATGTCAACTGTAGTTGAAAAAATAAAAATAAAAAATTAAAAGAAACAATAAACACGCTGTATTTTGAGATGTATAATGTGCTCTCATGTATAATGAACAGCCACATTTTTCGCCCAAACTTTCAGGGGAAAAAATCTTTCATTTTAATTTTTTAATTAAAATTTTTATTTATTTACATTTAGGTACTATTTGTGTAATATAAAGGAATTTTAGCATTTATTTTTTAACATATTATGGTATAAGAAATTTTATGTAACAAATAATTACAAAACACAAAAACAGATACAAGAAATTTTATGTACCTGTAACACATTTACAATATTTACGCATCATAGGCTAAAAACTCCTCGTCGTTGCAAGTTCATTGTAAGTTCTTCAAAACAGATTATCATATTTCAGGGTATTATTTTGCATACGGATATCATTATTGATTTCTAGAGTTATACTTTTAACTCAAAAGCATTAATAATAGAATTAAAAACATTTAAATAGATACAGAATTAGTACTACTCATGTATAATATTCATCCTCATTTTTCCCTGACAAATTTGGGCAAAAACATACACATTATACCTGGCAAAATATGGTAATCCATAAATACCGGTTTATTCCTAATATGTAATCAAATTGTACACAATATGGACATACAAATATTGATTATACATAAATAATCATAATGAGCATAAACATTTTATGTTAATCACTTACTTGTTTTTCTTTAAGGTTTTATCACCTTTGGAATACATCCCTGCTTTTTTCAAATTTACATGGAAAGTCCATTGTGTTGATTAACATGTGGTTTTCTTCTTTGTCAATATTATGCTTGTAAACAGTATGTAGCTTCCTGCAAGCAGTAGTCATTTATTATCATTGCTTTATAGTAGTCTCTTTTTAAACATACTCATTTATATTTCCATTTTACTATGGATGGTCAACTGAGTTGTTTTTGATTTGGAGTTGTTACAAATAACAGTAGTGAAAACATTTTTCTACATGTCTCCTGAGCACATATGCAACACCATAGATCTATTAGAAGTTCTCTATTTTCCTGACCTAAAAAAATTCTCTGGACAAAATTATTTCCAAGAAAAAGGCTTATCTCTGTGGGATCTTGTGTTTCCTAAAATCTAATATGATACACTTCACTGCCTTGTTAACTTTATGGGGTTTTTCACTAGTATTTCATTCAACTTTTAAAATTATCCTCAGTGAAAGGAACCATGTTATTTAGCCCAAGATTATCGGAATCAAAATTCTGTCAAGCATTATTTATAATTTTAGTTAATTTTTTTAAATAATTGTGACCACTGTGCACATCCAATTTTATGTCCCATTTTTACATATAAATGATTAGTTTCAATTTTCTATTGGTGTGATATTACCATAAATGTGGTGGCTTAAAATAATACGCATTAATTATCTTCGATTTTCCATGGATTAGTCTGGGCACATCTTACCTGGATTCTCTACTGGTCTCATAAAGCAACAATAAAATGGTTGACTACGTTAAGTTCTCATCTGGAGGCTTAATTAGGGAAGAACCTCTTCCAAGCTCCATTATGGTTCTAGTAAAATGCATTTTCTCATAGCTATGGAATCCTGACTGTACTTCTTCAAAGCCAGCAATGGAGAGAGAAAGTCTCTGCTGCTTAGAGTATATAACTTTGAGAAAAGCTTTGACTGCGTTTGAAAGGACTCACCTATCACACATTGGAACACTTATTTCCAGTTATTTTTAACTAGCATAAAGATTTTTTATGACTGTATTACATTTAAACATGAAGTATATTGTAATTCATTTGAATACTCGATTTTTAGGACATATGTATGTTTTATATGGCTAGTTTTTGAGCTTTGAAAAACTCTAATCATATCTGAAAAAATATCTGGGTATCAGTTTTCTCAGCTATAAATCATTTGTCCTTAAAAACTGGAATGAAAGGGGTAGGTGCATTATTAAAAAACTACATGGTGTCTGGTTCTGTTTTCAAAACCTAAAGGCAAATAAATAGGAGACACTAGATCCATCTCATTAAAAAATTAGAGTGTCGCAAGCTTTGACAGGTAACTCTTGAAAAATAATCATGAATGAAAAAAATAAATCATTTTGTGAAATAATAAGGAAATAACAGTGAAAAATGCTCCTAATTTTAGACAATAGGATGCTGTCAAGAAATTTAAAATAACACATTGCCATTGTCTGCAAACCAGCCATACTCATCATTTCCTTCAAGGATTGCATGCTCACCAATTTTGATATCAGTAACTGGTGTATTTTAAAGCCTCTCCAGCCCTGATTAAACAGCATAGATACATTCAAAAATAGTTTATCCCAAACTGAACTCATTATTTCTCATCACATCCAAACCTTTTCTTTCCTATGTTCTATAATGTAGTTAATGTCACCTTATCCTCTTAGTTCCCCAACGTTTGCATTTACACCACACATTTAATCAGTGACCAATTCAGAAATATATTTTTACATTATAGTTTCGTAGTCAGAGAGTATCTCTTGTTGACCCAATGTCTAATTTTTATAAAATTTCCCTTGGTTAGCTTGAAATAATTAATGAAATTTTTCTAACTAATTTACTAGGAAGAAAGGCCTCCTGGATTGAATGGATAGTGTCTGTCTGCTGATACATGACAGTTTATGCTAAATGTCTTTACTCACTTTGATCATCACAAAATAACTGTTTTTAGCAGTTTTGTGGGGATTATTATAGCCCAGAGCAATACCTGTCAGAAATATCTCAATTAATAGACAATTTTTATTATCAAATGACTCATTGTTGACACATATGAATTAACAGTAAATGAATCCAAATCAGTTTCAGCTTTTTAATTTTACAGAAAATATGTGCTCATTGAGATATGTTTTAAAAATATTTGAAGTATCTGAATTGGAAATATTGAAATAGATATATAGACTTGAATGCCAGATATGTTTGTTTTCTAGTCGTTTTGGCATATATCATATTTGGTACTTTAATATTTTTAACTCTTTTGCTGCAACGTTTGGATATATTTTCCTGTGTCTTGCACTATCAACAACAAAGATGTTTTCTATGCCATACTACGCAATATTTTGTAATGATTGTTTTATGTCATCAATGCCATTAGATTCTAATTTATCTGTACTTAAGTCAAATTGATGCCGTTTAGTATGTTTTGATTATTTTTTGCTAAAATTCCGTATAATGGTAAATTTATTGCCATATAACAAAGGTTTAAAATAAAAATAATGTCACTTATATACAAAGCAGCTGAAAATGTTATTAAAGTCATGAAATAGTCAAAATATCAACTTTTTTTTTTTTTTGTCGACTTTTGGCACATTTTGAAAAATTAAAAAACCTTGAAATTAATTAGCACAGTGAAAGAGTTAAAATCATACTGGAACAAGTTTAGATTAATTTGGCTGTGAGTAGTGAGGATATTTTATAACAGTAGTTTAAAGATGTTGGAAGACAATCCTGGGCCTGTAAAGGAACTCCATGATAATTAGGAATGCCTCCTCCATCATTCTGACTCATGACTCCGATCTTCAAGGTCACCTCAGTGTCCATTAGGCTGCTAGAGTTGCAGACATCATGTCCAAATTATCATTCAAAAGAAGGCAAATGGACAAAAGGACAGGTAGGGTCCATTCCATCTTGGTCATCTCCCTTTAAGCAGCCTTCTCTGAAGTTTTGTCAGCATTTTCATATATACCTCATTGAAAGGAAGTGATTCACATGATTATATCACTCTATAAATGAAGCTAGAACATAAACTCTTCATTTTGGGAATCAGTACAACGTGTAAAAATTGGGGTTTTGCTATTAAAGCAGGGAAGAATGGATATTGAAAACGCAACTAATACTTACACACACACATAACACTTGCATATATATATACATATATTTATATATATATATATATATAAATATATGTATATATATATATGGTGCACAGCCTAGTCTGTATGTGTATCTGTGTGTGTGTATATATATATATATATATATATATATATATATACAGAGAGAGATGATAGATAGATAGATAGATAGATAGATAGATGATAGATAGATAATCCTTTACATTAAACATCTGTCTAAATTCCACTTGATGATTCATAAACAACCATGTAATGGTTTGATTAAAAAGTTAACAAATTGATATATTTCACTCTAAAGTTGGTAATAGGCTCTTTAACACATGATACTGTTATTGCTTGCTATGGTGCTGCCAGGATTACTGCTGCTGCAACTTCCACTTATGGAGCATCTATCATAAGCCAGTTATTTGCTAAACAGTTCAGATATATGTTAGGTGAATAAAACTGATTCTTGTGCCTGTTTTTAGTCATGGGCAAGCATAGTGCAGCATTTGAAGGTAACACAAACCCCAGATCCAGAAACATTTACAAATCATGACAATTTTACTTGAGGTTTTCTTCAGATGTGTAAGAGGAGCTGGCATAGCCCCAAATACTATAAAGCATCCTATACTGCTCTTAATCAGTCACTTTCCTCACAACTCTAGGCTGCTGAATCAATTTCTCTTTCTTGTCAAAAGCCTGCCAATATTGGGCTTTCTCTTTATTCCCCCATTCTATACTTACTCTTTTCTCCAGCCTCTGTGACCTTTTTTTAATGTTAGAGACCATATCGTTCTAAAGTCTACTGCCTGTAGCAATGTGTGAGAATATTTCTTTATTGTAGTCTCACCAGCACTGATACTATAATTTAAAGAATCGTAATTGTTTTACAAAATAGTGCTTTTATTCACATTTTAATTACTAAAAACTTGGAACACTTTCTCAGACATTTGCTAAATACTTTTGATTTTCATCTTCATTCACTCAACAGATATCTGTCAACACCTTCTTCTCGGTGTTAAGGCTAAATAAAGAGAAATATCCCTTCCCTAATAGAACTGTAATTTTAAATACTTGGTGGAGTCAGAAAATAAACCAAGATAAGCAAAATGTGTAGAAGATGAGTTGATCATTGTTACAGAAAAAAAATGAAGGAGTGGAGAGTGGGGGTTTGCAATTTAAATAGGGTGGACAGGTTAGGCCCATTATGAAGATGGCATTTAAATAAAGTCTGAGAAGAACTGAGAGATTAAATTATACATATGCATATCCAGAAAATCAGAACAGAGAGTGCCAAGTCTTTAGCAATAGTTTGCCCAATGTGTTTGAGAAGCAGCAAAGAGGTTCATGTGGTAAGAGTAAAGTGACCATGTCCTGAGTACGACTGAACAAGAAGTGGTGGTAAATAGACCATGTGGGAATCTGTGGCCATTGTAAGGATGTGAGCATTTTCTATAAGAGGGATGGTAAGCCAGTAGAAAGGTGTTGATTTGCTTTAAGTTTTAACAAGATCACTCTGGCTACTTTCTGAAAAATAGACAGAAGGGGGACAATGGCTGAAGCAGGGTAACTGATTAAAAGGCTATTGTTATAAACCAGGTGAAAGATGATGAAAAGTTGTGCATATGATCCCATAATGTATATATTTTTACTGTATAGTCTATACGACTATTAATGAACAAGATTTTGTATACCAGGAAAGGAAGAGTAATGAATAATTCCAAGGTTTTGTGTCTGGGCTTAGAAAAGAATGCAGTGGACCTATAATTAGAGGGAAGTACTATAGGAAGAGCAAAGCAGATTTGAGACACAAAACTAGGAGCTCAGTTGTAGACATTTTTTTTAATTTACTTTTTCAATTTAGTATAATTTTTCAGTTACAGTTGATATTCAGTATAAGTTTATAATAGTTTCAGGTGTACAGAATAGTGGCTATTTTGAGATTACTAGAGAAAAAATTGGAGTAGACAAGTTGGCAGTTCAATACAGAAAGGGAGTGGTCTAGGTTTCTATGAATCATCTGTATCCTTTACTCAGTTATCTCTTAAATTTATAAAAAATTATATAAGTAGGCATGAATTTATGTTGTAATATATTACTTTTTGAAATATGCATAATATTAGGTTAATGATCATTATTTTGTAAATGGCAAGTCAATGTTAATAAAAAATATAAGAGAACTCTAATAACACTGGGTAGGGTGGGTGTGTTTGAGAGAGATGGGAGGGAAAGAGAAAGGGCAGGAAGAAAGAAGAGAGAAGAGAGAATGAGAGAGAGAGAGAGAGAAGTAAACATTGCTTTCAGTGATGTAAAAGCTTCCATATGGTGTTAGTTTGTCAAAATATTTCTGTAGGAGTACTGTTGGAACTTTCCACCCACACACGTTTTGTATTTAAACCCTCAGTAAATGTACTTCTTCCTCTGTATGTGTGTATGTCTTTCTTTCCTCTCCCATTTACTCAGCTTTTCAATTACATTTTCTATTGGTGATAACTTGATTGCCTCAATGCCCACAATAATATCAAGAGACAGTGTAAACATTTTCTTTTCTGAAGAATTATCCAGATTTCTAGATGCCTGACTTGTGTCAAACATATCTGTGCTGATCATCCTGTCTGCATTGCTCTGCAACTGTGTCTCTTTAATTGCTATGGCAACAACAGGATAGAGCCAATATAACCACAGAGACTAGTTATATGAAATGTTAAACACCAGGGAGAAACTGAAACATAATGGATAGCATGACATCACCAAGGCTCAGAGATTCACCTTTCAAAATTCAAAAAATAAAAAATAAATAAATAAAGGATAAAGTATGTAATAATTTACTAGATTTGAAACACCGATTAGTGGCATTCATATTTATATTATAACCCCTTTTCTGTCCTTTCAGTTTGTCATAAAATCAAGGGAATTCTGAGGAGGTAGCTGCTTTATTCTTGGAAACTGAAAGAAAACAGGGGTCATCTTTCAATGGCAAGGTGGTGATTTCATTGCATTTCACATTTGTGATAATGTTCCATGTCCTGGACCTTTCCTTCTCCCCTGTGTTCATTGAAACCTGATTATCCTGAGATAAAATAGAAAGAGAAACCAGTGCGTTAAATCCAGATTAGAGTCTTAGCAGGCCTTCACTGAGATTCAGTTTCTTCATCATTCAATACCAACCTAGACGTGGAACCCAGTTCTTTTTACCTTGATGTTTCCCACCCAGCATTGAATTGGGGGGGTGAGAGGCACACTTCCTCAGGTTTGAATTTGATGGGAAGCAACGTTGTAAAACCCATCAAACAGGACATTTAATTTGAGAGGTTTCTTATCTGTGAGTGTTTATCTGAAGGCCACATGCCTATCACTATTTTACACAGACTCTCCTTCGGTGTGTTTCCTTCAGTCCTTCTCTTCCCCAGAATGAACTTTATCAAATATGGAATTTGCCTATCCCTTGATTCTGTGCCCTTTTAATATCTATGCCTTGGGGTATTCACCATTCACACACAAGTAGATTATCAAATAATTTTGCTAAACAAATAACCATGAACTCTCCAGGTAAATTATACCTGTTTCTTAGAGGCATAATGTATTAATTAGTTGAAGTTTTAAATATAAATTATCTTGCACCTTTGTACACACATAACCCCTTCCTAAATATTTTCCATTTATGTCTGAACATCCATAAGGTGTGCTCACAATCAACAGACTTTCATTTTAGGAAACCACTTGATCCCTACCTGTGCCTGCTGACCCAAATCCAAACACCTGCAGTTGCAGAACTGTTGGAAATCTTCACAGCCTCTTAGTACAGGGCTATTCTAGGCTGCCTTCTCTCTCAGCTTTTTTCTGCTCTGTTGTGTAATACTACTTACTAGTAGTATTTACTCTCAACATCCATGGACGCTGCAGGCATTACAGAGTCTCTGCAGGCAGACCTCCAAGTGGGCAAAAAGAGGGACAACTCAATCCATATGCGTGGAATTAGTACTGAGACCTCTTTATACACAGCAACCATTCTCCTTTCTATGAGGTAGAATTTACACTCTTAAAAGAATACTTAGCATTATGGACTTATGTATTTGGGCCACTTCAGTCATGTCTTGACATACCAAAGAGAAATGAATGACTGGTTAAATGTGTCATTTGGGTTTTCATGCAAGGTGCTTTTGAGTCTCCACCATAATAATCTGCTAGCACCTTGTGAATGTGATTTGATCATGAAGAGAGACCAGAAAAATAAATGAGTAAATCACTTGATTAATGTAAGGAATCGTTATTGTTGGTATCAACAAACCCTTTATGTCCAAGTGCTACATAATCAGGAAAACACCATCTAAATAGTATTTATAAGCATCATCTCATTATAGGAAGAGCATGTGTTTGAAAATGTACATTCATCTTAAACCTGTTTGTTTATTTTCTATATGACCTTGAGGGAATTGCTTAACATTTCCTAAATCTTATTTCATCATATAAATGGTAATAAAAGTAACTACTTTATGTGGAGTTGTGCAAAGATTAAAGGAGATTTGGTATGGTAAGTATCAAATAACAAGTCCATTTTAGCTTCCTAATGTAAGCTAACAAAATTAATATTTAAAATATTTTATAAAATAAATCTCTGTATGTGTCTTTCACCTTAATTTAAAAAAACAAAGAAGCACTGAAGTATTTGCACATTTACTATGCATAGTACGCATAGTGTTGCTCTACTATGCTTAGAGCTTAGCATATAATCCACTTAGTAAACAGGCTTAATTATAAGTTATCAGTATCTCAATCTCATTTCCTCATCTGGAAAATAAAGAGGACATTACTTTCTTTATATTTACCTGAACTTAATGAATGGGTAACTATTATTTTTTAAATTTAGTTAATTTAAGTGATTGGCCTTTTATCATGTAGTAAACAGCATGTGTTTATGTATACATATACCATGTTGAATAAAAAATGAATATATACACACATGCTGAGAATAAAAATTACAGGATTCTCTATTAACTCACAGACCCGTATGAACTGTGTGAATTTAAATATCAAAATATATGCTCAGTTAAAACTTTTCACAGTCTGCCTTCTATTACAATTGTGTGTGTGTTTGTTCTAGTTGGATCCAGCCTTCTAAGCTTGATAGAGTCTAGCAAAGCGCCTTGTATGTGGTTCATATACTAAATAAATCTTGATGAAGAAATTAATAAAAGAATGAGTGAATGGATACATGGGTGAATTTTAAAATTTATTATGTTCAGTGTGCTTAGGAATTTTACCAGTGACTATCATAATCCAGGACCAAAGGATAATTGTTCTAGGTTATAGTTGTCCTCTATTGAGGCCTGAATTTAACGTGTTCAATTGTCATATTCTCAGTACATGTTTTAGTGAGAATAGAGTTACAATGTTATTGTTTATAGCCCTACTTAAAAAAATTAGGCAGAAAAGCTAAAATATTTTAAATGAATACAAAATGAGTTTCATTATATAAACTATATTATAAATATCCTTTACAATACTTCAACTATTTTTGACACATCCTAAAACAACTTATCAGCATCATCAGGCATCAGATCTGTCCCCAAGCATTAGCCTGGGCAAAGGGGCATTAATGAATTGTGCATCTCTGCTGAATGATGGCAGCTCCTGAGGGGACCAACAGTTTTCCTTTAATACAACATATAAATTGGTGCCATATTGGTTTCTGCAGAGAATAGATTATACTCTCAGTTGGTTGTAAAATCTAAATTTGTTTTTATATCCTGTTCTAGTTGCCAAACAAATATTGATTCTCTTGAGTGTATGTTATGTAATAGCCATAGGCTGAAAGCAGTTCGGGAAAATCATTTTCCAGTTTGTGTGTGATTGACTCTTCTTCGTTTACATGTGTCACTTTGTGTCTGAAAGGAATTAGCTTCATAGAGCATATAATTATAGATAGATAGATAGATAGATAGATAGATAGATAGATAGATAGATAGATAGATAGATTGATAGATAGATAGATAGATAGATAGATAATCTTAAGAGCTGCAACTTTATGACTATTTACTGAATTACAGCCTCACTACATTATTATTATTAAAAAGCCATCTGTGTTGTTAGGGAATTTAACTATTTAGAGAAAGCAATAGACAAATCATGTTTCAAAACAGTTTCACTTAACTAGATAAAAATGAGGATCCTGCCTTTGATGACCTTTATAAATTTTTAAATATGAGTTCCAGCAAAACATGACAACTAATCTACTCTACCATTCACATTCATTTTATTTAAGGGGTTATATATTAATCTAATAAGTACATCAAAGATTAGTTTGTGAACTTATAGGAAGTGAGTGAAAACTCTTTATTTACATTATCCCTTGTCTTCTTTTGTAAAGTTGGAATTTTCCACTCTGTCCTAAGATTAAGATAACATGAGAAAACTCATTAATCACAATTCATACTATTTTTTTTTCATTACTTACAGGTCTCACTTAAATATAAAATAAACATAGAGTTAAGAAAGTGGCCCATGATTTATTCTGAACTACTTTTACTTTCTAAATCAGCACATAGGCAGTGTGATCCTGTATGTTGCCTGCTGAAGTAAATCAGATTATGAAATAGGATGCATGATTTGGGTTGGAAAGGAATGCCATTTTTGAAGATACATAACAGGGCTAAGAAAATACACATTTCTAAAATAAGACTAAGTTCTGATTAACTACCAATAATGTGTCATTTTATAAATTCTTCTTTCTTTGGAATCAATATTTGGAAACATAATGGAAAACCCATATTTCCTTTTTTTAAATTTAATTAACTATGTTGAGGTTTACTTGACAAAAATAAAGCACACCCATTTTAAGTGTGTATAATCAATGAATTATGATGAACATACACACTTGTATACAACTATTCCAAATAAGATATAGAATATTTGCATGAGCCACCAAATTTCCTTGAATTCCTCACCAATCTACCATTCTTTAACTAGGCAACCACTGATTTGATTACTATCACAATAGCTTAATTTTTCCCGTTCTAAATGCATGTATACTTGGAAGCTTGCAATATATATATTGATTTATATCTGAAATTCTTGTTAGGGAAAACATTTTAGAGACTTGTATTAGTTTTGTAGGGCTGCTGTAACAATGTACCATAACTAGATGGCTTAAACAGAAATATATGGTCCCACAATTCTGGAAGCTCGAAGTCCAAAATTAAAGTTTCTGGCAGGGATGGTTCTTTGTGAGGACTTTGGGGGAGAATCTGTTCTTTTCCTCTCTCCTAGATCCTGGTATGCTTAGGCGTTCTTGGCTTGTAGATAATGTTCCTGTTGTGCTTCACGTTGTGTTTCCTCTGTACATGTCTGTCTTTGTATCCAAATCTCCCCTTCTTATAAGAACACAATCATTTGATTAGCATGTACAGTAATCACCTCCCCTTAATTTGATCATCTACAATGAACCTATTTCCCAATAAGGTCATCTTCACAGGTAGGGAGTTAGGACTTCCACATCTTTTTTCTTTTTCTTTTTTTAATTGATGTACAACATTATATAAGTTTAAGGTATACAATGTATTGATTTTATGCATTTATATATTGCAACGTGATTGCCACCATATCATTAGCTAACACTTCTACCATGTCACATAATTATTATTTCCTTTTTGTGGTGGGAACAATTAAGATCTAGTCTCTTAGCACCTTTGATGTTTCTAATACAGTATTGTCTATAATCACTATACTGTGCATTATTAGATTACCAGGACTTATTTATCTACTGGTTGCAAGGTTGTGCCCTTACATATCATCTCTCCTCGTCCCTTACTCCCTTGCACCTGGTAATCACAATTCTACTCTCAGGTTTTACAAGTTTGGGTTTTCCAGGATTCCAGTGTAAGTGATGTCACACAGCATTTGTCTTTCTCTGTCTGATTTACCTCACTTAGTGTAATGATCTCAAAGTTCATCCATGTTCTTTAGAGGGGTATATTTCAAACCGTAATAAAACCCATTTTTATTGTTGTGGATATAAGTATCATTTTCTTTTTTATCGTTCCCTAGCATTTCTTGTATGAATATAGTGCGATTTCTTTATCTCTCTAACTGTTAATAGACATTTGAGTTTTGAATTTGGGGTTAATATTTATGTACCTATTTTGAACATTTTTGGAAGCATCTTTTTGTACAAACCTGATAATTAAGTTTGTGAACTTGTTGAAAGATGTTACTAAACTTTTTTTGATATCAGAGGGATTATTCATCATGAATTTGTACCAACTGGACAAACAGTTAACCAAGTTTGCTATTTGGAAGTGCTGAAAAGGGTGCGTGAAAAAGTTAGATGGCAATGCACCAGCTCACACGGCACTATCTGGTAGGGACTTTTTAGCCAGTGAACAAATAACTGTATTGGAACACCCTCTCTGCTCACTTGATCTGGCCACCAATGATTTTTTCTTTACCCAAAGATAAAGAAAATATTGAAAGGAAGACATTATGATGACATTCAGGCCATCAAGGGTAATATGATGACAGGTCTGATGGCCATTCCAGAAAAAGAGTTCCAAAATTGCTTTGAAGGGTGGACTAGGCACTGGAGTCAGTGCATAGCTTCCCAAGGGGAGTACTTCGAAGGTGAGTGTAGTGATATTCAACAATGAGGTATGTGGCAATTTTTCTAGGATGAGTGCATAACTTAATTGTCTGACGTCGTATACATGCATTTTCATATCTCATGTAAATATATTCAATGAATGCAATTGCTATACCATTAGACAAATAGGAATAGGTCTAATGTAGCAAAACAGCTGCCAAACGACTCTCCAAAGTGGTTGTAACATTTTGCACTTTCACCAGCAGTGTATGAAATTTCCAGTTGTTCCACATCATCACCAAAATTGGATCGCCAGGCTTTTTGTTTGTTTTTAATTTTCAGGTTGGGTAGTGAGGATTTTGGTTTAAATCCACATTTTGCTGATAGCTATTATGTGATTATTTTCATGTGGTGATTAAGTTTATTGCGAAGTATCTCTTCCATTCATTTGCCTGTTTTCTTGTGGGAAGTAGTAGTTCCTTATTAATTTGTAAGATTTCTTGTTATATTCCAAATACAAGTTCTTTGTGAGACACACACACAGACAGACAGACAGACAGACACACACACACACACACACAAGTTCTTGCCTTGTCATTTCCTCATGATATCTTTATCTTCTTTTAATATTTTTTGGTCACAATTTAATAATTCCTAAGAGTTGGAAAAAATAGCATGAAGAGTTTCTGTATACACTTTACCCAGATTCCGAAATGTTAACACTTACATTTGCTTCTCTCCTCTCCATCTTATTCTGCTTTGTCATTGTGTATGTGTATTTTTATTTATATCTTTTCTCAAAGTGTGTTTTTTTAAAATGCTTTATGAAGTGGCCATCAGCTATTTTAATCCAACTAATTTTTGTCTTTAAATTTATATATAATTTGTGTTTAAAGTAGTTATTGATATCTTTGTGGTTATGTGTATCACCTTTTCTTTGATTTTATATTTTACCATGTAATATATATGATTTTCATATATATTATATATTTAAATTATATATAATTTGTGATATATAGTTACATTATATATAATTTATAGGTACTATTTAAATGATCATTATATATATAACAGAAATATAATAATATACATATATAACATTATAAAAATGTAACAAATATATAACAAGAAAATGTATAATATATATAAAACATACTTACAAATAAAATGACATGTAATGTAAGTTTTATCCTATACTTTATGTTCAATATCAAATAATACATCATATATACTATATATTTAAATTATAATATATCTATCAATAAATCTTTCTCTGTGTATATTTGTATTGTCTATTTGATTTAGAATTACTTTTGCAGAAAGGTGTAGATATGAATTCAATTTTTTAAATAAATGCTGTATTGTTTATATTTTCTATGTGTTTTCTTGTGTTAGCTACTTGGTAATTTGTGTTCCCAAAATAAGCTTGTCTGTTTTATATAGCTTACTGAATTTATTGGCATGACATTGTTCATAAAAGTTCCTTATTAATCTTTTAATGGATTTTGGATGTGTATTGATGTCTCATTTTTATTTTCCTTGCAGTAATTTTTCCTTTCTTTTTTCTTAACTGTCTTGCAGAGGATAGATCAATTTTTTCAGTCTTTTTAAAAAGCCAACTTTTGACTTGTGTATTGTTTGTATGTTTTGTCTGATTTCTATTTCATTGATTTCTGTTCTTATTTCAACCATTACCTTTCTTCTATTTACTTTGGTTTACTGAAAAGTAAGAATTTATATTTCAAATTATAATTGCTGATTTTTAAAACTTTCTACCTTTATTTCTCTGATTGTTTTGTGTGTTTCGTAGCTCTGTTTTCAAGTGCATGTACTTTAAGTATTTTCACGGTTTCTTGAGCTGATCCTCTATATGAAATGCCCATGTTATGTTTGGCACACTCCTTTCCTTCTATTTTGTTTGGTAATAACTTAGTCATGCCAACTTTTTAATGTCTAGTGCTTCATGACATGTTTTTTCCATGCTTTCCCTTTCAGTTGTCTGTATTTTAATTTTCAAAGAGTGTTTTTCCCCCTTTTTTTAGTTCTTTATGCACCTCCCTGCTATTTTAGACAGACTAATAATTTTTGCCTTTAAATTTTAAATTCAATTTGTGTTTAAAATAATTATTGATATCTGTGCGATTAAGTCTACCATCTTGTCTTTGATTTTATATTTTCCCAGTGGTTGTTTTTTCCCCCTCTACTTCTATTCTATAATGAAGTATATCTTGTAGATAACATCTGAGATGAATTTTTCTTAGCTTTTCTCTACCTGTGAACATTTTTGCTTTGTGTTCAGTTTGAAGGATATTTTCATTGGATATAAAATTCTAGGTTGATGAGGTTTTCAATGTTTATATTTTGAACATATTAATCCCTTTCCTTTTGGCCTTCATTATTTATTATGAGAATTCAGTTATAGTTCACATAGTTATTTTCCTGTATGTGATGTCTTTTTCCTCTGCTTCTTTTCAACTTTTCTCTTTCTATTTGATTTTTTTAGAAATTGACTCTTATGTGTCTAGCTATGACTTGGAGTTTATTGGGCTTTTTGGATCACTAATGTTATCAATTCTGGAAACTTCTCAGTCATTATCACTTGAAGTATTTCTTCTGCTCCATTCTCTCCTTCCTTTCCTTCTCTGACTCCAAGTATGATTATGTCAGACTTTGTGAGATTTTCCCTCAGATCTCAGAGTTTATATTCTCTTCTTTCAGTTTTTTCCTCATGTGTTGGATTTTAGATTTGTTTTCTATTAACCTCTCTTCAAATGCATTGATATTTTCTTCTGCTATTCCCAGTATTCTTTTAAGCATGTCTAATGATTTCTTCAAACTTTATTTCATTTTTGAAAATCTTGTACATCTTTGCTAATATTCCCCATCATGCCATTCATGTTGTCTACCTTTTCCAACTGATCCTTCAGCATTTTTTAAAAATAATTATTTTAAATTCACTGTGACAATTCTAACATCTGGGAAGTCTATGGATCTACTTCTATTGACCATTTCCTTTTTGGAATGTTGGTCACTTTTTCTTGTTTTCTCATTTTATGTGAGTTCTTACATTGTACAGCACATGTTATAATAACACAGAGAATGAAGTAAATTATATTAACTTTTAAAAAGTATGGGTTGATTTTTATTTCTGTCTGCTAGTGTGGGGGCAGAGTCTATATGCTCTGCAGTTTAGCTCAGTCTATAATTTGTTACAATATTATTATGACTCAGTTCACCATGGCTTCAAATGTTTTGAGAGCATGGTTGGGAATTTCCTATTCAGTCAGACATGAGATTTTAGCACTAGAGTGATTTTGGAGATCTTTGTTTTACAGATGAACTATCTGATGTCTAAATATTTGGAAACCTCACCCTGCCTTATAGCTCTGATGCAAGTAGTTTTTTTTGTTTGTTTGTTTGTTTTTGGTGGCCAAGAAAATCTCTTTGATCTCTAAGCTCACCCCTAAATTCCTTTGTTTGTGATAGAGCTACCCTACATTCTGTGAAGATAGAAATTTTCTCCAAGAAGTTTTTCTCACCTCTCCAATACCACCCCAAGCATTCTGTGGTTGAAAGATAGAAATGCATCTATGAGAGGAAAGGAACTGAGCCCTCTAGCCCCCTCTCAGTCTTTTATAGCTCAGAGACCTGAGTGACTCTTTTTTTTTTTTCTCCTTCCCCCAGCTCTCTTCCAAAGCTGAAAGTCTGGGTTGCCTGGGGTATTCATTTAAATTTTGCTTTCCTTCCCCCAATTCTTTATTTATTTGTTTATTTTAAATCTGAAAATATAGAATACCTAGGGATATTGTCTCTATTCTCTTTCATATTTTCCAGGTAGGTTCCCCTTGACTCAATGAAGACAAATAAGAATGAAATGGGGGTTTGGGGAAGAACACATTCTTGCCTTGCTTCTGGGGCTCTTTTGGATTTCATTTCCTTATGCCAGGCCACATATGGTTCTTAAAAGTTGGTTAAACTTCTGGTTTTCTATTCCACATATTGACAAGCTTGGAAGTTGCTACTCCATTATGAGAACAGTAAAAAAGCTGAACAGACTGACAAATTTTTAAAATGTCTTCTTGGATCCTAAGAGAAGGAAAGACACAGGACAATCTTGCTCCAAGATTGGAGACACAGAGGGCAAATACAGGAATCCCTAGCTTACTGGACCAGAGACTCAGCAGCAACCTGGGTCCCTCAACTGAGGGACCCAGCGACAGAATAAGACAACCTAAAACAGTTAGGATAAATTGCTGGAGGCTCAGTGTGGAGAAGTCTGAGACTTAAAAATTCCAGGGGAACCCAGTTATAGGGGAGACCTACAATATTTTGAAATTTACCTCCAGGCTCTCCATCAAGTTCCCACAACAAATATCAGAAAAAAATACAGTCCAGCTTCCAGCAGAGAATGGAGAAAAGAAATCCTTTTGAAATATGTTAGATCACTCTGTATTTTTTAATAATTCCTGTCTCAGGGAAAACTAATTAATTAGAGCTTAACCTAATCAGGTACTATCTGAGCCTAACTAATGTGAGGAAGAAGAAAATGCGTAACTCCAGCCCACTGTAGCCATACTGTCTCATCTAAGAGTGATGGTGGGGGGAACACTGAGAAACACCTGTAAGCTTCACAGTCCAGAGGTATTGGCTTACTAAAAGCCTGGCAGCTAATCATAGCACTGTGTAATACTTGTCCTCACTCTGCAACGCACCATCACATTACTAAAACCCTATTAACAGCAGTTCCACAAGATGGAAATCCTAAGCCAGAAACTGGGAGAAATTATTTGTAAAACATACATCTGATAAAGAATTTATGTAAAATATATAAAAAATTCTTAAAACTCAAAGTTGTTCTATACATGTTGACAAACTGATGCTAAAGTTTATATGGAGAGGCAAAACATCCAGAATAGTCAAGATAGGACAATATCGAAGGAGAAAAGCAAAGTTGGTGGACAGATATTCCTCAACTTCAAAACTTACTATAAAGCCAGAGTAATCAAGATAGTGTGGTATCACACAATATGGAGATTTCTCCAAAAATTATGGATGGAATTTACCATAGGACCCAGCAATCCCTCTTCAGGGTATCTACCCAAAAAATTCGAAAGCATTTATCCATAAAGATATATGTACCCAATGTTCATTGCAGCATTATTCACAGTGACCAAGATATGGAAACAACCAAAGTTGCCTTTGTTAGATGATTGGATAAAAAAGATGTGGTACATATACACAATGGACTACTACTCGGTCATAAGAAAAGATGAAATACTGCCATTTGTGGCAACATGGGTGGATCTTGAGATTATTACGGTAGGCAAAAAAAACAGAGAGAAAAAGTCAAGAATCGTATGACTTCAGTGATATGTGGGATATAAAACTGAAATCCGCAAAGGAACAAGACAAATAAACAAAAATTCATAGACACAGACAGTAGTTTAGTGGTTACCAGAGGGTAAAGGGGGAGGTGGTGTGGTAGAAGACGGAAAGGGGATCAAATATATGATGACCTATTATGGAAATGTACACTTGAAACCTATATGATTTTACTAACTAATGTCACCCCAATAAATTTAACTTAAGAAGATAATATGGTATTAGTGAAAGAATAAACAGAACAGAATAGAGAACCCAGAAATAGACCCCCATAACTATAGTCAAAGTCCTTGACAAACTACCAAAGGCAATACAATGGAACAATTGTCTCTGCAACAAATGGTGTTGGGACACCTGGACATCCTTATGCAAAAAAAAAAAAAAAAAAAAAAAAAGAATGTAAACACTAACATTAGATCCCACAAAAAAAATCAACCTAAAATGGATTGAGACCTAAATGTAAAATGCAATACTGTAAAACTCCTAGAAGATGGGGCCAGCCCGGTGGCTCAGGCGGTTAGAGCTCCATGCTCCTAACTCTGAAGGCTGACGGTTCAATTCCCACATGGACCAGTGGGCTCTCAATCACAAGGTTGACAATTCAATTCCTCGAGTCCCACAAGGGATGGTGGGCAGCACCTCCTGCAACTAAGATTGAACATGGCACCTTGAGCTGAGCTGCCACTGAGCTCCTGGATGGCTCAGTTCGTTGGAGCATGTCCTCTCAACACAAGGTTGCTGATTTGACTCCCGCAGGGATGGTGGGCTGCATCTCCTGCAACTAGCAACGGCAACTGGACCTGGAGCTGAGCTGCGCCCTCCACAACTAAGACTGAAAGGACAACAACTTGAAGCTAAATGGCACCCTCCACAATTAAGATTAAAAGGACAACAACTTGACTTGGAAAAAAGTCCTGGAAGTACACACTGTTCCCCAATAAAAGTCCTGTACCCCTTCCCCAATAAAATCTTTAAAAAAAAAAAAGAAAACTCCTAGAAGATAATGTAAGAGAAAACTTAGATGACCTTGAGAATAGTGATATGTTTTTACATACAACACCTAAAACATTATCCATGAAATCAATAACTGATAAGTTGGACTTCATTAACTTTAAAATCTTCTAGTCTGCAAAAGACAATGTCAAAAGGATGATAAGACAAGCAGGACAATGGTAGAATATGCTTGCAAAAGACACATGTGATAAAGAACTGTTATCCAAAATGTACAAATAACTCATAAAACTCAAGAATAATAATAAATACATGCATATATACATACATAAATAAACATGATTTGAAAATAGGGCAAATAGGTTAACAGATAACTCACCCAAGAAGATATACAGATGGCAAAAGGAATGTGAAAGGATAACCCACATTACATGTCACCAGGGAAATTCAGCTTAAAGCAATGAGATGCCACTACCCACCTATTACAATGACCAAAATCTGAAACACTGAGAGCATCAAGTGCTGATGAGGATGTGGAGCAACAGGAACTCTCACACATTGTTGGGGAGAATTATGTTGCAGCCACGTTGGAAGACAGTTTGGTAGTTTCTTACAAGGCTAAATATAGTCTTACTGTAGACTCCAGCAATCACACTCTTGATGTTTACCCAAAGGAGTTAAGAATTTATGTCTACACAGAAGCCTATATACAGATGTGTAGCAGCTTTATTCATAATTGCCAAAATTTGCAATTGTGATGTCTTTCATTAGGTGAATATGGATAAATAAAATGTGGTACATCCAGACAATGGAATATTATTCAGTGCTGGAAAGAAAGGAGCTGTCAAGCCATGAAAAGACATGGAGGAATCTTAAAGGCATATCACTAAGTGAAAGAAGTCAATCTGAAAAAGCTAAATACTGTATGATTCCAACTATATCACATTCTAGAAAATGCAGAACTATGCAGACACTAAAATGATCAGTGCTTGCCAGGGAGAGATGGGCTGGGGAGAGATGAATAGGCAGAGCACAGAGGATTTTTAGGGCAGTGGAAATACTCTGTATGATTACGTAACGGTGGATACATGTCCTTATTCATTTGTTGAAACCCTATCATATACAGCCCCAAGAGTGATCCCTAATGTAAACTATGGACTTTTGATGATTATGATGTGTCAATGTAGATTCATTGATTATAACAAATGTACCATGCTGGTAGGGAGTTTCGATAATGGAGGAGGCCTTCCATGAGTGGGAGCAGTTGGTATATGGGGTAGCTCTCTACTTTTCTCTCAATTTTGTTGTAAACCTAAAACTGTTCTAAAAAGAAATGAAGTTTAAAAAAAAAAAATGTTAAACAGTAGGCTACTTTCTCCTCACCCCAATTTATACCAGGTAGGTCCTTCTCTTTACCACTGTCTTGGGGAAAGTAGGACATCCATCCATGGATGGCTCCTCTTTCATCAAGGACTATCACATTCTGGAATATAGTCCCTTTATGTTTATTTGTTTCTTTATCATTATGATGTTATGTTCTTAAATACATAATTTGTAGTTTATCCATCATATTTCATGGTTAGGGTGAAAATGATGTTTTGTTTTTTTGTTTTTTGTTTTTTTTTTAACTTCTTTTTTTCTTCAACCAGTATTTACTGAGTGTTGCCCCTATGCACAGAACTTTGTGAGATATAAACTATGTGAGGTTCAGCCTTTCTTTTTAAATATTTTGTGTGTTTTTTTTACTTTTCAATTACAGTTGACATACAATATTATATTAGTTTCAAGTGTACAGCATAGTGATTAGACATCTATGTAACTTTTGAGTGATGACTCCAATAAATTTAGTACATAGACACCATACACAGTTATTACAATATTATTGATAATGTTCCCTACTATTGACTATATTCCCTATGCTGCACTTTATATCCCCATGACTATTTTGTAACTACCAATTTGTGCTTATTTACCTATCTGTAAATATACTGTTTCTGTTGCTTTTCATTCATTTTTGAAGATTCAAGATTTCATGTGGTATACATTTCAACCTGAGAATCCCTTTATATTATAGCGCAATTCTAGTTGTGATGAATCTTTTAATTTGTTTCTCTCAAAATGTCCTTAATTTTCTTTTATGAATGTATGAAAGCCAACCCAGGTTGACAGGCTTTCCTTTTTCTTGCAGCATTTTAAATATTTAAATATATATATATATATATATATATATATATATATATATATATATATAATCTTCTATCTTGCTTTATTTTCAAAGAGAAGTCAGTAAAGAGTCAGCCATTATTTTTATTCTGTTCACCTTGTTATAATGTGTCTTATTTCTCTGACTGCTTTTAAGATTATTTTTTTCTTTTTCTTTGGTTGTCTGCAATATGATTATAATGTGTGTTGGTATGATTTTTCTTGTTTTGAGCTTAGATTGATGGGTTTTTGGGTGCTTTCTTATCACAGATTTGAAAAATGTTTGCCTTTACTTCTTCAAATATATTTCTACCTTATAGCCTTCTTCTGATATGGCACTTATGTGTATGTTTGACTTATTAGTATTTTTCCACAGGTCACTGAAGTTTTTTTCACTTTTTTTCGTCATTTTTCTTTCTTTCTTTTCCATCATTGCTTATGTATGGTTAGTATCTATTGTCGTGTCTACCTACAGAGATTACTGGAGTTCTTTCTTCCAATAACGCTCTCCTTTGTGGTACCCCGCCCACCCATTAATTCAAGCCACTTGAGATTCTGTATTCCAGTCTCTGTCTCTTAAATTGAATAAGCCTGTTCGTGCTTTGCCTTGTTCCCCTTTCTGTGCTGTGGTTTGGAAATTGTCTCCAGGAACAATGATAGGGTTCATTTTTGTTAATTCACTTTTCTTGAGGACCACAATTCTGTTCATCCTCTTTTCTGATATCTGAAAACTATAGTTTTATGCATTTTGTACTTTTTTTTTGCTGCTTATTGTGGAAAGGCTAGTTCAGTACTAGTTATTCTGTGATGAACAGAAAAGTAAGACTATTTCCTTTCTTGAGAATAACAGTTTTTATTCATTTCAACCACATTTAATATGGTATAAAATAGCATAAAGTAAATCAAACTTTTAGGGATATGTTTTATTTAGAAAATTGGTGCATTATTTCTAGAATAACTCCATATTTCATATTTTCATCAATTAAAAATTTGAATGGTTTTCTCCAGCTATTTTTGCTCTTAGCATTTAAAACTACATGTAATTTATGAGAACTTTTAATCATGTATGTGTTAGTATTTTTATCTTTGAGGATTAATTTCAAGAGCAAATACTTAAGATCAAACTGGAAAATGAGACTCATTTTTAAAAAGTTAAATTTGGATAAATATAAATGTGTTCATATTTTAGAAAAAGAACATGGAATATGATAACTTCAGACTCACTGTCAGAAATGATGACTGATTCCCATAAGTTATCTTCAAAAATCCATGTTGACATTAAATAAAATATTCTAATATTTAAGAAACTCAGAACATTTGTGGTAAATTTTCAGCCTTTTTATTTTTGAGATTAAGATCCTGTACTTATAGTTAGGGTGTGAAGGTTGTACTATATTCAAGATAATTTGTAAAGATGAATAAAATTTAATTAGCAATTACTTTCAAATATTATGCCACAAGGTTAACTATAACAAATACTGTCTTTTATTATTTCTCCCCAGACTAGTACATTGAAATACTTGTAAATTCTTAAATATGTCTTTAAACTTTTGAACTTATAGGATGTCTTCGGGGGTTTAAAGGGAAGTTTTCCTGAATTCCCACCCTCCGTGCCAGGCTGAATGTGTATTTTTTGTGCACCCATGGAGTACTCTGGCTGTGTTTCAAAAATAATGCTTAATTTACAGAATTACAATAATCTATTGATTTCTTTCGCCTCCATTTGACTTTAAATGCCATGAGGCCATGAATGCGTATTTTTCATCCTAGTATCTATTATAGCCTCTAATACAGAGTAGATACTTTATACTTATTTGTTAAGTAAACATATGAATAAATTCTTTCTGTATTCCAATTGGCATAAAAAAGATTATTCTGGTAGGGATATGAACATTAGTCAAATGATTGAATGCTAACTCTGTGTTGTATGTTCTCTTTCAGGCTCTTAAATCCGATCTACAATGGAAAAAATTCTTTTTTATCTGTTTTTCATTGGCATAGCAGTGAGAGCTCAGATCTGTCCAAAGCGTTGTGTCTGTCAGATTTTGTCTCCTAATCTTGCAACCCTTTGTGCCAAGAAAGGGCTTTTATTTGTTCCACCAAACATTGACAGAAGAACTGTGGAACTGAGGTTGGCAGACAATTTTGTTACAAATATTAAAAGGAAAGATTTTGCCAATATGACCAGCTTGGTGGACCTGACTCTATCCAGGAATACAATAAGTTTTATTACACCTCATGCATTTGCTGACTTACGAAATTTGAGGGCATTGCATTTGAATAGCAACCGATTGACTAAAATTACAAATGACATGTTCAGTGGGCTTTCCAATCTCCATCATTTGATACTGAACAACAATCAGCTGACTTTAATTTCTTCTACAGCGTTTGATGATGTCTTTGCCCTTGAGGAGCTGGATCTGTCTTATAATAATTTAGAAACAATTCCTTGGGATGCTGTTGAGAAGATGGTTAGCTTGCACACCCTTAGTTTGGATCACAATATGATTGATAACATCCCTAAGGGGACTTTCTCCCACTTGCACAAGATGACTCGGCTAGATGTAACATCGAATAAATTGCAGAAGCTGCCACCTGACCCTCTCTTTCAGCGAGCTCAGGTACTAGCAACCTCAGGAATCATAAGCCCATCTACTTTTGCATTAAGTTTCGGTGGAAACCCTTTGCATTGCAATTGCGAATTGTTATGGTTGAGGCGTCTGTCCAGAGAAGATGACCTAGAGACCTGTGCTTCTCCAGCACTTTTAACTGGTCGTTATTTTTGGTCAATTCCTGAGGAAGAGTTTTTGTGTGAGCCTCCTCTCATTACTCGCCATACACATGAGATGAGAGTCCTGGAGGGTCAAAGGGCAACCCTTAGATGCAAAGCTAGGGGTGACCCTGAACCTGCAATTCACTGGATTTCTCCTGAAGGGAAGCTTATTTCAAATGCAACAAGATCTCTGGTGTATGATAATGGGACACTTGACATTCTTATAACAACTGTAAAGGATACAGGTGCTTTTACCTGCATTGCTTCTAATCCTGCCGGGGAAGCAACACAAACAGTGGATCTTCACATAATTAAGCTCCCTCACTTACTAAACAGTACTAACCATATCCATGAGCCTGATCCTGGTTCTTCAGATATCTCAACTTCTACTAAGTCAGGTTCTAATGCAAGCAGTAGTAATGGTGACACTAAAATAAGTCAAGACAAAATTGTGGTGGCAGAAGCAACATCATCTACGGCACTACTTAAATTTAATTTTCAAAGAAATATCCCTGGAATACGTATGTTTCAAATCCAGTACAATGGTACTTATGATGACACCCTTGTTTACAGGTAAGATAAAATTAAGCAAATCTTTATACTTACCATGCATCTTACTATTTGGGCTTGTGAATGTACTACTGATTTTTTTTTTTTTTTAATTGGCAGTGCTACTCTGTATTGTAATTCTAGAACTCCATTTTTTAAAATGTGTAATGTAAGACTTATAAAAGGTGAATACATGTGGGGAACTATTTTGATGGTGTTCTTTTTAGAGAGTTCAAATTTATATTTAATATTATTCTTACTTACTTTTTTCCCCTCATCTGAGATGTGACTATCAGAGAACAAGATTGATTTATTTTAAAAAATGCAAAAACATACCAGAACTTACACATCCATATGAGTGTTCTTTCCTTCAAGGAAGTCACGTTGGGAGGCTATACCATTATCCCAATGATGCTGCCATTGCTCAAAGCACTTTTGGAATTATCTTTAGAACCTTCGTCATACTATTTTGAATATCCTCAGTGGTGGCAAATCTTCGTCTTTTGAGGGTGAGTTTGAATTTTGGAAACAAGCAAAAGCCATTTGGAGCCAAGTCTTGTGAATAAGGTGGGTGATCAAGATGGATATTGCCATTTTTGGTCAAAAATAGGATGTAACTATAAAATAATGAGACTGATATTTTGAGTGACTGAGTTATGTGCATGTGTGTTGTTTCATGTACATTGGTTCTTAAGACAGTTCCAAGAGAAAGTTTATAAGTATTTTGAGCAGTGAAAGTACTGTTGGAGTTAAGTATGTAATTTCCTATAAGGACATTAATGGAGAATTTGCATCTGACTACAGAATTTCTGGTATGTTTTTCTAAAGTTCAGCCTCATTGATTTATAGTCACATCTTGTCCAATTTTCAGTTGGAAATATACCTTTAACCCCTCCATATGATTTCACTCGTGATAGACTATTACTACTCCTAGGAAATGATAGAAAATTATGGCTTTGAAATACATACATATATATTTGTCTTTAGGCTTTTGTGAAATCAGATCAACTCACTTCTTATATACCTATGTGAATTATTGGAGATAATTTGACTTTCACTCATGTATGGAAATGAGATAAATTTTTGAAAGTGAGCATGAGGCGGTAGGATAAAACAAAACTGGCCTACTTAGCCTGTGATCAAACCTGGGCCATGTTCTACCTAAGTTTTAATTTCCTCATCCTAAAAGTAAGAGATTAGAGTAAATGGTATCTAATCTCTCTCTTATTACTAAATGTATGGAATGTAGACTATGATGCATGCATATTAGCATAAAGTTGTCTGCTCTTGTCATACTCAGCTCTTCACCTGGGCTATGGGTTATTTAACACAGTGTAAAAGAAAGCATTCATCCTTACCCTTCACCTTCCCGTAGCTACTAGACATTCTGTGTATTTTAAATCTTAACTCTGAAATAGGTTACTTTCTGTTTTCCCAATTCCAAGATTTTAATCCTGCCATGACAAGTGAATTCTACATGACTTTGAAGAAATGGCTGGAATTCTGCACCCTAATGTTTATTGTGTGTAAAACCATGATAATGACAACCTCATATATTCTTTGTAAAAATTAAATTATAATATACATCTATATATCTATATATACATATCTATCTATATCTATATCTATATCTATATCTATATCTATCTATCTATCTATCTACCTATCTATCTATCTATCTATAAAATACTTAGTAATGCATGCCAATTATCATCACCAAATGGTAGTGATTTCAATCACAAATATATACTCTGGCCTAAGATTTTCCTGGTACATTTAGAACATATTGTTTAGGTTGTATAACAGATTAGCATTGCCAAGTTTTGAAATTTCGAAAAATCTCAGGGAAAAAAATATACAGTTTCAAGCCCTTTTATCCAAATTAAATGTTAGTGTGGGTCATAATGTAGGTTGCTACCGAGAAAAAAAAAAAAAATGTTAGTGAATAATGGGCATCTGCAGACTTGTGATATAATGGATTCAGAGATGTCTATACACTCACGAAGTTTCAGATACTGTATTCCGAGAGTGAGTTCATAGTGTCACAATGGAGAGGATGAGGGATTTTTGCCCTGTTTGTGGTTATAGGATAATATTACTCATCCATTTTCATTAGCCTGATATATAGATAAAAACATGCTGGGAACCAAGTGTTGAAGGTATAAGAGAGGGCTGAGACCTGTAAATAAAGCACTTTAGTCTTAGTAATTATCTTAGTTATTAAAGACAGTTTTACTGGGGACCATTGCATAGCAGCTTATGACTGATTTGGAAAATAAATAGTCCAAAATGCATTTCCATTCTGGTTTCTAATGTGTTGTCAGTGTTTTCCCTTCCTTCAAATTGGCTTTTAGTCACAGAGGTGTTGTAAGTGCTAAATGGATTTGTTTAGTAGTCAGATAATGTCACACTCATACCTTCCAAAAGCAATTTGTCATAAATGATTTTTTAGCAGTGGCTTTTATTATGAGTTTTGCTTTGCCAAGCAATGTAATTAGTGAGCTTGTCAAGGACATGGTGCAGGAACCATTAGAATAATGCAGAAGCCAACAATAACTTTTAGCCATTTTAACTGGGCAAATATAAGATTTGATCATTTTCCCATATTTCATATTGGTTATAAATGGACTTATCTTAATGACTGCTAAAATGAAACAGAACTGAAGTCATAATAAGTCTATGTGTATATATGTTTTTTTCTTTTTTTTTTAAATATTAACACAAATTCCATTGTCCCTCAGAATGATACCTCCTACGAGCACAACTTTTCTTGTCAATAACCTGGCTGCTGGAACTATGTATGACTTGTGTGTCTTGGCAATATATGATGATGGCATCACTTCCCTCACTGCCACAAGAGTCGTGGGTTGCATCCAGTTTACTACGGAACAGGATTATGTGCGATGCCATTTCATGCAGTCCCAGTTTTTGGGAGGCACCATGATTATTATTATTGGTGGAATAATTGTGGCATCCGTGCTGGTTTTCATCATCATTCTCATGATCCGCTATAAGGTGTGTAACAATAATGGCCAACACAAGGTCACCAAGGTCAGCAATGTCTACTCTCAAACTAACGGGGCTCAGATACAAGGCTGCAGTGTAACACTGCCCCAGTCCATGTCCAAACAAGCTGTGGGACATGAAGACAATGCTCAGTGTTGTAAAGTTGCCAACGACAATGTGATACCATCTTCAGAAATTTGTTCAAGTCAGGACTCCTCTACCGCTACCTCTGCTTTGCCTCCTACCTGGACTTCAAGCACTTCTGTGTCCCAGAAGCAGAAAAGAAAGACAGGCACAAAGCCAAGTATGGAACCACAGAATGAAGCTGTCACAAATGTGGAGTCCCAAAACACTAACAGAAACAACTCAACTGCATTGCAGTTAGCTAGTCGACCTCCCGATTCTGTCACAGAGGGGCCCACATCTAAAAGAGCACATTCAAAGCCAAGTAAGTTTCTCACTTTGCCTGCTGAGAGATCCAGAGCAAGGCACAGGTACTCCCTGAATGGAGAAATAAAGGAATACTATTGTTATATTAACTCACCAAGCCCATGTGGACTATTTTCTAAGAGAAGCATGTCTATGAATGGGATGTTAATTCAGTCCAACGGTTTTGATGGGCATAGTGGAAAAGCAACTCTTTCAAAATCTGAGTGTGTATTGGAAAGCACTGTGTAACCTATTATTTCTTTTTAATGAAAACGTTATTTTGAAAACTCACATAGAAAATTGGAATTTGAAATTTTAGTCCTGTCTCTCGAATACATAGCTAATAGGACTGAGGTGTAAAAACCTTCTAGGGTTCAGTTATTGATATAAAAATGTATACATAAACTTATATGTATATATTAAATATATATATATTTAATATTATAATTAATATTATATATATATACATATATACATATATATATATATATATATATATATATATATATATATATATTTTTTTTTTTTTTTTTTTAAAGGGTTAGGGAAAAAAGCATAACATAGCAGTGCCTTCCTCTATTCTAGAATTGGCTTCTAGGTTCTGCAATAGCAGATCGCAAAATGAAAGTGTCATAGGAAAAATAATGTCTTGCATAAATAATGATGTTTCCTCCAGTCTTACAAAGGGCCACCTATGGATGATCGGTATTTTTCAATGAGTAGATTGTCTATTTTCTTTCAATGACAATGGTGTTTGTTTTTAGGCAAATATTGTAGAGAACAACGCTGTGTTGTTATGTTATTTAAAATAAAATATTCAATAACTTTAACCAGACAGTGTTAAAATAAGTACCCTTTTAAACAATATTCTTGGTTCAGGTGCCTTAATGGTTTTATGATAATTCTAATCCAGGACACAGCTTTTTCAGTGGGAAGTAGAAGAAAATGTAGTTGATTCTGCATTTATGAAAAAAAAAATCCAGTTCAGTTTTAAGTTACATGCCACAATTTTATATGCATCACTGGGCATGTGAAGGTATTTTCCTTCATTTAATACACATTTGTTCATCGAATGAGTTTATCTTTTTCTTAATGCAAGTTAAAAAGGGAGATAAAAATACAAGATTGCCTTTATCAAAGGGATATTTATTTTTATCATAAATAATTTAAAAAAAACTTCTAATCAATTTCTTGTTACATTTATAAGCAATGTAAAGTCATTGCTCATTAACCAGATAGTGGTTTCATTTTTCCCTTCTGTGCTGTAATTCTGAATTGAATGTTTCCTTTTAGAGTAAATGCATTTATTATTTTAACCAAAACCTGTGATAAAATTTAATTAGAAATCATGCAACCTTAAAAAAAAGATTTTAAAAATTTATTCAGACAATATCACTTTTTGATAACATGGCATTCTTGACATTCACTGAAACTGAGGTCTACATATAAATGTTTCTGTCTACTTGTTGAAAATACTGCAACATTATTTGCTAATTTTATGATGCTTTATTAAAGATTCATAAACAGGATCAACATTAAGGGGTTTTTATTTTTGATTTGAGAACGTGAGACTCTTAAACAAAAAATTAGCTATAATATTATGAGTTTTTTTAAATCAGATCACTTGAAATACCATTTAAAATAGTTGAGGAATATCAATCATTAGTTCAACTTCCTTCTGCTAGAGAGATATATAAAAATTTCAGTTAATTTTAACTTGACAGAGGTACATCTTATCACATATGATTTATTGGGATAACATTCCAAAGAAGGCAAGATTAAAGCAGTTAGAGATTACTTACTTTGGCAGTTTTAAAAATAATTGTCTGATAGGCTTTTATTATTTTAAGCTTTTCCTAAATGCCTTTTCTGCTATGCATCCCTTTCTGAAGTTTGCCTTTCATATTTCTAAAATCTAATCAGCTTTCATGCGTCAGGTATATAGTTCACGTGAGGAATAAATGAGATCACTTGTGGTAGTATTGTGTAAAATCAAAAGCGTTACTCGAAGAGTATTTTTAACACTACTTCTATAATAATGCTCTAATCCCAACTAAACATTTTTATTTATATTTTTAACTCAAAAAGTTGATACACACATTTCATATATATATATATATATATATATATATATATATATATATATATATATTTAACATATAACATCATGTTAGTTTCAGATGTACAACATAATGATCCAGTATTTGTATATACTGTGAAATGATTGTCACAAAAAATCTAGTTAATATATGGCACCATTCAGTTACAGAATTCTTTTCTCTTTTGATGAGTACTACTTAAATATAGTCTCTTAGTAACTTTCAGATATACGTACAATGTTATTAATTATATTAATCATTCTTACATTGCGTTCCCATGATTTATTTATTTTATAACTGGAAATTTATACCTGTTGATTCCCTTCACCCATTCTGTCCCCAACCCCCAGCTCCACCCAATGTCTCTGACAACCATGAATCTGTTCTCTCTATCTATGAGCTTGGATTTGTTTTGGTTTGTTTTGAGATTCCCATATATAAGTGAGATTATATGGTATTTGTCTTTCTGTAATAATGCTTCAATGCAACTAAACATTTGACATTAGCATTAATTATTTAATTCCCCATGAGGTGCTGATTGACAAAAGTATTTTACTTTCCTCTTTCCTAGTTTGTACCTACATAGTATTTAAAAATCATGACTATATAAAAGCTTTTGAGTCTTAAAGAAATGAATCCCCAAAGAAGGAATCTCTGACATTATGAAGATTGTGAGCAAGGGGCTCTGAACTCATGCAACAAAGGCAACAACTTAGCATATTTACTCCAAGCTAATGATTAATGAATGTTTTATTTTGTAGTTGCCTGTATTTTTAAAAATCAGTTTTCTGTTTATGTTTCTGATGAAACTTTATTTAAATATATTTTATTTCTCATAAACACTTGGAAATCTACAATATCTAACCATGTGAAATTTATTGTTTGACTAAAGCCATTGAAGCCATTTAAATTTTTATTGCTTTTACAATACTATTTTCAGGGTGTGCTAACCAAAGCCTTGAACACTTGTTCTTAGCCATGATAAGAAGTCATGTGTTCCTGTCTTCAAAAAGTTTATTTTTTGAGACATCACAAATGATTGGCCTGTTGAGATTCAAAAGTTTTTGTTTTTGTTTATATGAGTGTATGAAATTTTTTTTTTTTACTCAGGGCTGTTTCAGTGCAAAGTGACTGAAAAATAAATCAATGGGGAGGTTGGGAGGTGATTGAAGCTACCTGGTATAGTGTCCAAAACACAGTACTTACTCAGACGGATGAATGAGTGAATGGATAGATAAATAAGTAAATGAATGAGGCCAGGAGGAAGGTGCAGTAATAAGAATTTTTATTAATTAAGACGGTGGAGATTTGTGATCCAAGTATCACCAAATATATATATGATCCAAATATATATATATGTGATCCAAAGCATATGGTTTGCTGTTTGTTGTTGTTGACTATATATAGGTTATATATATTGTTTTTTCTTCCTTATTCATAAATATTTTTCTTTGATTTTTAGTCATTTTACACCACAGTTTCAACTTGTTCAATATAAAGCAAACTAACAATATATTTAAAGAGATTTACTTCAAACTTTTTAAAAAATTATATGTGTGCCTGTGTTGTTTTTTGTTTCTTTTGGATAATTGTCCCCAATTTGAAAATTTCAAGCTATTATTAAAGTGGGTCTGTATCTAAGTGTCATAAAGGGATAATGAAGCAGCCAAAGCTGCCTTAAATTCTAAGGGGAAACAGAGATAGGTTTGATGAATATTATTTATTTTTAGTCTACAAATAGATTAGTACAGAAATACATTGAATACAATAATTTAAGTTAGGTACAATAACACCCTTGCTGTGGCCAATTTATTTGCTGCATTTTTCCAACCATTAAATGTAGTTAGTTAAGTTGAGGTGGACAGTAAGCTATTTTATGCTTTCAGACATTTGATTTTAGCTTGTAGATATATTTTTGTAGATATATTTTACTTAAAATGTTTTGGAATGTAAGTTTTTGAATAATTGTAAGCCATTTATAACTATGACAAGTCCACTACTGAATGATACATACTTCCTTCACAAGAACTTAAAGAATTTAAAAAAAAAAATAAACACATTCCATCTGTCTATAAAAATCTTTTTTTTTAATCTTTTTTTTGTAAAGCAGTTTCTACTTCACTTTAAAGCACTCAAGTTTTTTTTTTCCCAAACTAAATTTCAATTTATTTTATTTGCATGTATTAATACTGAAATGGACTAAATATGTCATTTATTAATCTAAAAAATTAACAATATTTATCACAAAATTTACATCAATTGCCTTTGAGTTCCTAAATTTTAGTATTTACCACTTGTTTATTCAGAATAATAAACTTAAAAACAGTCATTAAAATGCCAACAGCTAAAAAAAAGTTCCAAAACATAAAGCATCTCTTTGTACATAAAATTGTGAAGATAAATGGGATGTTTTTCAAAGACTGCAGGTAGGAGTCCATTTTCTTCTTGATGTGTCAGAATTCCAGTTGTATTTTTATACTGCTAAGAAAGCAATGTTCATTTATATTAGAATGAAGACTATCTACACGCTTCCCCTTTTTCAGGCTTCCCTTGTGTCTCACTGTCCAGTCTTTGCACTTTAACAATGTATGTGGATGTTTCTGTGTGTGAGTGTGTGTGAAATGTTTTGGGGAAAGGAATTAAGCATAGAGATGTATTGGATGAGAAAAGGATATTTATCTTATCCTCCTCGGTTGATGATGATAATAAAGACAATAATAATTTACCTTAAGATTTTTGTGAGTTAAACATTAGTTGTGTTAAATTTATGGATAAGAAATATCTCATTTTTTAAATTTCATAGAGCAAAGAAAAAATAATCAAAATTAATGAATGAAATTTTATAATAATTTCAGAGCTCTGTCTCTTAGATTACTCAATCCTTTCCCACTCATGCTGGGTTAATACATAATAAGACTACAAATAGAATAAATTTTTCTTTTTTGTTTGTTTGTTTGGTTTTGAAACAAACAATCCTTTCTGAAGTAGTACAGATGATCACTTAATATAGAAAGAATGGTAAATATTCCTGCAATGGAGTCATCCTAAAATTGTGGTGTTATATGAAGTGGGACATAAAAAGTAGTAGTTTATAACTGGGAGTGTATTTAAGTATGAAATTACCTACTTAAGGTAATGTTAAAACTCTGAAATTTTGTCAAATATTACAAATAGCATAAAAAAATTATCAGTGTACCGTTGTCTTCTGATTTTGTTCAGCTATTTCAAAGTCAAAATTTAGGATCTGAATTTACCATCGGATAAAATTTATATACTGTACATATTTATATATCTACATAAGTTAAAAATATATTTAAGTAATATAGATATATTAATATGTACAGTTATAAAATTAATTAAAATCATAATTTTGTGTCCTGCAACATGGACTGTAACTAATGTAACAAAATTAGATTTAAATGGACTGGCTAAAGAGAACTTATTCCAGAACAACTGTACAAACTATACTTATTATTTATCAGATTACAATGGAATATAAGCCCTCTAATACAAATTGATTTTTCCAAACTTCCTAATGATAACCATCTCTACAACTTGTCTGATTTCATCCATTCTTTTTACATATGTCACTATTATGTTCATGAATTTTAAAAACAACAAAAAAGTCATTTTCAAGTACATTCAAGGGAAAAGCTATGAAATCCCTTTCATTTTGTGTTTTGAAGTGGATGCACCTTTAATCTTGTCTGAAATATGAGCTAGAGAAACACTGTGATTCTGTTCCAAACTATGTCCAATAAATAATTATTCCAGTAACATGAAGGGACTTATTAAATATACTATGTTGACTCTACCATAATGTAATTTCCTAATCTTTTTTTTTTTTTTCCTGTATAATGTGAACATGTCTTATTATTGCTTTGAATAAGCTGGAGATGTAAAACCTAGTCTCCAGAGGCCATTGTAAATTTATATGCCTATTTGTGCTGAAGATTTTATAAGAAAGTGTTTTCTATTATTCTCATCACACATCTGTGAATGCTGAGAAATAATTTTTTCCTGTGATACCTAAATTTTTCTTTTAATTGTTTCATTTCTTAATAACAAATAGAAATATTTGCTTCAAAAAAGGACATTTTGAAATAAACAGAATGTGTGCTATGCAAGGCTATATAAAGGTACTAAACAGTTATAGCCAATTGGAACATATAGATGGATATTTGAAGGCAGAATGTTTGCATTTAGAACATTACTGTTTTACATAAGGGTACTTGGTAAAATACGCTATTGTTTTGAGAGTTATTGAATAATGGCTTATATTGTAAATGATTGTTCTATACTCTGTGTGGTGAATATGGTAAAACTACATTTCCTAAGTTGGACTTTTTTTTCCTTGATGTATCTTTTCTTGTTGATCAAATCCAGCTCTGTTGTTGAAATGTTCACTTTGATAAGGGAAAACTAATAGCAGCCTTATTCTCTTGTTGAAGTCTTACAGAAAAAGTGCATTCCATATTGATAAGTATTCATTTTAGTAACTATAGTAATATTTTAAACAATTCTACGTTTATGTTATTATGTATGCAGAAGTAGCCATAGAGAACTGTAAAGTATTGTAAAAGTAAATTGTAATTATCCCAAGAACTGGCAAGTTTTTTAAAAAAAATCTAGATAAATCTTTGTTAAGAGAAATCTTATGAAGATTTCAGTAAAAAGTGTGTTAGGGTCTGATTTTTTAAAAAATGAATTGTTCATGACACTGAAAATTTTATTCCCAGATGCTTTGCTGACTAATGTTGACCAGATTGTCCAGGAAACACAGGTGAGATTCTTGTTATCTGTCACATACTTCAGCACTTTAAGTGGGTATATTCTTCTATAAATGATTTGTTTAATTTTTGTTTTACTAATTTATGTAACGTATTGAAATTGTTAATTGAAACTGAATGTCAACAGTAAAGACATTCAGTTCAGTTAAGTGAGTTAACAATTCCTAGACTTAGATGTATTTACAGTTAAATGAACATTTCTGATTCATAATGTAAGAAAAAACGGAATACTCTCAGAGTCATGCATGATATGATGTGTATTTTTAAAATACTTCCCAATGTGAAGACAGCAGCTTAGTAAGAATATAATCACTCCTATCCTTGACCTCCACATCCTAATAGGAGCTGAGATGAAACATTATACTTCATTGAAAGTGGAGGAGCAGAGAAATGTTTCACTGTTATCTAAAATGAATGTAGCTGTTATAAAAATGGAGCAAAAGACTACCCATGAAATATTCATGGTGTTCCTTTTGTCAGTGACCAATTATTCTTTTCTTCTTCTTCTTCTTCTTCTCCTTCTCCTTCTCCTTCTCCTCCTCCTCCTCCTCCTCCTCCTCCTCCTCCTCCTCCTCCTCCTCCTCCTCCTCCTCCTCCTCCTCCTTCTTCTTCTTCTTCTTCTTCTTCTTCGTTGTTGACTTTCAAGTGAGTATTTGATTCCTACATTTTAATTGAATCGGAAAGTGTGCTTCCAGAACAGAACAGTATTTTAACAATATGTTAAAACAGCTGGGATAATCAGCCATTTGCTTAAAAGTTTGGCACAGAAAAAATGTTCTGCTTTTAAAAGTTCTAAAAAAGGCCATTGTTTTATTTCTTGGTTGTAAAACTAGGGTCTTGATTTTAAACAATTTGTATGGAAAAGATAACAATTACTTGGACAATCATTCAGGGGATTCCCCTATAATCCCAATATAAATGGAATGAATCCCATTCCCAAATCAAACAAAATGTTTTTCCTGCATCTTTTCTTTGCTGCATTTAGGACTCTATTCCTATGTTGCAAAAAATGAACAGATGGCTCACTGGAAACTATCAATAACACAGTGTCTGGCACATGCTTTGTCTTCTGTTTTGTGTACTGAACTGACCTGCATGAAGGTGCTTGTGTTACCACCACCCCCTTCTTCCCTTTTTAAATTTTAATCTCTCTCTCTCTCTCTCTTTTTCTCTCTCTCTCTCACACACACACACTCACACACACACACACACACACACACACACACACACACACACACACACACTTTCTTACCCTCCCTTATCCCCTTATCCCCTTTTATTAAAAAATATATATATATATATTTGTCTTTTCACTTTGGACATCAGTCTGTTCTGAAAGTTAGGATATCTTTATAAATGTATTAAGCAGCAAATGGTTAATCTATCAGACGCATGATCAAGAATGATACTAAAATATTCTATAAAGATTTGGAAGCAGGAGAGTCAATCTGAGCCATTTTTCAATTGATAATGAAAGTAATTTCCAAAATATTTACATTTCATAGATCATGTTACATATTATTGTGTTTACTTATTTATTTTAGCACATTGTTAGAGGTCAAATTTAGAGAAAGATAACTTCCATCCTTGGGAGTTTATGTACTACCGGAGGTAGCGCAAGGTTTGCCAATGTGATATGTTCATAAAATTTATAATAATGACTTTTTTTTGTCCTTAACTAATTAGTATTAAAGAAACTTTGAAAAATATAGTTAAAATAAAAGAGTAAACATAAATCTGTCATGATCCAATACCCAGACCCAAATACTAATAATCAGTGCGTAATCTTTCAATAATTCATTTGTACTTGTAGTAAATTTGTGTGTGTTTGTGAGTGTGTGTGTTGTATTAAATTTACATGTACAAGGTGTGGTCACATTTTAATGTACAAGAGGTGATCAAATAATACAGTGAATTTTTAATGAAAAAATTAGAGTAAAAGACACATTACCATTAATCCCCCTCAAAATACTCCCCCTCACTTCAAACACTCTTATCCCATTGTTGTTGCCACTTTCTGAAGCAATTCTGGAAGTCCTCTTTCATGAGTGTCTTAGATAGTTGCTTGGTCGTGCACTTTCTCGATGTCCTGAATCATTTTGACTTTGGGAAAGAGCCAGAAGTCACACGGTGACAGATCTGGTGAAAAAGGTGGATGAGGACGCACCATAATGTTTTTATTTGACAGAAATAGCGGTATACCAGAAGCGATGTGTGACATGGAGTGTTGTCATGATGGAGGATGATTTACAGTACACTTTGAAACACACTTTCTCTCAACCGTAGCTCATACCCGACTGACCAAACAAGTTGAAACTTGTCACACTCTGTTACTGAATTTTAACACACCACTTCCCATATTGAAGATACCTGCCTTTCCTTTCGATGGAACTAGGCAGCAGCAGTCACTGTATTTTGTGATAACAGCAGTCACTGTATTTTGTGATCACACATCGCTTTTGGTACATGGCATTTTCTGCCAAATAGAAACGTTACAGTGTGTCCTCATCAACCTTATTCACTGGATCTGGCACCGTGTGACTTCTGGCTCTTCCCCAAAGTCAAAATGACCATGAAAGGTAAACATTTGAATTGATTCAGGACATCGAGGCAGACAGGATAGTGCACTACAGACTCTCACGAAAGAGGCCTTTCAGAACTGTTTCAGAAAGTAGAAAGAATGATGGGATAAGTCTTTTCGAAGTGAGGGGGATATTTTGAGGGGGATTAATGGCAATGTATCTTTTACTGTAATATTTTTTTTTATTTAGACATTGACCGTTATCTTTTGATCACACCCCGTATACAGGTGAAAAATGTCAAATGTTTTAAAACCTTATGTTGAGTCTTTTTTAGTTCCATTTATGAAAGAAATGACTATTGTTATCATGTTATAGAAACTTCCTTTCATGCTCTGGCTATTTCCTTTCTCTTGCATTAGCAAGAAATATAAATCCAGAAGCAAAGAATAATTGTAACAAAATTACGTGGAATACATCATTCACTTGTTAGCAAACTCCTTGCTATATTTCTATTATCAGATTTAAGTCACCGTATGACCTCAGTATAACTCTTCTTGGTACTTGGTAAATGATTCCTGCTATAGCAGTCCTATCATTTCTCCAGCTGTCAGCACAACCAAACAGTGATGCCTCTTTGAAGAGCCTGTGACCTGTGTGCTGTGAGTCTTCTCATGGTTTTCCACATGTTAGCAGCACTTTACTGTGTGTGAATGAAGTGAGGAAGAGAGTTGGCAGAGATTGCTTATGCTCTCAGCTTCTTCGCTCCTTTTTTGAGAGAGGGTAATATAAAATATTAGTTTAAGTGCATATTTTCTTCAAGATGATAACATGTTTTTTTCCTACCCAGAGGCAAAATACATTTTCCAGAAATTTGGATACTACCCATTGCATTATATTTAAATTATATGCTTCCTATGTATATAGACGGTAAAAGTAAGCAAGAAAGAAAAAAGAAAAGAAAACGAAAAATTAAAACACATTCCTTTTTCAAGATGTGAACATTTTTTCCAAGGCAATAATATTAAATTGAGTATACCGCACTCCTTAATATAACATCAAGCTTTAATAGGAAGGTTCAGAAAGAGCAGAAAGGTTTCATCTAGTCAGTGCCTTAGGTGTTCTTTTTCATACTCAGGTATCTGCTAAGATCATTTTTCCCCCCAAGGGTGAAGGGTAAATATATTTATTTCATTTCTGTTAGCCAAAATAAGCCCTATGTCAATTTTCTTTCTTAAAACCCTTCCTGTATGTGTATAGACATAGAGTAGGATTAAAATAGTTTAATGTGTCACATGTAATACTTCTATAATAAATCTTAGGATTCTAATCACACTGAGATGAATTGAGAGCAAAAGCAAATTATTGATAAAATTAGTGATAATTACTCTACTAGTAAACTGGCATTTCCATATAAATTTACCTTGTGTTTTAAAATATTTCTTTGCTTAACATGAACCTGGTAAAACAATTGCTATGCCATGTTTGGCAATTAAAATAGAACAGTTGACTAGTTTTCATTTATACTGAAAACACCTAAAGTGAAATTTCTTATAAAGTATTGGCTGTATTCAGACCAACAACAAAATATGTGTACATTGTGTGTATGTTTAAATATGCACAAGAAATATTGCTTATTTGTGATTGCTTGCACCAGCCTTTAAAATAATTGCTTCCCAATTTTAATATTTTTGACTTCTGATTATGTTGTTACAGCATCAATCAAGGTATTTAAAATGTTTTAACTTTGTCATCAAATCTCTGCTACAGATGCAATAACCATAAAATGAGTGTAGTTCTTTTAGAGAAACCACTAATATATAAATGAATAAAAAGTTAGTAATGTTGAATATAAATAAACAGCAACATTTAAATAACTAGGGGAAAACACAGTTAGAAAAATACATGAAATAAGAGCTAAATGGCCAAGCAAATGTGTGTATGTGATCCAGCTATCTCTCCATTTTTTTTCCAAGAAAAATGACCAATATAAAATATTTGTACGTCTTTCTAGTGATATTCCCTTCAAGTGAATTTTTTAAAAAATAAAAGTAATAAAATAGGCACATATGTAGAAAACAACTATTTTCATAATAATTAAAACACTTTTTGACACATTTGAACATTTCAGAAAATCTGAAGAAAAAAATTGGACCCTAGTGTCATCATTGACCTTTAGAAATCATCTCATTCTTTGTTAGATATCTTAACTATGTGAGATAAAAAGCTTTCATTGTTCTCTGTTACGTTCTGAGTAAGGGCAGTAACAGCATTTCCCACAATCCATTCAATGTCACGACATTTTTCCTTCTCTTAATGCTGAAGTAGCTTTAATTTACTCTTTTATTTGTAGTAATTTTAATAAGACTGTCACAGTGTTTCCCATGATACCCTTTCACTGTTAAATGAGAACCATTACCAAAATATACTGAGCCGACCCCAAATTCATTGTCAGTTCTTGTAAAATTTTTGCATAATTATTAGTCCTTTTTTTGTCTTTGTGATGCTCTTATAATTTTCTGTTCCATGTTTAGATATTTGTGGACTCATTGTAAGAGTTTGTCTATTGATAAGTAAAGTAAAAAGTATTATTTTGAATATCCTACATACAAGGTTTTATTCAGCTTGATATTATTTCATCATTTCAATAATGGTACTAGCTTCAGAGCAGACAAATCAAATAATTGTTCCAAATCAAATCATTGTTCCCAAAACTGATTGCTATATCCTAATGTTCAAAATGAACAGCTTTTGTATAAATCGTAATTCCACAATTTGTTAATAATATTATGTAATGTGAAATAGAATAAAAAATTATTTATGTCAGCTTATAGAATCAAGTTGATATCAAAATAAAGTTTGTATTCTGAAAGGATTTATTATTCCTAAAGTCAAACTGGTTATATGATCCACTATATTTTTCTTGTAGGTATGTATGTTTAGCCTTCCAAAATAACTACTTACTGAATCTTGAAATTTGATATAATGCAATTACATCTTTTTTCTATCAAAGGGAACATATTATTGGAAATATAAAAATAAATAAAAAAACAAACATGTCGATGTCCAATTTCATCAAAATAAGCTCTGTCATGAACCCAACAGGGAGGAATTTAGATATATCCCATTGTAATTTAAAGTGATTTTGCAATAATTTTCTTAGAATATTCCAGGTAAAGTATGATAGTGATATCTATTTTTCAGTAGTTTCCAAGGTAATTATTTTCTACAAATAGCATACACATCTATTACCTATTAACAATCCTCAAACATGATGTAAATTCTTTGTTCAGTAATTCTAAAAAATTACTCCTTGTTCCAAATGTAACTTCACTTATTCAGATTATCAAGTATTTTGAAATATGCTCTTAAATAAAATATCGCTACAGTATTTCATCTACCTTTATCACATAAAGTTATCAAAATAGCCATAAAATACTTTAATAATTTCATCAAGTTATCTCAATATGTTCTATATCAGCATTTTGATATAGAATATTCAGTAGATAACTAAGACTCTATAGTTCATGACTCATTTGTGCCATGCATTTTATAACCTCAAATTATAAACATGTAGCTGTTTTTAAATGGGAGACAGAAAAATTACTTACATTTCATGTGTATGAAATTGTGTATTTCTCAAAAATTATTTTCTACCTTCTTCTAGGATAGACTTTATGACATATCTTAAATCCAGTACTTAGTACTAAGTAATGAGAACTCATATTAGAAGAAAATATTTTTATAGTTTATTATTCTTAAGATTTTATTATAGAAGTATCATATGTGATACATTAACATATGTAAATATTTTTAAATATTTTTATATTATTCCAATATCATGTTAACTATGGAATACCTTTGCTTTTGAGTTACTGTCAGTTTTCACATTTTGTTCTGTGGGTGAAGAAATTATTGAAGATGAATAATTATTTGCATTATCAGTAAATATATAATTAAATTTACTAAAATTTTAATATGATACAAAACTCCCAGCAGAATATATAAAAACATAGAGAATACTTAGGTTTTAGTTGTAATGAACAAATTTGATTTCATAGGTTCGTATTCATATTTTAAAAAGCAGTGTGAATACTTTTTAAAATTTAAGTGCCATACATTACTGAACAAAATCATTATATTTTTTATCTTATTTATGTAAATATGGAACACCAAAGCAAGGGACAATGCCATTTCACAATTTGGCTTTGACTTGCATAACTATTCAGGCTTAATACATTTAGATTCTTTTTAAAATAAAATTATTTTATATATCCACCAATTGGAAATTACCAAGCAACATTTTAAGTGCTAAGGTGCATGTCTAAGTTGCTTTCAGGGAGGTGTTTTATATTTTTAGCAAGAAACTCCTGCCTGACTTCTTATAGTTTAAGAACTTCTAGATTTCTAGCACAATGATCTTATTAGCTATGTCTTTCTTTCTCTTTCTTTCCTTCTTTCTTTCTTTCTTTCTTTCTTTCTTTCTTTCTTTCTTTCTTTCTTTCTTTCTTTCTTTCTTTCTTTCTTTCTTCCCTCCCTCCCTCCCTCCCTCCCTCCCTCCCTCCCTCCCTCCCTCCCTCCCTCCTTCCCTTCTTTCTTTCTTTCTTTCTTTCTTTCTTTCTTTCTTTCTTTCTTTCTTTCTTTCTTTCTTTCTTTCTTTCTTTCTTTCTTTCTTTCTTTCTTTCTTTCACTTTCATTTCAGAGGCTGGAGTTAATCTGAAGAGCACCACTTCTCTCTCTCCTGAAAACAGTTGCCACTGATATTTTTACTGGATAAAATTCAAAAATGTTTCCGTTCGCAAAGACTAATTGTTGAACTGGTGTCCTAGAAGAAATTGTCCACAGGAGCCAAAGCAGAAGTCTCTGATGCCCGCGGAACTGGCTCCATCAGATAGATCATGGTTCATCCCCTTTTAAAACCAAATTGTTTTTAATTCTGGCCCACAAGTATTTTTTTTAAAAGAACGAAAGAAAAAAGCCTACATTGGCATCGAGTTCTGTATCAATCCATGTTCCATTGCCATCCATGATTTAAGACTGTAGAATCTTGAATAACTATATCACTTTAACAAATAAATGTTTTACTATGACTTAATTTGCACATTGCCTGATTTGTAGATATATCAGTGATTTCAAGTATGAATGGTGAAATGATGATTGCAAGAACTAATAAGACTGTGTTATGTTTAAGTAGTGCAAAAACCTTAAGGGATTACAAATTGCTTTATAATATTGGAACTACTTCTTCCATGACTGAAGTGCACCCACTTCTGTAGGTGAACAGTGCAGCTGTTCAAACAGCGTTACAGAAATATTATGCCTCAGTGTACGCATATTATAATAAATGCAGATTTGTTCATTGCTTTTCCTGAAAGCCAGGGCAATGGTGTTTTAATAATTTCAGGCCTTGTGTTTCATCATCAGTACCTATCTCTCCAATTTTGCACAATTTCAGGGTCAATAAAGAACACTTATTTAACACCAGCATAAATAGGAGTAAAATATCTTTGATGGCTAATACGTGTTAATATGGTCGTATTTAAGCAGTAGCCAAGCTGAGCATGTAAGCTGGTCTTGGAGTCAAGCAGGCCTGAGTTCCAACTCGAGGGCTGAGTGAATTTGGCTATTTGCTCACTCTATGCTTTCATAGTCTTACAGGGGAAGTACATTGTAAAATTTGAAAATGCATACAAACTAATCACTGCACTTGGTGATAAACAGTAAATTCAATTAGAAGTGTTAGTAACACTGTTATTAATAAGGGACAATCAAAGTAAACGTCGCTAAAACATTAGAGATTTTATTTCTGTTTCTCAACAATTCTGGTAGTTGTCAATTATTAAAAGTAATGATGTATGTTAAATTTTTTTAAAGTAAAGTTAAAAAGTCAGAAAACTTTATCTTTTAAGAAATTTATATTACTCTATTAACCACTTTACATCTTTTACACAGTTATAAATAGCCAACCAAGCAAAAAGAGGTTACAGAATGCCAGCCGTTAGATGGTACTTGGAATCTATTCAGGAGCCTAACTACACTAGACAACAATGTAAACATATGGACGTGCATGTGCGCATGCACACACATACTCACACTCACACATTCTCAGGTATATGCAATGCAAGATTGAAATAGAAGTTACAGATTTGAGTTGAAATGTAGTTAATTTGTGATCTTGGGCAATTGGCTTCATTCTGTTTCTTGACAACTCTAATACCCCGGAGCAATCTTGTCTACATATGTGTAGGTGTGTACATGCATGGGTAAATGCTTATGGTGACTAAAGGGACAAATTGAACAAAATTTCATATAAGTGGGATCAGACAATATTTGTCTTTTTGTGTCCAGCTTATTCCACTAACCATAGTTCCCAAGGATTATCCATGTTGAAGCATATATTGCAACTTTTATTTTGTGGCTGAATAGTATCCCATTGCATATACCGGGGGTGCCAAAAAAGTGTATACAAGTGGACACTTTGGTCAACGTTGCTCAATCAGTAGTTTGCCATAATCAGAAGTGTCTGGATGCTGATGGTAACCACTTGGAGCACCTCTTGTAATTGCAGAAGTCAAACGTGACTTGTATTCATCTTTTGTTATCAATATACAGTATTACAATTTTAATAGTTATTTCCTTTCTTAAAGTTTGTATACATATTTTGGCACCCTCTATATATTCTATGTATTAAACCCTTTTCAGATATATCATTTGCAAATATTTTCTCCCATTCTATAGGTTATTTTTTCATTTTCTACATATTATACTTTAATGAACAAAATGTTTAATTTTTATGATGTCCAATTATATATTTCTTATTTTGTTTTTGCTTTTGGCATTATATTATGAAATTTTGCCCAATCCAAGGTCATCAAAAAATTACCCCTATGTTTTCCTTTTAGTTTTATGATATTAGGTCTTATATTTAGGTGATTGATCCATTTGGAGTACATTTTTGAATAAGACTTGAAGTAAAGCTCCAAATTTATTATTTTAGATGTGCAATATGTATGAGCTCCCTTGTAGGTAAATAACTGTTTTTAAGATTCTCTCTTTGTCTTTAACCTTTGGTATTTTATTATGATGTGTCTTGATGTGGGCGTGTTTGGGTTCATCTTGTTTAGGACTCTCTGTGCTCCTTGGGCTTGTATGTCTATTTCCTTCAGCAGGTTAGGGAAGTTTTCAATCACAATTTCTTCAAATAGGTTTTCAATTCCTTGCTTTCTCTCTTCTCCTCCTGGTGCCCCTATGATAAGAATGTTGGTGTGCTTGATGTCCCAGAGGCCCCTTATACTATCCTCACTTTTTTGGATTCTTTTTTTCTTTTTGCTCTTCTGATTGATTGTTTTTTGCTACCTTACCTTCTAAATCTCTGACTTGATCCTCTACTTCATTTAACCTACAGTTGTTTCACTCTAACGTATTCTTTGTTTCAGTTATTATAGTGTCTATTTCTGACTGTTTTATATCTCCATTTCTATGTTTCCCGTCTTTTTTGTTGAAGTTCTCCCTGAGATCATTGAACATCCTTATAACCAGTGTTTGGAACTCTGTGTCTGATAGATTGCTTGTCTCCATTTTGTTTAGTTCTTCTTTCTGGAGATTTCTCCTGTTCTTTTATTTGGGAAGTGTTTTCGTCTCTCCATTTTAACTGCCTCCTGTGTTTGTTTTTATGTACTCCTGCTATGCCTGCCAGTCTTATGTAGTAGCTGCCCTTATGTAGTAGGTGTTCTGTGGGACACAATGATGCAGTCTCCCTGGTCACCTGAGCTGAGTGCCTCAGGTTTGTCCCTTGTGTGGGCTGTGTGTGCCTTCCTGTTGTATTGCGTCTTGATTGCTGTTTATATGTCGATGGGAGAGATTGACCCTCAGGCTGATGGGTTATGAGGACTGGCTGTGACTCCAGTGGAGGAGATATTGTATAGGGGTTGACCCTACAGATCAGGATTTGCTTTAGCAGAGCTCTGGTGCCTGCCCAGCCTGTCCTTGGGGTGTGTTGTCCTTTGAAGTGGCTGGGTGATGCCTAGTCTGAAGTAGCCACTGGACCTGCCTCCTGGGAGGGATCCTGCTGCAGGCCAAGTTCAGCAGCAGTCTGTGCCCTGCCTGGGACCACCTGGGATGATCGATAAAGCATTCCAGAGATGGCCACTGCCCACGCTGCGCTTGCAGGTGCCTTGAGAGCCCAAGCCATGAGACAAGGCCAGCTGTCACTAGTTCTGAGCTAGGGCTGCTCAGCCAGAGGTATGGGAGATGCAGAATTCAGATGCTGCTGTTTGTGTTCTGTGAATCTTTGAGAGATTTTAGGAATGTCTGCAACATGAGACAAATGCAGGCTGTTTATATGGAAAAGCCACTGAAAGGGGCCTGGGTGTGCTGGAAGTTAGGTGGGGCATGGTCTCAGGGAATCAGTAGGGCTGAGCAGATGAACGGTGATAGCCAGTTTGATGGAGACTCAGATATGGCATCTGCCTATGTCTGCACGCTGGGAGTGGGGAGGACTCAACCAAGAAATAATGACTTGCACCAGCTCCTCCATCTGGGAGAAAGCTACCCCTCCAGTCCTCTTCCTGAGGCCAGCCAATTGAGTTCCTCCCATATGTCCCTGGTGCCTTCGGAGCTGCTGCTCCAGATCTGGAGCTCAGAGTGAATCTGTCAGTGAGTAAGTGGGCAGTGCCTTTAAGAGGAGCACATGGGTGTGCAACCTCCCTCTGTGTCACTCAACCACAATCTCCGCTGGCTTTCACAGATAGAAATTATGGGGACTTCTCTCCCTGGCACTGGAACCCTGGGCTGGGGAGGGGCTGGGACCCCTTGCTTCTCAGATGGGGACCTCTGCAGCTGAGATATTCCCCTCAATTTTTAATGGTTATCCAAAGGTGTGGGACTAGTCCATTCCCGCATCTCTTCCCCTCCTACCTGTCTCCAGGTGAATTCTTCTGTATGTCCTTAGTTGTAGGGCTTTGGTTCAGCTAGACTGCAGGTGATTCTCAGTAATGGTTGTTCAGTAGTTTAGTTTTAATTGATGTGGTCCTGAGAGGAGGTGGTCACAGTGCTTACCTTCTCTGCCATCTTGACCGGAAATCCTTCATTGCTGGTATTTAACACACACACACACACACACACACACACACACACACACACACACACCCCTGACTTCTGGGTGTTAACCAGGTACCCTGCTACATGGTTGAATTTATTTATTAGCTCTCGCAGCTTTCTTGTGAATTCTTTGGGAGTTCTTCATATAGAATCATGTCATCTGTAACTAGAAATAGTTTACTTCTTTTTATATTTGGATGGTTTTATTTCCCTTCCTTGTGTAATTGCTCTGCCTAGAAATTCCTGTACAGTACTGAATGCCAGTGGTAAAAATTGGCATTCTTGTCTTGTTTTTGATCTTAGAGCAAAGGTTTAAGTCTTTCTAGATGAATATGATGTAGACTGTAGATTTTTTTTAAACTGGGCTTTATCTTGTTGAGAAAGTTCCCTTCTGTTCCTAGTTTTCTGGGTGTTTTATCATGAAAGGATGTTGGATTTTTTTCAGATACTTTAATGTGTGTCAATTGTAATGATTATGTGTTTTTTGTTTGTTTGTTTTGTTTTGTTTTGTTTCTATTTCATTGATTGAATTTCTGCATTTCTAGTATAAATCCAACATAGTCCTGGTGCATAATTCTTGTAATATGACATTGCATTTGTTTTGATAGAATATTGTTAAGGATTTTTGCAACTCTATACACAATGGATATCAGTGTATTGATTTGTTTCCTTTGATGCCTTTATCTAGCTTTGGTATCAGGTAAGAAGAGTTTGAGAAGAATTGGTATGAATTATTTAAGTGTTTAGTAGAATTCATCAGTGAACTCATCTGGTTTCTTTTGGGGGAGATTTTGTATTAATTGATTCAATTTCTTTATTGTTACAGGTCTGTTGAGATTTTATATTTTCTCTTGACTAGGTAATTTGTGTGATTCTAAGAATTTGTCAGTTTTATCTAGGCTGTCTAATTTATTAGATACACAATTGTTCCTAGTGTTCTCCTATATCCTTTTTGTTACTGTAAAGTCAGTTCTATTCATTATTGAAATTGGTTTACTGAAGTCTCCAACTATTATTGTAGAGCTGTGTATTTCTGTCTTCAATTCTGTCAATGTCTGCTTGGGACATGGTTTGCTGGTATATAAAGGTTACGATTGTTTTAGTCTCGATGATGTGATTGTTTTAGAATGTTTTTCAATACCATAAATCTGATTTCTATACTTGTTAACTGAATGAATTTATTTGAGTTCACTAGGCTCATTTAGTAGGTGTAAATATGTCACATCTATTTCACTTGCTTCCAATCCAAACTATCATTGACTTATTTTCTTAAATTGTTTACTAACCCTAATCATTCATTCTTGACCTCCGAAGTGAAATTTCATTTTAAGTCCTAACATCCATTGCCTACCTGAATTTTATCAACTAATTTATATGCCACCCTCTCTTTCATTAACATATTACCAACCTCTAGGAGCCAGCTCCCACAGACCAGAATTCCCAAATGCCATCTAATCAAATCACCAGCAAAGATTATTTTTTCTCTATAAAGATTAGTAAGGTGGGTCATAAATAACTCTATTTGCCCTTGATCTGAGTACCAACATAAAAATTAAAAGAGACCACAAAAGATTTAAAACTATAATGCTTTCCAAAAGAATGTATAATCTATCTACATGCATAAATAATTCACAAGCTTTAGTAGCATAACTTATATGTGAATATAGGTAAAAGTCAGCAATAAATGCTCTAAGAATATTATTGCACACATTGCAGGTGAACTGAGTTTCATGAGGTTTCCTGGAAAGAGTTGTTTCTAAGCTGTCTTCTTGTTGTTGTTGCTGTTCTTTATCAGGAGGAAGACTATCAGGGGTACCTATAAAGATAGGGCATAATATAGCATTTCATGACTCCTAGGGAGGATATGATGTACAAAGGTGTAAAACAAGAAAACAATAAAGTGGATCCAAGTTATTTTTCCAACTTGAGTTAAGAAAATGAAATTGTTGCATTGAGTCATAAATGATCATATGTAACATTTTAGATATAAAAATGTTTTTGAATGTGATTGGAAATATTTTTATTTGAAAAAGTTTCTCAGTGGAGTGGCTTAGAAAATATTCATAGGGAATTGCCTGTCCTTAAATGCTCTCTGTTTCATTTCAAAGGGAAGATTCCAAAATATCTGACTCCTTTATCAAACTTGTTCAATTCTGCCACCATTTGTTCAATATTTAATTGGTTCTGAGCTGGTACTATCTACTGGGGATAGAAAAATAAATGACTCAGTGGCCTCTCAAATGTTCATATTTAGATTGTAGGTGAATGTGTAGACAGGGTGTTAGTCTGTTCAAGCTGTTCTAACAAAAATACCATAGCCTGGGTGGCTTATAAACAGCAGAAGTTTATTGTTCACAGTTCTAGAAGCAGGGAAGTTCAAGATCAAGATGTCAATATGGTTGCATTCTGCTGAAAGCCCTCTTCCTTGTTTCTAGCTGGTACATTTTCTCTGTGTCCTCATATAGTAAAGGGGGCTAGAGATCCCTCTAGAGGATTTTTATTTATTTGTTTGTTTATTTATTTATTTATTTACTTACTTATTTATAAAATTTACTTAATAAGGTACTAATCCTATTCTGAGGGCTCCACTTTCATGATCTAACCACCCAAAGTCTCACCACCTCTTAACATTAACATTTTGGGATATTGACCTATTAATTTTGGGGGAAATAAGACATTAAGACCATAGCACTCGTATGTTTACATAAGAATTGACGGTGTTTGAGATTTGGGACCAAAACTGTGGGAGCAGAGAACAAAACCACCCAATGACCACTGGAACAAGAGAGATAAAAAAGAGCTCATCACAGTGGTGCTGTTTAAGATGAGTGAGATTTAATCGTGTACCCAAATTATAATTCCAATTACAGAACCACGAGACATTATGGTCCCATTTTGATTAACTGATACTATCTTCCTCAAGCCCTGAATTTTATGCCCCCTTGTGTTATTTATAGAAATGTGTGTCTTCCTCACCAGACTTGAAATTCCTTTGTGATCAGGTGCCATGTTCTATTCAATTTTGGGTCTCCTACAATGCTCAGTATACAACCTTGAATATATAAGATAAGCCATATGTTTGTTATATATACATGTATGTTGCAACAATATCTATGTACAGGAAGAACTGAGAAATGGAAAATTCAGAGTCAGCTATGAGGATGTGGAAGTCTTCTATAAGGAGATTAGGAAAACAGCTAACAGAGAAGTTGAAATAAGATACAAAAAGTACAGAGAACCTGCATTTATTTATAAATATTTATGCATATTTAACATATTTATTAGAATTTCATGCTTCTTAATATTTTAGGTAACTGAGAATCGAAAATAGATGACCTTTGACCATCTATGTGGTTCATATCAAATCAATCTACTCACTCTCATAGGAAATTTTGTTCCTGGGATAGTAAATAGATGTATAAACAGCAAGTTTTAAAACTAGTTTAAAACAAGATATAATATATACACTATAATCATAGTAGATAGATATACTATGAGAAACCGAAATAAATGACTATAAATAATTGCATGTTTCTGACTTATTGGTGTCTGAAAGTGTGGTGATTAACACTGAGAGTGATGGAAAAGATGAGCAGTATAAAGTGTTATTTCCATTTTGATGTGTGATATCAAGATTTATAATAAGAAATATATATTTGGTCTTTATTGCAATCCTGGCTGAGAGCTCCTAAAACCTTGGGAATTTCCTAAGTGATGAGAGAAATAAAGTTGTCTTGTGTTATTTTAATGAAGGGACTTTTGGACCACACCTACAGATGGGGTGGGATGCCAGGAAAACTAACCATCTGATTATACATTGGAACATTCAGTCCCGCTCCCTCCCCCTCCCAACTTCCAGAGAGGGGAGAGGGGCTGGAGGTTGAATCAATTACCAATGGCCAATGATTTAATCATGCCTAGGTAAAGAAACCTCCATAAAGGCCCAAAAGGACAGGGCTCTGAAAGCTTCCAGGTTGGTGAACATGTGGAGATTTAGGGAGAGAGGTGCTCTGGGAGAGAGCATGGACGTCCCATACCTCTCCTTATACCTTATCATATGCATCTCTTCCATCTGGCTGTTCCTTAGTTATATGCTTTTGCAATAAACTGCTAATCCAGTGAGTAAAGAAGTTTCCTGAGTCCTGTGAGCCATTCCAGCAAATCAATGGAACCTAAGAAGGGGGTCCTGGGAACTTCTGATCCATAGCCTGTCAGTCAGCACAGGTAATAACCTGGATTTGGGATTTGCATCCTGAGTTGGAGGAGGTCATTGGAATCTCCAGTTTGTAGCTGATTGGTCAAAAGTACACGTGGCAACCCTAGGTTTGTGATGACTGGTGTCTGAAGTTGTGGGGGGGATGGGTGAGTGCAATCTTGTAGGACTAAACCCTTATACAGTGGCATCTGATGCTCTCTCCAGGTAGATTCGAGGTCAGAATTCAGTTGAATTGTAGGACATTCAACTGGCATCCAGACAATTGCTTGGTAGTGTTGGGGAACTCCATTCACACACTGGAATTGGTAACCAGAAGTTATTTTAACATACAAGTGTTTCTTTGATAATAATAGCAGTACACATTTAGAATTTTGAGACTGGGGATATATATGTAATTATATACTATATAATATAAAATTTACATCCCCATTCTTGGGTGCTTAAGCACCCTTCTCTTACTCTTATCTAGGAAGATAAATTTATTTTCTCTCCTGAATTCACTGCATAATGTTCACACTATATTCCTATCTGTTGCCTACTCTACAATTACTTTAACTTACTCAAATTACTTCCTAGATCCTCCTTTCAAAAACTTCTTAACACTCCCTTCCCAAGGGTGGCTACCTTGTGTGAACTAAAGATTTTGAGTCAAGTGAATTAATCCATACATTCTTGGCAATTGTAAACAGCTAAAATTGGCTGTGCTTTTTTTTTATATTTCTATTTTTTTGTGTGTTTTTTTTTTATTAAAGATTTTTTTTTTTTTTTTTAATTGGGGTAGGGGAACAGGACTTTATTGGAGAAAAGTGTGTACTTCCAGGCCTTTTTTCCAAGTCAAGTTGTTGTCCTTTCAATCTTAGTTGTGGAGGGTGCCGTTCAGCTTCAAGTTGTTGTCCTTTCAGTCTTACTTGTGGAGAGCGCAGCTCATCTCCAGGTCCAGTTCCCGTTTCTAGTTGCAGGGGGCACAGCCCACCATCCCTTGCGGGAGTCGAAACGGCAACCTTGTGGTTGAGAGGACGCACTCCAACAAACTGAGTCATCCGGGAGCTCAGCAGCAGCTCAGCTCAAGGTGCCGTGTTCAATCTTAGTTGCAGGGGGCGGAGCCCACCATCCCTTGCGGGACTCCAGGAGTTGAACCGGCAACCTTGTGGTTGAGAGCCCACTGGCCCATGTGGGAATCGAACCGGCAGCCTTCGGAGTTAGGAGCATGGAGCTCTAACAGCCTGAGCCACACTTTTGTATGTTTTTTTCATCATATGATTTTTACTCATTGTTTTTATTAGTACTAATTTACATTTAATTTTATTAACTGAGGAAGAAATAAATTGCTGTTGTAAAATGTAAGTAAATCTCACCTCAATTTACTTTAAGTGCCTCAAGAATAGGAATTTTTCCCAATAATTTCAAGCTGGTGCAATTGTAGTAGTCTGTTGTTTTCTTCTATTGACTCACTTTCAAATGCTTGAATACATACTAGTCAGTAACAAAAATGATATTTTTTTATTTTTTTTCCCATTTTGAGATAATTATTTATTTTTTCTAGATAATTTATTCACATGTTTCAAAAATCAGAGGTACACAGTGAGAAGTCTCATTCCATTTCTGTCCCTATACACCCCCTTCCTCAAGGAATCATTTTCAATAGATTCTGGTGTATCTGTTGTTTGTATGAATACAAGAACATATTCTTAAACCCCCTTTTCTTAAGCAAAAGGGAACATATATGTCACACTGTTCTACACTTTACTATTTTCACCATACATTTCATCTTTTTTCAGTTAAATTTATTGGGGTGACAATGGTCAACAGTACTACATAGGTTTCAGGTGTACAATTCTGTAATACATCACCTACATATCACATTGTCTGTTCACCACCCAGAGTCAGTTCTTCCATCACCATATATTTGACACTCTTTACCTTCTTCTACCACTCCCCTTCCCTTACCCTTTGGTAACCACTGAAATGTTGTCTTGGTTTATGAGTTTTTGTTTCTTTAGTTGTTTGTCTTGTTCCTTTGTTGCTTTCAGTTTTATATCCCACATATAAGTGAAGTCATTTTTAAGATATAATTAATTGTCCATAGTATAAGAAATTACAAAGTGCAATCATTATTACTTGGATGCAGATACACTGTCATTTATATCTCTGATCCTATGATCCATAAGTCACTTTGCTTGTTTACATGGTAAATGAAATCGACAATAACTAATCCGGCTATGGACAGATTATTTGAAGTAATGCAATTTGATTATTCTAAATTTGAGTTCTATGGTCTAGCTGTGTTATTACTTTCCCTACTCTCTTTTATTCAAGAATAAATAGTACAGTGTGGACAAACTTTTTTTCAGTGACACGAAATGGTCTCTACAACATTTCTCAAACGTCAGTGGGCATCAGAATTGTTGTCAAACAACAGCCTAGCCGATTGTCCCCCCGTGTCTTTCCTTAAGGAAAGAAGAGTCTGTGAGACTCTTCTGGGACTGTATATTTCTCTCTATTTAGTCTCCAAAAGAAGGTTTGCAGCCAATGATGAGTAAGATTCCCCCCCCGGGGGGGGGGGGGCAACTCAAGCCAAGAGGAACCCTGTGGAGACCCCCATGAGCTGCCTTAGAAAGATCTGGGAAGGGGCCTTGTCTCCCCTTCCCCCTGCCTGGGAAAAGCTGCTGCTGACTCTGGCTTTCACCTCTCACCTAATTGTGAGAAGAGTTTTTAGAGCGATGAGATTAAGCTCTCTTTGCTCAGCTCTGTAAAACAATTTCAACATGTGATATATGTACCTCAAGGGAGTCGCTTATCTCACCTCAAGGACTTTCTGCTTCGTCTGTTTAAAGATCAACATAATTGGTTTGGGTTATTTCTAAAACATGATAAATGAGTGTCACAGACCCTGCCAAAACACTGCTACTCCCTTGTATACTTATCAATAAAAACCACCAGTCAGCTTAATTCTGGGCTCCAGTCTTTCATGACTGTGAGGCCCCTGGCCTTCTGAGATTTAACTACGGTAAGTCTCTGTTTCTTTCTTTCTTAAAAAGTTAACCCAAGCCGCCCCCCCTTCTCTCACCCTCACTGCCCGTGTTGCGCTGGACGGCGACAAGCATTACCTCAGAAATAAGTCCATGGTTAGCTTTCACCCATGCTTCAGGAAATCTGTGTGGAGTTACAGTGTCTCAATAGTTGGCATTCTCCACCCATCACTTACAAGTAATTTTAAAGCCGGTGATCAGAGAATGAGACTGAGAAGGACTGACTTATAGGATGTCACGATACTTGGAAAGTTAACAGAATTTGGTCTTCATAATGAGTGATTTTAGAAATTATCTTTACTATTTGGATTGATGGATGTTATATAAATACAACCTAGTATGACATGAATGCTTCATAAAAAATGATTATTAGCTTCTGACAAGTTCAGCTAAAAATTTCTTACCTTTAATCCCTGAGAAGTTGAATACTGTCCTTAAAAACGGTTTGGATTATTTAAAATGAAATGTTTATTTCCAAATAAATGGGAAATTATTTTTATTAAATCCCACTGCTCTTAGTGATGCCATCTCAAAATACTATACTAATTCACAATTTGGAGGACTTTTCTAAACTAAAAAATGTGTCTTTTAAAAAGACTGTCAAACTGTTTTGGGCATGAAATCTCAATTGATTATCAAATAAAATTTACTCTGTTATGATAAATTATCAGGGAATTAGTTGCAACATTTAATTATATAAATTTAATGTGCTAATAAATTAAACTCCAAATGACAAAAAAGATATTATCTCTAAAGATATTTATTATATTGCCTGCATCATTATTCTGAGCATTAGCTCACACGAGAAAAATGTGGTGGTAGCATTAAAGTTTTCGAAAGGAAAAAATCAAGTTAGTCACTATTATTGCAAACCTACCTTAGAATTTCAAATTTCCACAGATCTCAAAATGTGGCCAAAATTATTATTAATATAAGACTCTGACACAAAAGAAGAGAGCAAATCAACATTAGTCATTCAAAAAAAATTTAATGATATAAATGCCATTTACTCCATTAAAGTGTTCAAATTCTAATATTTTCTTTTAAATCAATGAAGAATGAGGTCTCTAAATCAATACTAATTCTATTATGTAACATTTTAATGCTCTAGATTTTTGTAACCATAAGCTCTTCCCCAAAAGGTTGTCTTCTAAAAGCATCATCTAGATGTTAGATTAATCAACTCTTTAATGCACCAAGTATACTTCAATGGTAATCTAATAGCACATTTTCTATTTAGAGAATCTTTGAAGTTAGAAGCAAGGTAAAACAATGGATAATCATCTAATTATTTTAGGTAAGTTAGTAAGACAAACTTCCTCTCTTTCCCCTGAATGCTGCATATTTAAATTCTGAGGAATGTCTTATTTGTACCATCACTAATATTTTACTTTTTTTTCCAGCTTTTCAACTTTTATTCTAGTTCTGTTCTGTGGTGCAGATTTTAATGCAATATTCCATAATTTTATTTTTTTACCCTAAACTCTACGAAATTATTTTTAAATTGTACTATTTATTTGTGAATTATAATTTATATATTCAACTATATTTTCATACTTTTATCTGAACATATTTAAAATTGACCTAACTCAATGCTATTAATTTATTTGTTTCTTTTCTTAGTTGGCTACATGAGTCTTTCCTGGTATTGATGCATTTGTAACTATATTTGTGTTATAATCCTTATAATTAATTATTTTGCTATTATTTTGCTAGTAATAATACCTCTACCTTAACAATAACCAAAAATGTAGGCATAATAGAAAGATTAGATGTACTAAATATAGGAGATGAAAAAAAATGACATTTACAAAGATATGAGAAGATCATCCAGAAATAGTAAATGAAAGCAGAAATGTTTTGTGTCTTATAAAAATTAATTGAGCTAAAAGGGAAGCCCTCGGTGGGAGGGCAGGTATGGAATTTGATCTGTGAAGTCCTATATATAAATATAGGAACGAGGGCTGTGGGTATCGGTAAGAAGAGGTATATTAAAGAAAATCATAGAAGACTGCATGACTGCATCTGCAGGATGTGTTTGCTGATTTTATGTGGAATCTGAAGGTACGTGTATGGAGAAAATTGTCAAAAGTTCTTAAATGAGAAAATTGGGGAATAAGAAAAAGCATCATAACGAAGATATGATATGTTTCTAGACCCATGACAAATTTTAGTAAAAAAGACACATTACACTTCAGTTTTGATAGTAGAGAGTCCAATTTTCATAATCTAGAGACTAAGCCAGGTATGAAAGAACATAAAGAAAGAGGTTTAATTTCCGAAGAGCAAAACTATAATACTCCAGCAGAGCTTGATGTGGAGACAATAAACAGAGGCCATGCCAACTTTGAAATAGTGATGAATTTCGCATTGTCTCTGTGTCTATTCTACAGTTTGTTTCTCATGCTCAATCAGGTAACAATAGCTATTGTCTACTTGTGAATTCCATTGATCTTACCCACATTTCCTTTCCCGAATTTGCCAAAGCATGGTGCCCTAGAAAGAAGATTAAAGTTAGGCCGAAACAGAGGTCCTGATTTAAAAGCCCCAGGGTAGTATCATCAGGCTATATTCAAAGCTAATTATATACAGCCATTGGTTGTTTAATTGATTTTTCTAGGGTAAAAAAAAAAAAAAAGAAAAAAATCATTCACATATAGAGGAATATAATTCAGGACTTCGGACTCTTAAATGTAACCACTAGACCATAGGCTGAGGACCTTTTTATGGCATCATAGAAATAATTTATAAAGTTTGAAAAAAGAATCCATGGTCTCGCTTTTGGGTATGGAGCCAGGACTCAAGTATATTAGAGAAGTAGCTATTTCACCCAACAAATATAAATTGATTTTAGTTTTAAGAGTGGTCTAATTCACTTAGCTTAAATTATTTAAGCATCACTTATAAATGTGTTCAGTACTAAATTACAGTTGGAACCTTTGTCTTTAAAAATGGAAAGTTTCATTTTAGAAGAGATGGAAATCCTAGGTTTACTAGGAATTGATACAGTATTATATTTTCTAATTTGGTTGGAAAGCTTTACTCAGCATGAGAGAGCTAATATGTTTTAGAGGACAGACGTTCAAAGTTCTATAATCCCTATCATTATAATTCTCTAATATTTTTTCTTTATTAATATAGTTATTGACATGCTGTGTTGAGCCTTATTCTCATTGGTACTCATGGACCTTGGCAGAAATGTTGAGTAAACAAGTTTATCTCAAAGGCCTTTTCATCACCTTTGGATAATTGCTCAGATCTGACTAAGTGACAACTCTGTAAAGTTCATGCCAGTGATCTGTGGCAGCCCAAAAAAATTCTCTGTGAGAGGACACACAACAGCTACAGTTTGTTTAAAGCACAGACATGAGGCTGTGTTTTTCATAACACTTTACATAAGATTGAGACTATTTTAATTGTCTATATCCAAGAATGGGGATGGAGCTAATGACGATCAAGCCATCTTGTGTTGCTCTGCTCTTGCTATCTATTCAGAAGAATAACCCCGCTCAGGAGATGAGAAATAGGTGTCTTAGAGCTGTCCTGCACCAACAAGTAAGATGTTTGCCTTGGGGATATGAAACTGCCTTGTATATTCAGTAGAAGTTTTAGTCAAATTTCCCTGACCTTAGAGAAACTGCATTTAATTAGTTCAGACACCTCTTATATATAGATTAGATCCCAGTGGTAGGCTGAATTGAACTGAATTTACTCATTAATCACCAGAGAGTAAGTTATCAGATCAAGCAAATACCTGTTATGTTAATCTGGAAGTATTAAACTGCTTATAGTTAGCCATAGTCTGATTGCTTGGTGGTTAAGTAGACATGCATGTGTGGAAGGTACTCTTTTGGACACTGTTAGAGAATATTTTTCAGATTGAATAAACCAGTTCAAATTCCAAACCAAAAATCTTACGGCAAAAGTGTCAGAAGAGTTTAAATGTTCAAAGTTGCTAACTTAAAAGCTAAGAGGAAAGGGAAAGTTTAATGTTTAATTACTTAATTATTCTGCTCTTAAATGAAGCATTTATTTCACCCCTTTGGAGGGCTTTACATTACATTATCAAAACAGGGCAGATGGTTTAGTAAATTAAACACAGTGATTAATAATCCATAGAAATGTGTGCATGACACACATTTATAAAATAGTTGTTGAATGAATCATAAAATGTTTGTTGAATGAATAAATAAAATTGATATGAAGGAAAATATTTTTCAATCATTTAAAAATAAGCCATCAAAATCATAATGGGATCATACTGTTTGTTTGTATTCTTTTTAAATCATTAAATTTACTTCTCTCCCTAAATACCTAACTTACATTAATCGCACATTTGCCTAAAGACCAATTTGGAGAAAAATCAAGTATTAGACTACTTTTAATTACTCACATGACATAATATCAGGTAATCTGATTTTATTTAAGGAAATTGACCAAGTTCTTGGTTGAACTAATTAATCTATCCAGTGAAAACCTTCATTATTGTATTTATAAATACAGATCAACATACTAGGTAATAATTTCATTTAGTTGTTTTGAAATCCAGGTACAAATACAAAAATGTATCAAATCTATTTCTTCAGCACCAGCACCCTTTCTTTCCCTACAGTGGGAAGGTTATAGTAACACTACACTAAATCAGAAAAACAGAATTACTCTGAAAAATGTAAAATAATCTATAACAAGGAAAAGAGATAACATCACTCACAGGTGAAGACTATGTTATCAAAATGAGACTGAATGGATTTCTGGCTGAACAAAGCCTCCCAAGCCACCTGTGTCTGTCTGAGGCCTTTGCTAACCTGAGGCACCTAAGTGCCACCCTTACCCGGCTTTACTTACCCCTACTTCCAGGGCCTAAGCTCCTCTCTAGTACCCTCCCGGCCACTGGAAAGAAGCCCCAGAGCCCCTATAACTCTCTCCAGTTTTATCCCCTCCTATCCTGACACACAGAATAAAGTATTTATCACCCTCAAAAATTCATATATGTAATATACAATAATAACATACATAGATTTCCACAAAGCACCTTTTCCTTTAACTGTACATAATGTAGCACCCTGTTCATGTCACTTCATGAATCAATGAATCATAAGTATTACCCTCTGTTACCAAATACTTTGAAAATATGATACAAAATACTGCACAGAATCAATTTTTTAAAATAAATTGATTATAATTAATCAAATTATACCTCTATATGTACTGTATTTTTGTGTGTGGTATAAACATTAGCTTGAAAAATTGTTGTAACTACTTCTAGCCATCAAAGGATATTGCCATTTTGAAGATTCTCGATGCACATACCAAAATGCCATTAAGAAGTTTAAACTAAGTTTTCTTCCAATCAACAGTGCCTGGAATCACCTATCTTATGAAACTTTCACTAACATGGGGATTATCATTAAAGAAAAGCCTTTGATCAATTTTTAGTCTTGAAACTATATAGTAATTATATGGCTAAATCCTCAAATAATAATGAACTTGGTCATTTATTGATATCCACATTTCTATTGGAACATTCATTATTTTTTGCATTGATATATACAAACTATTAAGACTAATATCAATAATTCATTGTACATTTTATTCAATTCAATTGTACAATTTATTCAATTCAATTCAATACTTCATTGTATATTTACATATTTTCTGAGCTTGTCATTTGCCTTATAATTTAATATGATATTTTGCCAATATTAGAGTTTTAATTTATATATAGCTAAATATAAATTTTTGTCTACATAATTCTTTTGTTTGTTTTTATGCTTGGATGTTCTTCTATCTTGATAATAAGTATTCACCAATGTTTTCTTAAAATTGCTGTATTATTTAGAAATTTACTTTTTAAAAACATTTCTGTTGTCTGAAATATGCAGAAGGTGCCAAAAATATGTATACACATTTTAAGAAAGGAAGAAACTATTAAAATTGTAATACTCAATATATATACCGATAACAAAAGATGAATACAAGTCACGTGTGACTTCTGCAGTTATAAGAAGTGCTCAAAGTGGTTACCATCAGCGTCCAGACAATTCTGATTATGGCGAACTACTGCTTGAGCATAGATAACATCCCTTCAAATGTGTATACCTTTTTTGTTGGCATGCCCAGTATATTTTGTTGTATGGTGTATGCTAGAGGAGTATGTCTGTAATTTTTCAATTTTTAACGTTTTCTTGTTTGCACTATTTGTCAAATTATTCCTCCATTCACTGATTATGTTTTATGCTACAGGAATCAAATACTGTTTATACCCACTGACATACATACACACACAGTCTGTTTCTACACTTTCAGTTCTATTGTATCAATTTAACTAATACCATATCAATATTTTATTATGGGGCACATTATTTAACTTTATACTACATGTTTAAATGCAAGTTTTTACTTGCTAAAATTATCTTGTATTTTTTCTTAAGGACTCAATAAGAGAATTGAGGTAGAAATAACATATGTACACATTTGAGACATTTAGTCCAGGAATATAATGTGATTTATTTTAATCTTTTGTCCTTAAGATTTACAATTTTTGTCTTGTGACTGTACATTTATTAAATTTAAGGGTAACTTTCAAAAGTGAAGAGAATATTATTTTGTAATTTTTTTGTGCATTCTCTGTAACTTGATAGCTCAACCTCGATTGAAAGGCAATTTTTGCAAGTCTCCCTTTTAGTTGCATGGCATTAAATGGTGGAGCAATTTTACAGCTTTTAAGATGTCTCTGTAATCCAAATTGAATTTGCAAACAAGTTCTATCACTTGTTATCTATGGCAAAGATACTTAAGCTCTTTCTTACCTCTGTTTTCTCACCTATTTCTCACCTAGAGTGATTAGCAGAAAAATTTTCCCTAAGGTTTGTGTGAAATATTAATAAGTTAATAACACTAGACAGCTTATAACAGTGCAAACAATTGAAAATGCTCAATTGTAAAATCCCTAATTTTTTAAAGGGTTCAAATGTAACATTAGCTATTGCTAGTAGCATTATATCTTACTACTAAAATATGAGAATATTGATATAATTGGTCAATTAGTATGATGAAGAAATGGAACAGAGTTACAGTCAATGTTTTTGTGAGCAGCCATATTAATTAACTGAGTCATCTAGTCATCAGAGACAGTGAGCCATCCAGAATTTTATTACTCATGTCAAAACAAACAAAAGCATCAATTGATTCTGGAGAAAAGGTCTAAGACAGCTGAAGGAGCATAAACTCTAATTTATTCATTAATATTATAATCACATTCTCGTTATTAATATGTTATAAAGGAAGACCCAGAAAATATCTGCCTGTTATAGGCAGAAGGCAAAGAAACTTCTTTCTTTCAGGTTTGTGGGAGAGTTGATGGGGCACAGGGGTGGGAGAATCTCCCCTAAGAAACTGAAACTGTCAGTTTCAGAATCTTTGAGGTTTAAGTATATTTAAACCAAGAAAACATTAAAAACGGTCCCAGAATGACATTGTCAGGGGAGCTCCTGGCTGAAGCAAGCAAAAAAACTTAAGGGAAGGACAAAATGAGTCCAAAGTGGTATTCAAAAATATGAAGAAATTAATGAAGTCATATCTTTACACATTTTTTAAAACTAAAGCACAATAATGAGAAAAATGTAATATTAACAGAAAACAGGAAAAAAAGAAAAACACCAGGTTTTCAACAGAGGAACAATTGATGGTCCTAAATTTAGGATTTTTTTTAACTCAAATACAAGTCAAAGACAATAGAATAATATCATCAAAATTATCAGTAAAAATATCAACCTATATTTCTACATCTCATTCAGCTAACATGTAATCTCAATATAAGGGGAAAAACATTTTTTTTCAGAACAAAACATATTTTATTAGTCGTATACCCATAGAAAAGTGAAATTGAATCCAGATGATCAAGAGGAGTGCTTGAAACAATGTTGCACAAATTAACTGCTAAGTCTGTGTGTAAGTCTGAACAATCAAACTGTGAAAAACAGAAAGGATAATAATTACAATTTGGGAGTAAATAGATAAAATAACAACATAGTTTTGGCTAATTAAATTAATGCATTCAAACTTTATATTATTTAGAAGGAGGCTAGTAGAAACAGTGATTAAATTAAGAAATTACGAAGTCAAAAATAGTTGTGAAAATGTAAACATACTTGTTACAAAACATATTTGCATAAATATCCAAAGTTTAATTGCCAAAACAGTCGTAGAAATAATAGAAATGAAGCAAACATAATAAACAAAATAGCAGGCAGAAAACGAAAATAAAATAAAAGATGTTGAATTCAATATTCAACCTAAGAGGCTAGAAATTCTTGTATATAACTGTATAATAATACATGCTATTTATAATATATAATCATAGTATGTAGCAGGATATATTACTCATGCTTAGAAATAAAGAATAGAGGGTTAAAATATTAAACACATACAATTATATATACAAGAGCAGACAATTAATTTCGAGAACTCATCCTAGAAAAAGTGCTACATACCTCAGGCTGAGTATCACTATGCTCACCTATGCTTCAAAGCAATTTTGGAACTCTTTTTCTGGAATGGCCATCAGAGCTGTATCGTATTAACCTTGGTGTCCTGAATGTCATCATAATGTCTTCCTTTCAATATTTCCTTTATCTTCAGGTAAAGAAAGAAGTCATTGGGGGCCAGATCAGGTGAGTAGGAGGGGTATTCCAACACAATTATTTGTTTCCTGCCTAAAAACTCCCTCACAGACAGTGCCGTGTGAGCTGGTGCATTGTCCTGATGCAAGAGCCATGAATTGTTGGTAAGAAGTTCAGGTAGATTTTGTCTAACTTTTTCACGCAGCCTTTTCAGCACTTCCAAATAGTAAACTTGGTTAACTGTTTGTCCAGTTTGTATAAATCCATAGTTAATAATCACTCTGATATAAAAAAGTGTTAGCAACATCATTGCAACAAGTTTGAGATCTTAATTGTCAGACCTCATATTTGTGTTGTGCATACAAACCAGTATATTTTTATATGTATGTGCAAATTGATGACAAGCAGAAATACTTAGATTATTTCTGTGATTCCACAGAAAGATAAAACTATTCTGAACCTATATATCTGTACAAAGAAAATGCTGAGATCATGAAACAAACATTTCAACATTGACAAGTGGAAATTGGAAACTTCACAATCAGATTTGGGCATTTTAATAGATACTATCCACAACAGATAAAATTGACAAAAAATGAGCAGTGATACAACACATTTCAATAACATAATTAACAAATATTTTCTAAAGAACATACATAGAATCTTGGTCTAAAAATTAGGTAAACACTTTTCTTTAATCATACATGGAATATTTAGAAATTGACCATCTACTAAACCACAAAAGAAATCTCAACACAGACTAAATGAATGAGCTTACATAGAATAGGCTCTCTTATCTCCGTGGAATTATTGGAGCTCACTAATGAAAAAATAATATGACTTAATGTATTACTTTAAAAAAATTTAAATCATGCCAAAATAATTTATTAAAGAAAAATTTCATGTGAAAAATTAGACATGACTATACAAGTATAGCATTGCAGTACTTCTGGAATGCATTTAGAAGGAAGCATAAATATATATTCATAGATTCAGAAGAATGATTGAATGTTGATATACAACTCAAAAATTGCAAAAAAAATGAGATAATAAATTGTTAGCAAGATAGGGAAGGAGATTAACATATGAGGTTGTTGAACTTAATGTGAAAAATAAATAATGAAAGAAATATGTGACAAGAGTACCAAAACTGTTTATTTATAAATGGAATTAAATAGAAAAATCTCTGGGATGATTGAACAAGAAAGATGAAAGTTACAAATACTATGTTGAATATTAGAAATCTAAAATATGAAGTAATATTACAAACCAATTGTATAGTGAATTGAAACTAATATGCTATATGTCAATTTTATCTCAATTTTAAAAAGAAAAACATTTGCAATCTTAAAGAAAATATAATTTTCAAAAAAATGCAATTATCTGAATTGACTTGATAAGAAAAAGAAAAATAAAACAGACCTATAAGTATTCACACACATGAACCGCTTAAGATTTTTAAAGAAAATTGTACCAAACTTTCTGGAAACAGATAATCTATATGATATAAATTGTTCCAAATGATGGAACAAGAGGGAACTCATTCACTCATTTGATAAGAATGATATTAGTAACAAAGTCAGACAACGAGAAGAAAACTGTACCAAAAGAAAACTATAGACCAATTTCAAGTATGAATAGTAGTATCACAAAAACCAAAACAAGTATCATTCTTAAGGCAAAATCTAACATAAAAACACACAGATACACACCAGTATCCTTTGTAATAAGCAAAGATCTGGAAGTTCCACCAGTGTACTAAGCCAAGAAAAATTTTAAAATGGACAAAACATGACTATTATTAACAGACATATTGTTCACCTTGAAAACTGAACACATGCTATAGGTATATTATTTCAACTACAGATAATGTCCAGAAATTTTGCCTCTTACAAGAACAATGTTACAAAAAGTGAAAGTGATCAAACAGATTCAAAAAGTAAGATCCATGCTATCATTGTTGGGGTCCTGGTGTTAAAAACAAAAACAAACAAACAAAAAAAAACAAACAAATAAAATAAGAAAGGATTCTGTTGTTATTTAATCTTTAAGTGAACTGTGAGTCACTTAAATTTCTTTCTTTACATTTTCTATTATTATGTGTGACATTGTTAGTTCTGTTTAGATTGTAACGCTCTTGTTTTTTAAACAAAATATTCCATATTTAATGACATGAAAAATAAAACTCAAATTAAAATATAATGCATATTTTAAGTCAATCATGAAAATTCGCAACATTTGTTGTTGATTCTATATAAAATATGTTTATACTTGTAAATTTTTCTAAGATAATCTCATAATTTTTTCATTAATTGTATCAATAATAATTTTGAACTGTAATTTATTTCTTAATTCAAGTTAATCTTAGATTCTTAAATTGTTTCTATCTTTAAAATCAATTTGAAAACACTGAAATTTCATCAGTTTCTTTATTATGGAAAAAAAGCACATAACATAAAATTTACCATCTTAATCATTCTTTAGTATAGTAATGTTAACTAGATGAATATTGTTATGCAACAAAAATCTCATGAGTTTAAAACATTTTTTGCAGCAGAAATTGCTAATCTACTGTAACACATGTGAGTTTATCTGTTTCAAGTAGAACTTGTCAACTGGATTCCTAATATTTTTGTAAATATAGTCTTAGAGTCCATATTTTTTCTCATCAGAGTTAAAGATTTCTAACTGTAAGAAAATCATCTTAAAGTTCCTCATTAGAATATGCCTCTTTGCTTAACATTATTTAAAAAAATGATTTGAGGACTACTTTGACTTTATTTTTTCAGTAGAACTGGCAAACTGCAATATAGACGAGATGTAATCTAAAACTACAGTGAATGTTTAAATAAAAAAAAAGATTGCAGTAAAAGACATATTGCCATGAATCCCCCTCAAAATACACTCCCTGGCATCAAATACACTTATCCCATCTTTCTTGCCACTTTCTGAAGCTGTCCCATGCTACTTCTGGCTCTTCCCCAAAGTCAAAATGATTCAGGACATTGAGACAGCCACAACAGCGCAAAACTGCTTCAGAACTGTCTTTTTTCAAAACTGTCTTTTTTCATGAGTGTCTTTCATTGCGCTGTTGTGACTGTCTCGATGTCCTGAATCATTTTGACTTTGGGGAAGAGCCAGAAGTAGCATGGGACCAGATCTGGTGAATAAGGTGGATGGAGACACACTGTGATGTTTTTATTTGACAGTAATTGCTGTATACCAGAAATGATGTGTCACATGGGGTGTTGTCATGATGGAGAATGATTTATGGCACACTTTAAAACACATCTCAGTGGTAGCTCACATCCCATTGACTGCACGAACAAGTTGAAACTTGTTACACACTGTTATTAAGGGTCAACGCGCCACTTCCCGGATTGAAGATCCCTGTCTTTCTGTTGGATGGCACTTGGCAGCAGAATTCACCATATTTGTTGATCACAAAGGAAAGGTTCCATGTCACACATTGCTTCTGGTATACTGCAATTTCTATCACATAAAAACATTACAGTGTGTCTTCCAACGGACCTGGTCCCATGCATCTTCTGGATTTTCCCCAAAGTCAAAATGATTCAGGACATAGAACCAGCCACAAAAGCACAATTAAAGACACTCACAATAGAGGCCTTGCAGAACTGCTTCAGAAAGTGGCAAGAATGATGGGATAAGTGTGTTCAAAGCGAGGGGGAGTATTTTGAGGAGGATTAATGGTGATATGTCTTTTATTGTAATAATTTCTTTTAATTTAAACAGTCACTGTATTTTTTGATCACACCTCATACATGTACTTACAGATATGAAAATTAAAATCTAAAGTCGTCTCTGAATTTCCATATTTTCAAGATAGCACAAGCCAACTCAGGGAAAGAACAGGAGGTCATTCTATAGCACTTCTTGCAGATAGTTACAACATTGAGGAAGAAAGCAAAGCATTTTTTTTTCCCTATGGTCACTAAACTGACCTTAAGACCAGGGGTCTGCTGAGCTGGTATGTCTGTTGTGAAGATGGTGGTAGGTGGAAAGAGTCTTGTGCAGTGCCGTTATCTTCTCATTGGACTCATGTTGCTGTTATAACTGGTACCTACTTCATTTACCATTCAGACAATCTGACTCCTCACACATTGTTTTGAAATGCAGCCTGGTCAACTGGGAAGATGTGATACTGGGCACTGGAGAGCATGGCGTTCAAACTCTAGGATTGGTATTTGCTCTTTTGATTGTGTCTTTTGACTATTAATTTAAACCTTGAACCCTAGTTTTATTACAGTAAAATGCAAATAATAATGTCTACTTTGTAAGATTATTGTATGGTTTAACAGCTAACATATGAACCTATTGTGTATTTTTGAAACGGAAGCATGGTTGTAAAAACTCAACACTCTTTGACTACTTGATCCTCAAAATAATGATTGAGAGAAGCATTCAGAAGGAATTAAATAGCAAATCAATTTATTTTATTTTAGTTAAATAAAATATTCCTAGATTTTACCTTTTCATTTTCAATCATGATTCTTTACAATTGATTTTTTCCCCCACAAATTACACACACCAGGGTAATAGTTGGCAGAGATAATATTTCATTAAAAATAAGCCTTCCACAAGTTCTAACTTTTAAACAATTCAAATATAAGCAGCTCATGTGTATAAATTATGTGTGTGCGTTAACTAGAGTTTGTATTTTCATGTCTAGTTGCGTATGATCTATGATATTAATGTGGAAATGGCTAGAGATTAAAATAGGGAAATGTGATGAAAACAGATGGTTAGAAAAAAACGACATTTTTATGCTATAGTTTCACTGATGGACTAAATGGCAAAATTATAACTTAAAAATGATTAAAAGATACATGGAATGTTGAGAAAAAAATAATTTTGATGGCCAAATTTGTTGAAAGATACAACCGCTGTCTGATTTAAAATGGATTTCTTTATCCTTAAGTGATGATATGCTTCTTGCAAAATGTTGCCTACAGCATTAACTCTTTGTCTCCCCACGCTTTTGAAATTTCTTATTAAAAGAAAATTGGTACAAGTGAACAACTTACTATTGTATGGCAATTGTCAGTCTGTAAAGCACATAAAAATAGAGGTGAATTAAGTAAATTTCTGGAGAAATTATGGGAATAGAATTTTCCTATATTAAATGTGTCAGTGAATTATCTAATGATGTCCATTAACAATCAGCTGATTAGTACATTGTCTGCATAATGACTGTTCTCTAATGAACAGCACATTTAATGTCAGCATTTGTCAAGTCTGGGAACAAATAGGAAGCAAGTGACTACTTTGATCTTTTCAGGATCAACAGGCATTTGATAGACTTTAAAAGCATTTCAGTGACAGCAACTATCTTTTTAAGGGTCTGAATAGACCCTTAAAATAAGATAGAACAGACTCTTCAATTTTGATATATCTTAGTCTTTCAGCTGGTCGATAGAGCTTTTAGTATATGCTGTATACAACAAGAAAGCTGATATTTTATTGAAGAAAATAAGACAACAATTATAGAAAAAATAGGAAAAATTTTGGAAATAATTTAAAAGGAAGAAAAATTATTTAATTGGCTGAATGGAAACAAAGGCAAACAACAATCTCGAGTCTCCTGTCTTTGTGGTGCTCAAAATTTTACTTTTGAGTTTTTTATTCCATATTAACATCTTGTCTATGGGATTTTCATTCACTTTGTGTCTCTGCAGAGCATTTAAAAAATTAATTAATTGTGACTGCATTACAGGAGCACAAATGAATTTTTAGAGGGAAAGGCCGAGGAAAATATTATATTTGCTTAAAATGGGACATAGGTAGCTGCAGGAAAGCAGCTTTTTGTTTTGTTTTGTTTTTAGCAGAAAGACCAGTGCAGCAATTGTAGGCTCTATTGATTATTCCTGTTTGGAACGGTGATCATTAGTAAATGTTTTGGCCCAGAGATTCAAATTATAACACTTGGTGCTGAGCAATCAGGCATGATTTACTGTGGAAGGCAACAGGGGATGAGGTTTTCAAAAGTATGGCAGATAAAAATTGGAAAACCATTATAGTCAAGATATGCAAAAATCCTATGATAATCATTACTTGCCTATAGCTCCAGTCTGTGATAATAATGGAAATTCCATGATTATCGTCTTTCAAGTATTTTCTTTCTATAAAACTTTCTATCCACATTCATACATGTGAATACACACATATCCAAGAAATCTCTATATCTATACATATCTGTGTATATAATGTAGCAAATTTAAGGTTTTAAAAAAATATATTACTGAACAGGATTTCATGTTCATTATAATAACAAAATCAATTATGTTAGCAATTCAAAATGTGAAATTGAAAATACTATGTATGATACCTTTCCACAAGTATTCTTTTTTTTAATCAGTAGAAAAAAAAGCATGCTATTGCTGTTACTACTACTTCTAGAACTACCACCAATAAAAATAACAGTAAGAGCTACAAATAGAACATATGTTGATCTCCTAAAAGACACATTATTAGACTCTTTCTCCCACTATGCATAAAAATGAAATTTAAAAAGTGCTATGAAAATAATTATGTACCTAAACATAGTGAGACCGATTATAATCACTAATGTTGTAGTGTTAAATGTAGTTTTTGCTTTTTGAGATAAGGTAAATCTAATGTATTATAAACATGTAATACTTATACAATTGAAGCAACGATAGAAGTAATAATATAGTTTATGATTGAGCAAAGAATAAGTGAGCTATTGTTTATTTTAGGGGACAGAAAATACAGTAATTGATCATTTATGGATATATTATTTAAAAAGTTAATGGCTTAGTAGTTTTTTTTCACCACTAGTTTATGATTTTGTCAGGTTATTTCAACCTTCATGTGATTAACAAAATGTTGTCCCTAGAAACTCTGATGACCATTTGATGTTACTTCTTTAACTTATTTCTAAAAAATTGATAATATGAAGATGTTAATAGAAAGCCCTAAAATTGTTCTAAAAGGCCCCTTAATACATATTTTTTTAAATCCTGTGCCATTTTGATTATTTCTTCTCTATAAAGGACAGTTCTAATTTATATATATATATTTTTTTAATTTACAAAAGCAAAAAGCTATAATCTTCAGTGTTACTCTTAACTCATCCTATCTCTGAGAGCTGCCATTGGCTACTTTGTTCCCTGAATCAACATATACCCAGCACTGCTCATCATCCAGATATTGGTATTTCCCTTGTCACCACAGGTAATTGTACCTCTTATTTAATTAAACCATTTCAAAACCAGCAACTTATTTTAATTTATTTTACCCATAGTGTTTTCTTTCAAATCAGGGAGACAGAATAGTCTAATAAACACATGAATAGTATCAGAAAATAAGATATTGTGAGGTGGGGTCTCTCCTATATTATAAGCAGGGTTTAAAGCTTTAGGTACATTCTATTTTGGGGTATAAATCATGGCTCCTCAAAATGAAAGCATTTTGAGGCATCGCAGATGAAATTTAAATGCATTTAAAATATTCTTTTTATGCACTTTGTCCCATTTTCATGTATCCTGAATGATGCTGAGTATATACCTGAGACAATGATTGAACAGACACAAAAATAAAGCCTTACTGGTGGTAAGAATCTCAGGAGGGTCACAAAGTGTAAAGAGTGAGTGATCATGAACCTGAATGTGAACTCCATGATGGGAAATGTAGAATCTAAGAGATTCTTCAATGCTAGTGGTGCTTTGTAGTGGAAAATCCAAGTACAGTAATATATGATATTTTGTTGCCTTGCATTTAATTTAGAAAAGGGAACTATGATAACAAGGAGACACATTCTTTCCCCTTACTTTGTTTCTAGCCCTTATGGTTATCATCCCAGAATCTCAAAGCTCTGAAGTTCACTGCAAGAAACCTTGAGGGAGAAGGTGAGGGAATTAGAAAGCACAATCAGTAACCACAAGATTGCCATGAGGATACAAAAGACAGTTTGGGGAATATAATCAATAATGTTGTAAAGATTTTGTAGGGTATCCGATGGGTACTTGTCTTATTAGGGAGACCACTTCATAGACGGTGTAGGTGCCTGACCACTGCAGTGTACATCTGAAGCTGAAGCTGAAAACAATGAATGTCAACTATAATGTAGTATATGTAGTCACAGGATGCGGAGTACAGTGTAGGGAATAGAGTCAGTGGAACTGTGACAGCTACATATGATGTCAGAGGGGTAATAGATTGGGGGAGGGGGTTATCACTTTGTGAGGGGTATAAATATCTAACTATTACGTTGTTTTGTACACCTGAAACTTAAAAAAAAAAGAAAAAATAGAAACCTTGAGGCTTTCATCAAGTTCCTATTTTAACATAAGTTATATCAGTGCAGAGCTGCTTGCTTTTTCCTGATTATATCTCATGTAAATCCCCAGCTTGTGTAACTCATCTTTACACAGTGACCTATGGCTTGAGGCTACTGAGGAAAGGATGCAAGTGTGTGATTTGGGGAATGGGAAAATATCCTCCCCACCACCTTTAAGCCTGGAAGCAATAATCCCAAAGCTCAGGTTTAAAGGATTTGTACCATAACAACAATAAATGAGGAGACAACACTCATTTTTTTTTAATTGAAATGACATTCTGGAAACATATGCTAGATAATATACAATTTATTAGTTGAGAGAGAAAGAAAATTAACAAACGTTGAGAATGTGAAATGTAGCTGCTAAATAACAAAAGATAATGAGCTTCATTCAGTCCTAGAACAGTTTCATCCGGATCATGGAATATGTTTTCCATCTAATCTTTTATGTTGAGAAAAAAGTTTTTCATATTTTCCAAAGAGATCCAAGAAAACTCAAAAATGTAACTACTTTTTTAAAGGTTGAATGGGGGAATAGGGTGTTTGATCTGCAAGTAAGAGAGGTTGACAAAGGGTTGTGGGATGGTTGACAGTTTCTAGAAACTAGATTTTCAACTCTGAATAGTATTATATTTGCGTCATTGGATCATTGGATTAAAATGAGAGTTTGTTGTGTACTTCATGTAGTACATAGGATGACAAACAAAATTACTTAGCATACATTGTTTTCTTCTGATCTTTCATAATTCTTGCCTTCTGCCTCCAAGCCAAATGCTTGCAAAACCACATTAAGGAACTTAGACATTTTTATAAAACCCGGAGAACATCTACATGTAACACAAAAATACTAAAGTTAAGACAACTCTGCCTTTTTAGGTGTTATCCATTCCCTAACCTCTCTTGGCCTTCCCAATTATATATATATATATGTGTGTGTACTTATAAATATATAAATATATACATAAAATTTGATTTAACATTCTTCAGAGGGAATTAAATACATTTTCCTTTAAAAATAGAATAGAGTAGAAAACAGAGTCAACTAGACTTCTTGAATCACTATTAATATATCGCAAGTCATTTGTGTTATAATGGGTACAATTTTACAAGTACTAAGAACATTAAGACATGATACAGAAACCTGAGCAATTCTTAAGCAAGGTAGAGTTGTTTAAGGAATGCTTCTTATATCTGTAAACCTGAAAGGAAACATTGCAAGTCAGTAGCTTTATACATAAGAATTCTATTTTGCAGTAGTACAATATTTACTCTTTGATTATGGAATTATGGAATTGTGGCTGAAATACAGTATCGTCAACCTTGAACCTGGGCAATAAGACAAAACTCAATATTGGCCTTTTAACATGAGTTGTGATACAATTGCTTTTATTTACAATTCCTAGGTTATGGGTTGTGATTTTAATAGTTAGAAGAGATATTTGTTTTCATTTTGAAGCAGAGTGACAATATGACTAAGGCAAAACAGTGCACTAGTTGTCTCTACTTATGCAGCTTTAAATAGTAATGCGTGAATCAATATGTTAGAGGCCGTATTGCTCACTGGAGACTCAGGGTACATTGTGCAAGCATCCTGTTTCAGCAGGGCAGTTGCCATTAATGTCAATGAAAGTTATACTGCTGAAATTTCAGAATATAATTTCAAAGTATACTTTACATACAGGATATTTTAGAGGAAAAAAGCCACGAGGGAAAAAATGGTCAGTTTTTGTTATAGTTTAAACCATTGTGTGACATCACATCTAGTAAATTTTTATTTTAGTGTTTTTTGTTTTTATTTTAAGCTCCAAAGCTCAATGGGTAGTGACAATGAATAGTACACAACAAATAGTAGGAATAGGAATGATACAAATTTGTACTAAGAACATGTACAGGTCAAAATCATTGTGTAGAGGTATGTCTCATCTGACTTCTAATTTTAGACATAAAAATAGAAATTACAGATATGGCTTAAACCAACCAGTTTAGGTGTCTGATATTGACTGTTATCTGATGTGGTTCTTTAATTTTTAAATGTTATGAAGGGAACAACATGGTTTAATTTAGCATAGGATGAACTATATACTGTTTATAAGCAATGGAAATTGTATCATATTTGTGGCAATATGAAGTAATTAACAGCTATCACTATGATGGTATTTAGTGTTAATATTTAGTCCATGATCACTGTTACTAATAACTTTACGTTATCAGCTAATTATGCAACATCTTGGGCTCTCTGTTTACTTTGAAGCACTCATTCTATGCTTATCTAGAGACATCAGAACCAAACTGTTTCCTTTCATATAGTCATCGGAATCAGAATGCCATGGTTCATATTCCAACTCTGATTCTATGTAATGTGTCACATTGAGCAAATTACTTATTCTCTCTGCCAAAATTTTCTTATTTGGAAAATTCAATAGTAGTTCCTACAGTCCAGGTAGAGAATTAAATGGGTTAATATATGCAATGTTGTTAAAGCAGTGCTAAAGTAAGTGCTAAATAAATGTTCATTATTAGTATTATCAGTGTTATATCATTACTTCTGCCCTCTCTCCTGTTACTACTGTATAGTACAGAAAAATATGTAATAATGGCTTTAGTTTCTTTATGAGACTGGAAGTTTAGTCTTTAAAGTAATTCCACTATGTTGTGATTGATATTTCTCATCTGCTTTGTCACTGTTGAACTCCAGGTAGCTGCTAAAATGCTAGATGCCAGACTACTTCCAATACAATTAAGCTTATGCATAATTTCCCATGGCTGATGCCTCAAATTGCTTCTAAAATATTTCTGTGAAGCTTTTTAACAAAGAAAAAAATATGTCTTGTGACTATGAATGGAAGGTATGTATAAACTTTCTTAGTATTATGCACAATAAGATTATCTTTGGTTGTATCATTAGCAGAAACAGACTACCCTGTTATCCTGAAACGACGTAGATTAATATGATGTCTGATGGTCTACCATGTTTCCCCCAAAATAAGACCGGGTCTTATATTAAGGTTTGCTGTAAAAGACACATTAGGGCTTATGTTTAGGGGATGTCATCCTGAAAAATCATGCTAGGGTTTATTTTCCATTTAGGTGTTATTTTCAGGGAAACATGGTAGTATCTAACAAAGATATTAGGTTGGTGCAAAAGTAATTGCAGTTTTTGCAATTATCTTTAACCTTTTAAACTGCAATTACTTTTGCACCAACCTAATAGATAATACCTACTTGCTGCCTCACTGAGATTTTACTGTTTATTTTCCAATAATTTAAATGGGCATAACGTGAAAGTGTGGTTGTGAAGCTCAGAAAAAAATAATGCTATTGGGCTTGGGGGACCTTCTGGCATATCTTCCCTGATCCATTGATCAAGAGACAGAGGTTAGTAAGTCAGACTCATTGAGTAGATCTGTCGCCAAGTCCAGAAAATCTGGTAGCAATGACTGTACAATTCTCAAAGATCAAGCTGCTCCACGCTTTTGAATATAATTGAAGAGCATATATGCTATCAGCCCTTCCTTTGACTTCTCTTTGCAACATCAAGGTGGAGGTATCACCTGTGCATAGAACCAAGGTACTTCACTTTTGGGATTCTTCTTTCCTTGATGGTTCTCTTGGTCATTATAACCTGACCCTAAGTATAACAATTGAGAAAATAACACTGTTACTTACTGACCCTAAACAATAGAGATGTTTGTACAGAAGGTATTTCCAGTTCTTTGGAAAATTACACCTATTCCCATTTCTATCCTTTCTACTCTCCATTTAATATCCTAGGTTTTTAAAAGTCATTGAGGTTCACTTTGTTAATCTAAGAGACTCTGCACCTCTGATTCCCTGCAATCCTACATAAAGCTCCCTAATTAATTCAGTGGATAAAATAGTTGTTGAACATTCTCTTTGGCTTCAATCATGGATTTGAGCGGAGGAGAAATATAAAATCCCTGCTGATTTTATTGGGCTTTTAGCTTCTGTCCCATGTTTGCATGTTGAAATGATTTTAATATAACTGTAGTAGGAGAGTTTCTTCTTTTTATAAAATACATGTGGTTATCATATCCAAAATATAATAATTGGGACCAATTTCAGATAAAATTCATTTTCATCTTCCTCATTTTTCACTTGTTTGAATTTTGATTGAATACATGATTGCTTAATACTGAGCACTGGCAAAACAGTCGCTGTCTATAAGAAGATGATTTTAGATGCATGATTCCTCAGTTAAGCTGATTCAGTGCTAATATTGGATAAACTCAATCCTTTTATAAAAATGGAATTTCTTAAATGAAAAAATTTTTGGAAAGAATACTGACACATTAGCAACTGAATACCAAACATTAATAAAGCAGCATATATATATATGCTGCATATATATATAAACCCACCACAGAGAGAATAAACTAAAATAGCCTTGTTTCTACAAACCAACCTAGAAATAATGGTACAAAACATTTCACTCTTGGATGAGACATCTTTTTCCCAATAGTATACTTAGAAGCCACATATGATTCAACTGAGCTGAAGATCCACTGAGCTGTTTTAATGCTTCAAAGAATGGGTACATTGCATTTCTTCCAAGGTGGGTCACTTAGTCTTGTACCATATGATGTTACTTTGGTTTTCCAATGGAGGTTATAAAAGAGATTGATTCCTATCCTTGGCTGTTTTTGCACTCCTTGCCATGTGTAGGACTGTGTAACATGAGTGCTTTCCTTGGTGGCTAGTCTGATCTATTGCTTGTTGCAAGGCTCCAGAGACCTAGAAAACTAAATTGCTCCAGTAGCAAGCACCCTGCAATTACTCAGGCTGTAACTATATAGACCTAACAAACCACATGGCTCCCCAGGTGGCTTTCTCGTGCCTTACTCTCTGCTGTTAAGCCATTTGCTGCTCCAGGGATCTGAGAGATTGAGTGTAAACCTTTCCAGAGTCATCTGATCTTTGCAAAGCTGAATTACATCCAGTATATATGCAGAGAAGTGGGTATCAAAACTCAAGTACTTTAAGAAATTGAGTAGAGCTTATCATTGTCAATGATTATGTATTGAACTTCTCCAAAAAAAATTAGCCAATATCTAGTAGAAACACACATGTACCAAAGAAATGTCTATTTTTAGGTTGTAAATATTCAAAGAAGATGAGACGAAAGCAAATATAAAATAGATATTTTTAAATGAAAATGCTCATTAACTTTTCAGTTGTTTCTTGAACTACTCTCGGATTAAATATATCTTTATGCAATCAATCATTTAAGTTTGTGTTGTCCTTTTTACAAAATTATTCTACATAGATAATGGCAAATATAAAATTTTTCTCAATAAGCATGTTTTTGTTATCTAAATATACTATTTGACAATTTTAGCAGGCTACAGTTAGGAGTTATAAGTAAAGTTGCAGTAAATTTTGATTTACTCTAATTTATAAAGTGCTCTATAACTGCACATAGAAGCTATTTTGATAACAAGATCCATATAAGTGTGAGCCAGTTTGTGTAAGGGAATGAAAATATTAGTGAACAAGAGAATATATTAGAGTTTGCATTAGTTACCTATGACCCTAATTCTTTTCCATGTTTAAATTATCTTCTATTTGACCTCTGTTTCTGCAATGTTTTTTTCTTTTTGAAAGAATGTAAATATGCACGTTCAAAGGTGGGAAGTATAGGTTAAATTCTCATTGCTCATGAGAATTATAAGCCATAGTAATAAAATGTATTTATCAGGACAGTTAAGGACCTTTAAGGGGGAAAAATGGCACTACCATTAAAAGATGGTGATTATTCAAGAAATTGTAAAGTGATCACTGAGATACATTAATCAGTAATCAACTGATCATTTAGTGAGATGTTCAGAGAGTGAAGCTGATGCATAAGTTGGGGAAAAGGCAACATCTGACAGAAAACAGCATTTAGCAATCAGAGTAAATATTTTGAAACAATAACTATTGATACTTTTTAATCACTTTTGAAAACTTGAAAAAAGTTAGACACAGGGTATGGTGAATTTTTGTTTTTTCTTCATATTATCGTTAAAAATTATATTCTATTTGCATGGTACTGGAGTTTAGACTTCTTCAGTTAATATTAACCTAGGTATTAGTTTGTAAAACCTTATTACTTATTTTCCAAGTTGGAGAGCACTTTCCATCAATTGGTTACCAGAAAACAATGGAGTGCTTTTTGGTAATCAGCCTGTTTTTTTAAGACTGACAATTTTGCTCAATGTTGTGTGGGCCACATAGCATTGTAATATTTGAGAAGATAATAAAAATAATACTACTTTACCTAATTTTACATTAATGCTACTTAACAAATACACAATATTTAGGTCAATTTCTGCATAAGTAAAAGACACTAATTAGGTATAGATTTATTTAGAAACAAAATTAACAATATAATGTACCTTAAAATTATATATCACAGACTTCTGTAAGTCTCCTGGGCATAAACTCAGAACTATTAAATCAACTTATAATGTCTAATAGAAAAGGAGAGTCTGTTGATTTTCCCTTCCCCCAATTTTGACTTCAGCTGGGTGATTCACTGGAAATGAGTAATTAATTGGTTAATTATGCCCTCCATACTTAGTCTGGTGGATGGGTCTCAGGCTAATGTTTTCGACTATGATTAAAGCATGCTCCTTCAAAGGAATTAAATGAAAGAAGTTGTGACCCTTTTAGCTTTGCTTGTGAATTTGCACTTATCCAAAAATGTGGCTTTTGTTTCTGTTATGAGCCAATGAGAAAATAATGTGGGATAACTAATGTTTTTTTCTTTTTAGCTCTTTAAATGCTCCGCTCATTTAAAGATGCGGAGAACAAGTTGCACCAGATATGCCTGCTTTATCAGGCAACTTAAATATCACCTTGGTATCTCTGATATCTTAATTAAAACCTATAATGTTTCCTAATCGTCAAAACTATTAAAAAATTAGTACAAACACGCTTCAAAAAACACAGCATTTTAAACATTTTAACATATATTTCTGCACACAAAATAAATGTTTTTAAAAAGTGAACATGGGTGGATACATAGGGCATTTTAACTTGTTTAGTTCTGCTTATTAAAGGTTGCTACCATTAAAACTCTCACAACAGAAGAGTTGTGTCCCATGGACTTTTTACAGTGAAAATCAACCTACCAAGGAACTCACACTTGTCCTCTTTTCCCACAATTCTCAGGGGCCTAATCTATCATCACTGAAGAAGAAAGAGACGGGTTAGAAAATGAATAATTATCCTTTGAGCAATGGTTTAAATTGTGGATCCACTTATATGAGGCTTTTTTTTAATACAGTCATCCCTCCCTATCATCAGGTTTTGAATCCTAGAGATTGAGCCAACTGCGCTCAAAACAGTAGTTTTGCATTGTCAGCCGTGGTTTCTCAACTGCGGGTTTCCAACCTTGGATCGAAAATGCTGTTTTCAGTCTCCGGTTGGTTGAATATGGGGATGAGAAGAGGCTACTGCAGAGTAAAATGATTGTCACGGATTTGGGACTCGTCTGGGCTGAGCACCCCAACCTCCAATGTTGCCCAAGGGTCAACTGTAATTGAACACACAGAGTTATCCGGAGTGAAGGTGAGATGACGGTAATAATGGGAGGTGCACTGAAGAGAGGAGGGGACCGACCATAAATTCTTTTAATTTATCTTAAATGGCCTCTTGGCAAAAAGAGATGGCTCAAGAGGAAATAGAATGAGGCAAACATTTTGAGATATAGCTATTCATCACAATTTAAGATGAGAAAGTATTTGTCTTAATATTTGCTGTGGCTGTTGCTTTTTTTTTTTTTTTTTTTTTTTATTAAATGCCTGTGGGGACAGAGCCAGGAGTGCAGTTTCCAGGCTCTCGCCCTCACGTGGAAAGGTGCTCACTCAGGTAGTAAATGGCCATCAACTGTGATTGGATGGCCATCAGCTGTGGCTAGTTGGCCGTCAGCTGTAACCAGTGAGCCATTGGCCACTAATATAACTGCCATGGCTACACTAGCAGAAAATGGGGGCTAGCAAGAAGATGGTGGCTGAGCCAGTGTCATGCAATGTGGGATCTCAGATCCCGCTCCCCACATAAGAATGCAGGATATGGTGAGGCCAAAACGGAATACCCATGAAGCCATGGATAGGGGAGTCACACCACTATATTCTCACTGGCATCTGGGTTGGAGACACACGAAGCAGGAGCCACATGATCCGCAACCTGCCGTCCGCTTCTCTGCCAACCAACCTCGCTTGCTAACTGCAATCCACCTCTCTGCAATCCACAATCCACACTCTGCCACTTGCTAGCTCAGCCACCATCTTCTTGCTAGCCCGCATTTTCTGCTAGCGTAGCCATGGTAGTTATATTATTGGCCAATGGCTCACTGGTTACAGCTGACAGCCAACTAGCCACAGCTGATGGCCATGCAATCACAGTTGATGGCCATTTACTACCCAAGTGAGCATCTTTGCACATGAGGGTGAGAGCCTGGAAACTGCACTCCTGGCTCTGTCCCCACAGCTAGCGAGAGCAGGTTGCAGTTAGCACAGCGGACTCCGCTATCCATGGCTCCGTGGGTGTTCCTTTTTGGCCTCACCATATCCTGCGTTCTTATGTGAGGAGTGGGACCAGAGACCCCACATGACACCCTGCATGACGCATGGCGCAGCGAGCAGGGTACGGTGCCGGCCAAATCTCTCTGAAAGGTGGTGGAACAATTTGTGCGCATGAACACTCAGTCTCAGAAAGACAAGGAGGAGCTGCTGCTGGAGAGCTGGACCCCTGTGGAGGGGTGGGAAGTTTTGGATGGTTCTCCAACCAGCATAGGCTGGAGAAAGCAAAGGTCTTTGAGGCCGTGTGGGCTGGGAAGTGCTTCATGAGGCAGACTGGATGCGGGACTTGTAGTTCCAGGAGGAAACGCTTGCTGAGTCCTTGGTGGAGGATGCGTGTGAGGTCAAGGTTGTCCCTCACTTCCAGGTTGGGGAGGACTTGGAGCTCTCGCCCTGCGGAGAGGGCACACGTTGTGTGGCCAGTGTACAGCCCTGGCAGATGACTGTGAACTATGAGGAATTGCCTTCCATCCCTGATTTGATGGACTGCTTGAGTGTTTGCTTGGGAATGTACCACCATGCAGTGGAACCGGTGCATGTTTGCTTCCTGTGTCTCCAACCCAGCCGCCAGCGAGACTATAGTGGTATGGCTCCTCTATCTATGGCTCTGTGGGTGTTCCTTTTTGGCCTCACCATGTCCTGCGTTCTTATACTGGGAGCAGGACCAGAGACCCTGCATGACACCCTGCATAACAGTACTTCCGTGTCCCGTGGAAGTGCTTAGTATAGTAGATGTCAGTGTAACAGTAGGTTCTCGTGCTGAAAGCAAAGACCGGCAACAGGGCAACCTACTGCATCACTGCCAAAACACTATTATATTAATTCTGGCTATGTAGTGTAAGTCAAACAACAGTGTTACAGTTCGGTAAAGAGCGGCGTAAGAAAATGGGCACAACTTGGTTCCCAGGGGAGCTGACTCCAAGCTGGAAGTTACTGTACAGGAGGTCTATTGGAGGTGTGCTTGAGATGATCTGGGAAAGGGGTGGGGGTGGGGAAAGATGCAGGATTAGGCTGAGGCAGTTAAGCTTCAATTCGTCTAAAGAACGCCTCAGTTTATAAGGGTGGTATGAAGATGCCCTGACCCTCAGAGATCTCACTATTTGAGGCAAGAAGACTGGATGCAGGCCACCCTGGGAAGGGGGTATAATGTTTGGCGGGGTGGTTCCCTTTCACTGAAGGAATCCCCAGAGGGATCTGACAACTTAACGTTGTCTGCTCACAGTACGCCTAGCAGATGGAGAAATAAAGCCTTCAATCCTCACGGGGCAGTAAAGAATAAAATATACATATAATAATTTTATCTTGGCAAAAGCATCTGAATTTTTCCCGACATCTCTTTCTCCCCTCTTTGCCTCTTCCAGTGCATCCTGCATTTAGCCGCCAAACAACTTGACTTGTTTGTAAGACTACAAGGTCTCCTGACTGCGCTTTGAATCCAATGTTGCTATTTAAACTCCACTGTTTCTTCTTGTCTGCCCTTTCCCTCATCACACACACACACACACACACACACACACACACACACACACACACACACACACTTATCCAATTGTTATTTCCCTCAAAAGAAGTTTATAAAATAAATATATCTGCTCACTGTTCCTGAAACATAGACGCTGATTATGGACTCTCCACTCTACACATGTCCTTGCCTTTACATCAAAGCATTGTTTGCCCTTGTCTTTCCAACCTCACTTTCGGTTTCATTTCTTCCATGAAGTATTTCCTGTGAGGCTCCAGTGGTCTGTTTTTCCCTAGTCCTAACACACTTACATTCTGTACTACAAGTCTGTCTATCTCTAGGTGACTGGAGACGAATCATGGAGGGCAAGTCACCGTGCTTGTTTTTTGTTTTGTTTTATATCACAGCTGCTAGCACATTATGGGGCCATAGAGGATACTGAATGACACTTGTTACTTATCTGACTGGAATATGTTCCTTATTTCCCAAAGCAACCAATAATAGCTTTGATGCAGTGTGGTATGATTACCCCTCCTCTTCACCAGAGTCCCAGACCTCTTCACCATTTCTCTTTCATAAAGAATAGACATTTATCTTCTAGTTATGTGCAGGTATGTCTTATTTCTCTTAATATTTTGTAAGGGATTTTAGGGGAAGCAATTAATTATCCAACCCCTCACCACCTTTTTTATCCTGAATGTCTAGACTAGTGTTTTACAGGTAGAAGTCACCAAATATGTGTTCATAGAATAGTGTAATGTTAATGGAATTTAAAGATGCACATTGAGGCTAGAAAAGAGTATATTTTCTGGGAGAATTTGGAAATGATTCACTATCATGAGCTTGTTGCTTTAACCAATCTTTGCTGTATTAGAGAAAAAATGTACTGTTGTCACTATTATCATCAGGAATGGATAACAGCTCAGTAGTATATACTGTAAAATACAGAGCTTCAAGATTAATGCCAATTATTTTTATTAAAATTGCCTTAAATATTTGCATAGACTAAGGTAATATCTCACCTGACTAATTACACCACTTTGCAAATTTGGTAATTGATCCCCTATGTGAATATACCATTTTCCTTGTTTTGTAGAAATTTCTTAACTGATAATCATATAAATCTTTTCCTATCCCTAGATTAAAAAGTAATAATTTACTTTTTTTTTTCTTCTTGCTAAACAGTGAAATTAATGTGACGTCCACAAATATATGTAAAACTTATCTTCCAGGGTTTTCCTCAAACACATTTTGTTTTTACATTAACATTACCATTTAGCCGCAAAATTTGTTATCTCTTACACAGCTAATATGCTATAAGAATTAATATATCTGAGGACAGAAAAGATAAAATAAAATATTATTCATTTTAAGAAACTCAATTAGGGAAAGGAAGACTTAGGTTCAGTGTGAAACTCATTTCATCTCCTGATTATTTTCCCATACTTTTTCTCTCTCATATAGCTGTAATACATACTCATTATACTAATAGAAAAGCACATAAAAGAACCATATATGTAATAGGAAGGTACTAAATACAGCACATATACAAAAAGTAGGAAGAATAGTCAAATTGACCCTAGGCCCTACCAAAATTATACATATATTATCCTGTATATTGAATTGTATAGGTTGGAAATTCTTGATTCTATAAGAAGTTTGAGTTTTTTCATTCAAGAAATGGTCACTTTAACTCAAAGCTGTTACAAACGTGTCTAAGGTAACAATTAGGCAAACTACGAGACATTTCACTGTTCTGTAAAATAATAAGAAAAAATTATCTAATCCAGTATATATCAGAGGTGGTTAGGAAAAAATGGGCCTGATTACAATTTTCACTCTTCCTTGTAACCATGACGTGACGTTTGTCATGTAACTTTCTGGTGCCCTACTTCAAAGGAGCTTGGTCATTTGACTGAGAAGTTTTAGCCAATGAGATGAAAGTGCCATACTGCCAATTCTAAGCCAAGGCCTCAAGGGCCTTGAGTGTTTCTACTTGCTCTCTTGTACTTCTTCCATTGCCGTGAGGGATGCCCTGGCTGGCTACTGGAAGATGAGAGGCTCCTAGAGCAGATATGAGTGTCCCAGTTTTCCCAGCAGACATTCAAATATATAAGTCACTTCAGCCAAGACAAAATGGACTTTCCATTCATGCCTATCCTTAATTGCTAACTGATAGACTCATGAGCTAAATAAATGCTTATGGATGCATAACACAGAGCTTTTGTGAATGTTATATAACATTGTTGTGGCAAAACACAGTCTTTCAGTAATACAGAGAAAAATTTGTATTGTTCATTGCCGTCCTAGGATATATTATTTAACTCACAGAAATACTGAATTACTATGTATGTTCACAGTGAGTATGACATTTTGGTTTTGGGGTGGGTTTTTTTTGTTTGTTTTTTTGCATGTTTTAGCAAATTTGTTAAAGAGGTTTAGAATCTTCTTAGTAGAAAATCCAAATAAACTGATAGCTTCCCTCTTATGTTTTTCCAGTGAATACTTACAGTATGTCATGTCTTTCAAGCATACATGCTTATAAGTGAAATAAAGATTCACTTATAAAATTTTACTGTAGGTTCATAGTAATCTGTTCTCTAAGAACTTAAATTCTATACTCATAGTCTTCTCTAGACTCTCCTCAACTTTATCTTTTCCATTTTTTTACTACATATTTATAAAATAATTTGGGAAAGCTATGTACTTCCTTTCATATTTTAGGTTCACATATAAAGTTGTTTATACTAAAGTGAAATAAGTATATTTCCTACTACTAAGTCATAGGAAATATGCATTTCATTTTAAAATATGAAAAATTTGAAAATCCATTACAAGAGTAATAAATATTTATATATTTATAAAGTCAGTTTTAACTAATTAATTGAATAATCTGAAAACATCAATTTATTTTGTCTAATAAAACTTGCAGAGTTTAACAGTCCTGGAAAATATAAAAAACATATAAAATACTAATATTTTAAAGAAGGAACATCAGTAACGTATGCATTGCCTGTTCTGAATGCAGTCTTTAGGTCAAAATATTAATTTCTAATATAAAACTCTGTAGTGTGTATTTGTGTTGCTATTGTATGTCTGGGTGTGTGTATGTCTGTGTATAAAGAAAAGAGAGATTTTAAGGTTTAAGACAGCTTTGATTAATAATTAAAGGATAAGTTCCTATAATTAATATTTAAAAGTATTCCTTTGTTTACAGTTTTAGAGTTTTTTTAAATTTAGGTTAATTTACCTTATGAAAATTAGGGGTAAGAGAGGGTTGTGCCTGTAATTATGTAAAGTAGGAATAGATTATGTGAATTTAGATTGGTTCTCAGATCAATTTTAAGAAAGGCAAGTAAGCATATGAAAATCTAGAAATCAATTCCATTGAAACTATGCATGCCAACCCTTTATCAAGTACATACCCCAGAACCCTGCGGGAAAGACCTCTGGTTGAGAAAAGACAAAAAATATCATCATAGTTCCTTATACACTGTAGGCAATCAATAAGTTTCCTGATTGAGTCACTCTGCATACACTAGGGGTGCCAAAAAATGTATATGCATGACTTGTATTCATGTTTTGTTGTCGGTATATATTGAGTTTTCTTTAATACAGTTTCTTCCTTTCTTAAAATGTATATACATTTTTTTGGCATTCTCTGTATTAATAGGGACAAAGAAGTAGGTGATTAGTGCTAAAATAAACAATCCAGGCCACTTAGGGATTCAGAGAAAGGAGATAAAAACATGTAGAGCTCTAACATAACACATCATATAAAAAGACAGTTTTGTATGCCAACAATCTAGGAATGCATTTCTAAGTGTTCAATATTTATGAATACCCATGAGATTGAAAGCTGCTTCAGGGTACATTCATGTTATCCATCTTTGCATCCTTTGCAGTATAGCACTAGTTCCTGACTCCCCCCACATTTTTCAGTTCAAATCAATCTAATTCAACACAAAGGCAGTAGGCTTAGTTGTTAAAAGACTGGGCCAGGGGCCAGATTGCCTGGGTTGGAAACTCAGCTACTTCATTTAGTATACATGTAACTTTGGGCAAGTTACTTATTTATTTGTACCTCAGTTTCTTATCTGTGAAATGGAGTGTGTAACGGTACTTAATTTCACTCAGTTGATGTGGGGTTAATGCAAATCACATAAAATATGTAGTGCCTGGTGCACACTAAAGACTACACATGTTAGCTGTTTTGATTCAATTGATCTGCCTTTCCCGAAGACACCAATATAAATTTTACCTACAAAAGTACAAAAATGTTTACTTCCCTCTCTGCTGCTGAGTATTGTCTCACTAATTTCTACACTCTAGGTGCCTTTACCAATTCACTGAGTAAGACACAATGACAATCGAGCATACGTTGGATTATTTATGCTTATTTTAGCAAATCTGTTAAAGAGGTTTAGAATCTTCTTAATAGAAAATCCAAATAAATTGATAATAGTTTCTCTTTTATGTTTTTCCCATGAAGACTGAAGTTCTGATATCTATCATATGTACTTTAAGACTGTTTGGTAAAATAGACTGGTAGGAAAAAATAAAGAAAAGAAATATTTGATTATTCTGTAGACATTTTAAAAGCCTGTCATCATTATCACTACCACCAATAGCTAAAAATATATAAACTGAACATTACACTGTTTTGAGGTGTCCATGAAATTTGCAGAAATATTTTGGATGCTTCTCATTAATAGAGAGTTTTTTCCTTAGAAAAAATAATCCAAGCACACTTAATTCAACATCATTTCACAGTAAACTAGAACATTTTCTTAATCACTGTGAAATTTTATGGTTAAAATCAAAATTATAATCTAAATATTTAATGTTCTTTTAGGTCAAATCTTTAACATACAAATGAAAACAATTTTTTAATGTGCTGAATATATTCTTATGTATCTATTATTTTAGGAGGTGCATGTGTAAAACACATTTCTGTGCTTTGTGCAAAACCTGGAGTCTATTTTTACTGTTAAATTTATTGCAGAAGATTGTATTATGTTACCCTTTATTGAGTGGTTTTATAATTTACACTATTTTCTGATCAATAATATAATTATACCATTTTTCTTCAGGAAATATCAAATTTATGAAGCTCTGCTTTATATGAACATGTTTTATAATGTGATTTATAAGTGAAAACATAAATATTTGAAAAGGACTTTGTAAAATTTATATAATGAACTTGCATATATCTTGCCTCGTTTAAAAAAGAATATAAAGAGAAGGCTGAAAGTGCCATAATTAATAATAATTTACTTTCATAGCATTTATGCTGAGAATATTTTGAAACTGCATCATTTTAAAATTAATTATAATCCTACATGCCTTCAGCCCGCTCCTGCAGCATTATTGGCAACGTGTTTTTATGCTCTGCTAAGAACGCAAATTTGCTGGATTATAGTTTATCTACCACAGAACCCTGAAAAAAATAATCTTTGTATTTAAACTGGTTAACTTTATATTTGTTTCTGTGTAATCTGTTCATCAAGGAGAATGGATAATTACATTTAATAATTCAGTTATTTATTCAGCAAATATTTATTGAGAGCCTACCATGTAACAGACACTGAGTTAGGTTCCATAGAGTCCTTGTTCTCATGGAGTTTATGGAATAATGGTGGGTATAGGTAAACAAGATCAGCTACAATACAGTGTTATACATGCCGTGATTCGAGAGAGTGCCTTTTTATTTAAAAAGAAGAAATAACGTCTCCTATGCCTCAGAGTTATTGGCATTGCCTTTAGTTTAAATTGCCATTAACATCAAAATACCTGTTTCTGTAACTTCCTGATCAATTGTTCAGTCACTGGAGGAATGTCACACCAGACGCAGAATCTCTGAGCAAGTGATGAACTATAGACAATTTTTCAGTTTTCTCTAAAGCAGTCACCCTTACGTCAAACACTAAAATGCAAATCAACTACATATCTACTCTTTTTCTCTGTCAGAACATTTTCCTGAGGATTAACGTATCTCCATTTCAACATTTCACAAGTAACTGAAATCATGTAGCATCTCTAATTAACTTTGAAAATTCCATACCATGCCGAGAATAATTTGCCCATGGTGATACTCACAATAGTGTCAAGTTCATGAGCTGGAGCCTACAAATGTAACTTTCAAGTTAAATTGAACATCAGGAATTACTTGGGAAATGTGTTGCTATGCAATCCAAATACATCACATTATGTACACAGCCAACTTCCTGTGTTTTAGCAAAGAAATGTTTTCCAATCCCATCCGTAAACTAGAGCATGCAATCTATAGTCAGTACGCTAACAGAATACAGATTCTTGCACAGGATGGGAAAGGCAATCAATACGCTACTAACATTGGGCCTATGATATTAGATCATTTTAGACTTTCTGAATGTTTGTATCTTGCTCTGCCACTGCTGAATCTGGCAGAATAAACCGCCATAGTTTTTATGATACAATGTAAAATAGCATTCCTGTTCTATGCTAGGTGATACTCAATGCTAAAAAGATGGTATTTGAAAAATTGCTCTTACTCAGAGTGCAGATTTTAAGGGTATTTATTTTTTATTATAACTGTTACAGATAACTTTTTCTAGTTAGTGGTTTGTATCTTCATTTTCTTTGTGGTATCTATTAGTTGAGAGGAGGCCTTAATTTGATACTGTCAAAATGTTCAATCTGTGTTTCTACGGTCATGCTTTATGTATCATAAGACATCCTTCTGATTCCCCAAATCAAGCAGAACAGCCTCTACAAGGTCTGACAATTAAGTTTGAGAACTTGTTGCAGCACTTTTGCTAAACTTTTTTGACATCAGAGGGATTATTCATTATGAATTTGTACCAACTGGACAAACAGTTAACCAAGTTTACTATTTGGAAATGCTGAGAAGGCTGCATGAAAAAATTAGACAACCTGAACTTTTCACCAACAATTCATGGCTCTTGCATCACGACAATGCACTAGCTCACACAGCACTGTATGTGAGGGAGTTTTCAGCCAGTAAACAAATAAGTGTATTGAAACACCCTCCCTACTCACCTGATCTGGCCCCCAATGACTTCTTTCTTTACCTGAAGATAAAGGAAATATTGAAAGGAAGACATTTTGATGACATTCAGGACATAAAGGGGCATACGATGACAGCTCTGATGGCCATTCCAGAAAGAGTTCCAAAATTGCTTTGAGGATGGACTAGGTGCTGGCATCAGTGCATAGCTTCCCAAGGGGAGTACTTCAAAGGTGACCCTAGTGATATTCAGTAATGAGGTGTATAGCACTTTTTCTAGGATGAGTTTGTGAACTTAATTGTCAGACCTCATACATTTTCTTTAAAAAATTTTCCTTTTTAATTAATAAATTTACATTTTGATGTAACATTTTATAAATGGCATTTCATAGGTTTTTATTTTATTTTTTATACCAATAATCATTTCTTTTTCATCATAATTTTTAAATAATCCATCCTTTCTCCAAAGATCGATAATGAGTCCTCTGTCATATATCAACCTTTTATATACGTGTGGGTATTTTTCTTAGTTTTCTTTTCTATTCCATTTATTTATTTCTCTATCACCATGTCAGTATCATACCACATAATTTCTTAATGTCTTCATTTTGTAAGAACTTTATTTCTACTAGGTCAAATATATACTCACCCCATTTTTTGTCATAAATACAGAAGATGCCAAAACAAATTTATACACATTTTAAGAAAGGAAAAAGCTATTAAAACTGTAATAATATATACCGATAACAAAAAATTAATACAAGTCACATTTAACTTCTGCAATTACAACAGATGCTCAAAGTGGTTACCCTCAGTGTCCAGACACTTCTGATTATGGTGAACTACTGCTTGAGCAATGTTGACCAAAGTGTCTACTTGTGTACACTTTTTTGAATATTCTTTGGCCTCAGACTTCCATATAAATTTAAATTTAACTTTTCAATTCAATGAAAATTTTTGTTGGGATGTTGGTTTGGATTACAGTGACTTTTCATATAAATTGGGAGGCATTGACATCTTTATAAATTACAGTATTATAAAAATATAATTGTCTTGTACTTCCTTAATATCTTTGACTTAAAAATTTTATAATTTTCTTCTTTCTTTTGTAAATTTAGTTCTAGGGACATATTTTTTTTATATATGTTACATGGGGATATGTTATACTATTTTAAATTCTAGAAATTTTATCTTTTATCACCAGTATAAATGTAGAATATGTTTTTGTTTTCTGATCTAGCAGATAAAACACTGGTCATATCTATTGATTCTCCTATTTTTTATAGATTACTTGGAGTTTTCCAAATAGATAATTTTACCATCTGCAAATAATAATAATTTTGTTTTCCCATTCTAATTTTTACGTTTTTATTTATTCTACTTGTCAAACTGTGCTGGCTAGAACCTTTGGTACACAATAAATAGAAGTGGTAATAGAGTGATTTTAATAGAATTATACCTGCTTTGGAGGAGTTAGTATTTTTTAAATGAGCATCTATGCTTTCAACTGAAAAATATTCACGTGGATTATTGGCATAGCTGGATTCTTTTCTACTGTGTAATTTGTGGGACGAAGACATTAAAACATTATGTGGTATGATACTGACATAATGATAGAGAAATCAATAAAAAGTTAGATTTTTTATTGTTGTTATTGTCCCAATTTCATTTTTCCCTTTTAGTGGTTTAAACATATGCATTCTATTTCTATGCTTTTCCATTAAACTTTGACATGTATACGTAAACATTTAAAGTTATGTAATATTGTTGCATTAATTTGGAATGTACTGTATGCTATAGTTCTGATCACCTTATTGTCATTCAGCCTTTTAGTTTTATCTCTTGATTTTTATTCTATAAATTAAATATTATTTATATATACAGTAAAAGGTGCTTATATTTAATTTCATGTTTATAAGATTTTTTTGTCTTTTTTGCTTCTCAGAACTTTCTTTTTGAAGTACATTCTTAGGAAATTTCATTAATGGGAGTTTCTTGATAGTAATCTGTTTTGTTTATCTGAAAATATTTTTATTTCACAATCATTCTTATAAAATAATGTACTTATCATCAGAATTCTATTTTGACATTTTCTCATATGGCATTGAAGAAATTGCCTCTGGCTTTAACTGTTGCTGTTGAGATGGCTGCAACTGTCAATGCAGTTCCTTTGAAATAATCCATCTTTTTTATTTATATTTTTCCTACATCTACTACAAGACTCCTCTGTGTCTGTGTTGTTTTGCAGTTTGTGCTGTGGGCTTATATTTATTTTCTGCTTGGATTCTTAGATTCCCAGAAATTAAGAATCTTTGCCATTGATTCTATTCTGAATAATTCTCAGCCAGTTTTTTTCAGTGTATTTTCTCTCTGTTCTACTCTCTACCCTATAAACTTATTCAGGAATTCTGAAATATGTTAACTTCATTTCCAAATGTCCATTTACTTGTCTCTGTTTACATTTATTGAACATTTTGTATTGTTAAATCTGCGAGCATAATATTTTTATCTTGTTATATCTCATCTACCATTTTTCCCTGAAAATAAGACCGGGTCTTATATTTTTTTGCTCTAAAAGACACATTAGGGCTTATATTCAGGGGATGTCATCCTGAGAAAAGCTAGGGCTTATTTTCTGGTTAGGTCTTATTTTCAGGGAAGCATGGTGTTAATATTTCCTCAGAATTTTTATTTCTATTCTTAAAGTTTTTATTAAAAAATATTTCCAATCATTACTTTTTCAATTGTATATTACATTCTCTCAAGCATACTAAACATGCTCATTTAAAATTTTCTACCTGATAACTTTTATTAGCTGAATGAGGTGAGGGATTGGGTCATTTTTTGAAATATCTGCTAATTGATATTGACTGTTTTTTGTTTGTTTTTATTATTATTATTATTATTGTTATTGTTAATTGTGTGTTTGTGTTACAATTCTATCCATGAGTATTCTATCAGGCATGTTTCACAGGGTCGGTTTCCATGAAGGATTTTTGGGTTTTGCCTCTGCCAAGTATCTAACCAGAAGCTTACACTTCAAATTCTTTCTTTTTAAAATTGAATTATTTTAAGGGATTCAAGCTACACAGACAATGTGTTTTTTGCTTCTGAAACTCTGTATGTTATCTTACTTATGTTTATGATCTTACAGGGGGATTTTCTTCACCTCCTACAAAACTAAGCCATACTATACTTTTTCAAAGGAAGTCACTAAGGAATTTTTGTGCTCCACCTTAATTATGTTCCACCAGTTTAATTATGTTATACCTTCTTGAGGTCAGAGTATCTACATAAAATAGTTGAAATTCTTGTGTACAGTTTTTTTATTATTAATTGTATTCAATTATTTACTTGAATAATTATTGTGAGTCATTTATACTTACTGTATATATAATGGGTTATAATTTAATAGTACTTTTTAATTTTGTTGTTCATATTTTTTGTTTTAGTATTGACCATTTCAGTTGTCTCCTGTATTCCTATATTACGTGTGTGCATGTGTGTGTTAAAGCACTTTCTGAAACTAAGAGATTCTACAGGCTTATCTTATATATTTACTGCCCTGATCCTAATCAGTTATTTTTCCAAGAAGCCCTGGTTTCTTTTATTGGAGAATATATTAGTAACCAAGATCTGGGTACTAGATATGCTCAAGACTACTAGGGTGTTGTTGGTTTTAGACCCTCACAACTGACAGGGCAAATAAATATATGTCTGTGTACTAACTTTTGTATATACACATGTCTAAATGTATTTCTCTATGTAACCATCTGTATGCATGTCAAGTTAAACATGAATTCATACTAAAATTTAATCAACTTTAACCCATTACCACATGGATCATTCTAGCCTTCTCTTGCTTGTCTGTATCCTTGAACTCCACAGTGAGAGACCTGGCTCTAACCATTTGTCATTTATTTACTTGCTTTTTAAATTCCAGGACACAAATATAGTAGTTTCAGAATTGTTAAACCTTTCTCCCATGGGGCACAATTTTATCAATGAGAGTGAAGTGCTTATGCACAGTTCCTTTTGTCCTTAGTCTTTCAATTACTACTTATTTCCAAAATTACTTGAGTCAGTATATTTCGCCCCACCCATCAGTGAAGTTATTTCATTCATTTGTAACATGGTTAGTTGATTTTGAAACATTCTATATTCTTTCTTGGAAATTCCTGCTTTCCTAGATTATTTAAAAAATATTTTCGTATATGTGTTTTTTTATTCTTTGTGCTGTAAAGTTCTCTAGGTTTTGACAGTGTTGGTATTCATGAGTTTAGTATTACAAATAAATTTCACTGTTCTAAATGTTCATCATACTTTACCTATCCATCGCTCTCTCCCCAAAACCCTGGCATCCCCTTATCAGCTTACTATTTCTATAGTTTTATGTTTCCAGCATGTCAGTTAAATGGGATAATACAGTATACAGCCTTTTCAGACAGACAAATTCCACTTAGCAATATGCATTTAAGAATCATCTATATATTTCCATGGCTTGATAACTCATTCCTTTTTATCACTAAACATTTTTCCATCATATGGATATACCACATTTGTTTAACCATATACCTCCTAAAGAATATATTTTACCTCCAGTTTTGGGTAATTATAAGTAAATGTGCTCTAAATATTTATGTACACTATTTTGTTTGTAGATACGAAGTTTTCAAATCAGTTGAGTAAATGCCCAAGTGCACAGTTGTTGGATGATATTATTAGACTACATTTGGCTGTGTAATAAACTGCTAAACTGTACCTAAAGTGGCTGTACCATTCTACAATCCCACCAGCGATGAATGAAAGTGTCTGTTGCTCTGCATTCTTGTCAACAACTGGTATTATCAGATTTTTGGATTGCAGCTGTTACAATAGATATGTACTTACATCTCATTGTTGTTTTAATTTGCAATGTCAATGCCAAATGATGTTGAATATTATTTTATATATTTATTTGTCATCTGTTTTTCCTCTTTGGTGAGACTATCTGTTCAGATTTTCTGCCCATTTTTTAAATGAATTTTTGTTTTCTTATTGTTGAGTTTTAAAAGTTATGTATATATTTTAGGTGCAAATCCTCTATTATATATGATTATCAAATATTTTTTCCAGAGTATGACTTGATTTATTTTGTGTTAATTTTGTGTAAGATATTAGGTTTTCTCTTCATTTTTTTTTAATAGAATCCAATTATTTTAGCAACCTTTGTTGAAAAGTCTATCTTTTCTCTATTGAATTGCTTTTGGACATTTGTCCAATATTAGTTTATTACATTTGTGTGGGTGTATTTTTGGTGCTCTATTCTGTTCCATTTATCTATGTGCTGTTCTTTTATCATTAGTACATTGTTTTTACTACTATATATTTATAGTAAGCTACAATAAACTGCATAGGAAATCTTGAAATTGGATTGTATTCTTCCTCAGTATTCTGTTAGCTATTTTAGGTCCTTGCATTTTCATACGTTTTTGAAAGTTTCTCTATTCATACAAAATACCTTGCTGTGGTTTTTATTGGAATTTCTTTGATTTCATAGAAGAAGTTGGGAATAATTGACCTTCTAAGAGTATTGAGTCTTCTAAACCATGAATATGGCATATCTCTCCATTTTGATCTTCTGTGATTTATTTCATCAATGTTTTGTAGTTTTCTGCATATAGATCCTGTACGTGTTTTGTTAAATTTATATCTCAGTATTTCAATATTTTAGTGCTGTTATAAATTGTATTTAAAAAATTTTCAATTCCCAACTTTCTCTGCTGTGTAGAAGATTAACTTTTATATATTGACTTTGTATTTTGCAACCATGTTCTACTTGTTTATTAGTACCAGGAGTTTCTCCTACAACTTTTTTTTTTTTTTTTTTTTTTTTGGTTTTCTACATAGACTCTCATGTTTTTGGAGAAAAAAAGATAGTTTATGCCTTCCTTATCAATCTGTGTACATTTTCTATGTTTTCCTTGTCTTATTGCCCTACCTTGGACATTCAATGTGATGCTAAGTAGCAGTAGGGGAAAGAGAGATTGTTCCTGCCTTGTTCCTATTCTTGGGAGACTCATTTTCTATCTCACATTAAGTATGATGTTAGCTATAGGGTTTCAATATATTCCCTTTTTAAGTTAAGGAAGATTACTTTCATTCCTAGTATTTGAGTATTTTTCTCATTAATATGTGTTGAATTTTGTCATATGTTTTGTTTTTTTATGCATCCATTGATGCGAACACACGCACACACACTTTCAGTGTACTTATATATTGAAGTACATTGATTGATTTGTGAATATTGAACCAACCTTGAATTTTTCTGCTTTATACATTTTATATATTACTGGATTTGATTTGCTAATATTTAGTTAAATATTTTTCTGTCTATGTTCATGAGAGATAGTGGCATATAGTCTTCTCATAATTTTTTTTATCTGCTTTTCCTGTTAGGGTAACGCTGGTATTACAAAATGACTTTGTAAATGTTCTCTCTGGAAAACTATATTCTGAAAGGTTGTAGGGATTTAGTATCTATTATTCCTTAAATATTTGTTAGATTTCACTAGTGAAACCACCTATACCTGATGATTTATATTTTGCAGGGATTTTAATTATTGATTCAATTTCTTAATAGGTAGAGGATTATTCAGATTATCAATTTCTCCTCCTATGAGTTTTGGTGCCCTGTGTCTTTGGCAACATTTGTCAATTTTATCTATGCTATAAAAATTTTGGCCTACAGTTATTATATTATTATCCCTAATGTCTAGTATTAACACGTTTTTCACTTTTTATATTGATAATATGTCGTTTTTCTCTCTTTTTTATTTTATTTTTTGGTTGGCCTGTTTAGATGTTTATGTTTTATTGAGGTTTTCATAGAGGCCAGCTTCTGTTATGTTTGTTTTTCTTCTATTATTTCTCTGTTTTTAACTTGTATTAAGTTCCTGTGGTTGCTGTAACAAATTACCATAAACTTATAATGTAAAACAACAGGAATGTACAGTTCTGGAAGCAAAAAGGCTAAAATCAGTTTTACTGAGCTAAAGTCAAGGTGTCAGCAGAGCTGGTTCATTTTGAATACCCTAGGGGAGAATAGGTATTATTATTATTATTATTATTATTATTATTATTATTATTATTTTATATTGCTTCTGAAAGCAACCTGTGTCCTTAGTCCTTAGTGCATGATTCTTTCCTTGCTTTACTTCAATTTCTTGCTTTCAGCTTTACATCTCATATCTCCCTCTGCCTTTCTCTTCTAGGACACTGGTGATTTCATTTAGGGCAGACAAGATAATCCAGGGTGACTTCCCCATCTCAAGATCCATAAATTAATCACATATCCAAAGTCCTATTTGCCATGTAAGATAACATTTATAAATTGCAAAAGTTAGAGCCTGAATTTCTGTGGGGATTATTATTCAGTCTACCACACAATTCAATTGATTTATCTTCAAATTCATAGTGCTTGCCATTTTTGTTTGCTTTCAGTTTAATTTACTCTTCTTTATCTAGTTTCCAAAAGGGAAAAAAAAACCCTGAAGTTATTGCTTTTAAACCATTTTTCTTTTCTAATATACTCATTTAGTCATAAAAATTACCCTTTAAGGACTATTTTTACTGCATACCACAAATTTTGATCAATTACACTTTCATTTTAATTTAGTTTAAATTATTTTTTAATTTATCCTGACACTTCTTTGACTAATGTTATTTACAAATGTGCATTTTTGAAATTGTCCGATCATCTCACTGTTACTGATTTCTAGTTTAATCCCATTGTCATATGGGGACATACTTATGTGATACCTATATTTTTGTTAAGATGTGTTTTATGGCCAAGAATGTGAGTCTACCTTGATGAATGTTCCATGTGAGCTTGTAAAGAATGTGTATTGTGCTATTTGTTGGATGAAATATGCTTTAAATGTCAATTAGATCAAGTTGATTGGTATTGTTATTTAGGTATTCTTACTAATTTTCTGCCTGCTTGATCTACCAATTAGTGACAGAGGGGTATTCAATTCCCCAACTTTAATAGTAAATTCTTCTACTTTTTTTGTGTGTTATATCAGTTTTTGTATCATGTATTTTGAGTTTTTTGTTGTTACATCATATTAGGACATATTTAGGATTATATTTCTTTTTTAATAATTCACCTCTTTATTATTATGTAATGCTTCTGTTTATCTCTGACAATGTTCCTTGTTTTGAAGTCTGCTTTTCTTAAAATTAATATAGATACTACAGCTTCCTTTTGATTAGTGTTAGCATGTCTTGTCTTTCACTATCCCTTTACTTTCACCATGAGACTTTTATATGTAAAGTGAGATTCTTTCAGACAGCATATTTTTGGTCTCCTTTTTAATTCACATAGATAATCTCTGTGTTTTAATTTGTATTTAGTAAATTAGTTTATTTTTATATAAATATCAAATCATATTTATATGATTTAAATAAAATCATATTCATGTTTAAAGTGATTATTGATACAGTTGGATAAATATCAATTATGTTTGTAAAAGTTTTTTATTTATTTCATGTGTTTTTATTATTTCTTATTTTCTGTCTTCTCTGGTTTTAACTGAGCATTTTATATGATTCCATTTTCTCTTTTCTTTTAGTGTATCAATTATACTTCTTTTTAATAGTTGGCCTAGATATTACAATATATATTTTCATTTTCCACATTTCCTAAGTCTCACCTCATATTCACTCTTGCAACCTTTCATCTGAGTTACAAGGTGGAAAAGATAAGGATACTCTTCAGTGTGTCTTTTTCCAAGTTGTAGAGGTAGTAGTGTTCCTTCATTTTGTTAGATATTAAGATGACATGATTTTATGATATGGCTTAATTTTTCCAATCTTACTTAGAATTCTAGAAGGATACAATTTTACTGAATTGATTATGCAGTCAGAATAATTTCAGTGTCTTCTTTTTTACTGAAATGCCTATTTGATAATCTTACAACTTGTATAAATCCACATAATTTTCTTGCTCTTATCTTAAAGGTAGAATTACAAGGGCAGACAGTGGTTCTCTCTTTCACTGTTCCATATCTTAACTAGGAGTGCATCAGCCTACCTCCTTGACTTGGATTAGAAACTTTGTAATCATTTTATTACATCAGATCTAAATCACCTTCATATTTTAAGCAATAACCAAATCTACATTTGCAACTTGTCAGATGTATTTCCTCCCTTTCACTTGCATTGCTGCTGCCTTAGCCGGACCCCCAGTTTTTCTTTTAATTCTGTAAAGTTTCTTACCAAAAGGACAGGTAGCAGAATACACCACTGCAAAATATACCCCTTTGGTATAAGGATTATCTTGAGCTAAAAGCACTGGAAAAACAGCAAGTATAAAAAGAGCATTGACCTCCCCTTTTCTTCTAGAAAGCAGAAGATAAAACTCCCATGTGAAAAATAGCCTCCCTATACAAGAATGGAAGAAACATTCTTATCACCAGAGACGGAGAGAAGAGGCCAAGAAAATTCTGTACAAATAGATCTCATTAAAATAACTCTTATCTTCCTTTAGCCTCCCATATGTTTTAGTTACTTTTCCACAATTGCCTTCCTTTGTTCAACCTAATATAAAAGCATTTAGGTTTGCCACCTTTGGGGAACTTCATTTCCTTGTGAAGGCTTCTGTTTCAACAAAATTTATATTTAAAAAAAATGTGTTCTTTGCTTCCATTAATCTGTTTCGTGTCAATTTAATTCCCAGCCCCAGCTAAAAGAATAGTAACATTTTGCCTCCCCTACAAAAGTGTTTCCTAAGGGGTCCTTTCTGTCATATCACCATTATATCTCTAGGCCTTCCTTTGTACAGCTGACAGATGATTTTATTTTTTAAAAAGAATAAAAACAACCCTAAAATTGTCTTTGTCTATATAGTTAAATTCAAATGAATTACCATGAATTTTAAAATTCTTAGTTAGAATTCCCTGACCTAAACCGTCTACATGTAACTTAATGTCCCTGACCTCCAGTCATTAATCTATGTCCCCACGTCTTAAACCCACTATGAATTTTTTCTTATCCATATCTTTGCCTATATTCCCCTTTAACCTATAATAGTGGTTTCAATTGAGCTATGGAAATATCCTTGTAATTGATCTTTATTTTTTAGTCTGTTGTATCTAATCAAATGAAGGATAGTGATATCAATGAATATAAGGTTAATAAGCTGAAGAAAAATCAGTTTCTTTGCCAATGGTGTGATAAATAGGCATTAGTTTATCACAGCACACTTTGAGTTTACTTTATAGTGCTTTAATGAAGGATGAAGAAAGAGAATTGTGTGTAACATCATGAAATAGATTCATAAGGCCAATGAGATTAAAGACTGACATTAAATGCATTTATGTCTTTACACAAGAACAGATATTAATGTATAACATCATCATTGAATTGAATATTTAAATATAGTGTGCTTTGGAAATGATATAGTTTAACAAGTGCATAAAATGTTGAATTTGTTACAAAGGTACCTATATGTGAACACTTACAGAGAAAACTAAATTAACATCAGGGAAAAACATATTTGAGACATAAGGAAAATATTTTGAGAGTACCACTTTTCAAACAAATGAAAGGTATCAAAGAAAAACATTCCACTGAAGAACTATAAAATAAGATCTTATAAGGAGCGAAACAGATGGGTGGTTTTATTCTAATTTTCTTGGTGAATAGGATAAAAGTGATAAGTTGAGGGTTTTTCCACCTTTGTGAATGTGTGCTAAACATTATTTTATTGTGATCTCTGTTGATATTTGTAAACATTAGAACGGAAAGACAACAACTGAAAAGATTGTGTGTGTGAGTGTGTGTGTATGGGTACACACACCATCATTAAGTCTGCTTGAACTAAAATACAAACTCTAAGTAAGCCAAAAATTATTATTCTTAGAGTAAAGAAGGGGATCTTCATGATTCTGGTAAAAGATTAATCAGGACTATTCAATTTCTTGACATTTTACTACTATGCTCTCATACAACGCCCTTTGTAAAGGCTAAATATTAGATGAAACATTTCCTGGTTAACAGGAACAATAAATTATCAATTATAGTTTCTGGAATCCCCATGATAGCTTTTCATCCCACATGCCCATTTCAGTTTTTGTCCTGGAGCAGAGGCTTGATAGAAAAGGAGACTATGAGACCCACTAACATGAAAATTCAGTTAAGTCACCTGGATTTCTATAGTAGTCTACATGACTAAAGCATCTTTATTTTACAGAAGAATATATAGTTATACTTCTTTAGAGGAAGTGTGCCATGTTCTGCATTAAGACAAATTATGACAAAGAAGATTTTACTGGCAGAATCTTAATATGTTTAATTGGTCACATAGTCTTAAACCTATGACATAAGAGTTAGATAATACCCTGGTCTAAACACTTTTCGGACAGTAAGACATTCACAAAGATTACTGAGCTCTAGTATATGCAAACTTCATTTTCGTTCCAACCGCACAGAAATGACAGAAGTGTTACATTTACAAGGCAAATGATAGCAAACAGTAATTTGTATAATGACATCTCCTTTCTTTCCTTTACTTCACAACTAAATGAAAATAAGAAGTCTTTTGAGAAAAACATCTCCAAGTGTGGACTTCAGAATTAGCTCCAGGATCACGTTTTAGACATGGCTATGAAGATGAGGATAAATCATGTATCCTTACTCTGCCTGAAATAAAACTGTGGATTCTTCAAGGCTTGTTAGAGCATTCAATATGTCTAATAAAATCTGGATTCTCTTATATTTTTGGATAGTTGACAAAAATCACAAAGATGCCAGATATATGAAAAAAAAGTGGATTGGGAACTCTCAATACAAAAGGCAATATTGCAAGATTAAAATATGCTGGCAGCATGCTCTACTTCATGATTTGAAAGTTTTTGTGTGTTTTTTTTTAAACAAATTCTTGAATATGCCAATTTAAGGACAGTAGTAGGGGAAATTTATATTAGAAAAAGTTAAATTGATTTGCCTAAGTTATCTTAAGTTCCGAAAAAGAAATTAAGTCTCCAAACAACCAATCTCATGCTCAGTTCAACCTACCATGCTTGGAGCAGGTGAGCTGATACGTAACTCAGAGTCATTGAAATGTTCAGAGTAGATGTCTTATAGAACAATATTAATGAAATGAGCTTTTCCAGGACACACACATGTGTAATAGCATTTTCTTTTGATCTTTATTTCATTTATTTCACTTACTCCTGAGTTGATTTAAAGTAGAATTTTAATAGTTTCAAGCTCTTTGGGATAACTGTTCATTACTTAATCTTATATTCTCTGGAGCATATGGCGTTGCCTAAGTAGGAGCATAAATAAGTAGGGATATAGATGAAATTTGATCAGCCTAGAGATAACTGCAGAATTGATTGTGACCATAAATGATTTATGATTCACTTCTAATAATATTAAAAGGGAATCATAAGAATAATAATATTGATCAAATTACAGATATGTCTCACATGAGCATAGATGTTTCATATGTAAAAAAGAAACTTATTATCCACTATCTGATTATATATTACGCTATCATGATGGTTAACCAAATTTCCATCATTTCAATTATTCTATTTATATAGTAATATTTTATAATATAGAAGAGTGATAGTGGTCTATAAAATATATAGCATATATAATTATGTATTATAAAATAATTGCATAAATATGTATAAATAATTTTAACAAAACTATGATATAAGAAAGTTATTGTATATTAAAATAATATTTTTAGCCATTATATTTAACTTAACATTAAAATGATTATTAATTTTGAAAAATAGTTTTCTAACTTTATGAGGGCTAAGCTCACGAAAAGGTTAATTTCATCCAACCACTGAGTATAAAATTATAACATTTATAGAATGGAATAGGAAAATAAGGTCTCAGAGAATCTATGAATGCATGATACTGTTAGGATACACAACATGAAAATGTATAAATAAAACCTAAAATTATTAGGTAAATATATGCAATTATCATTAATATAAAAATTTTAATGATAAAGGAGTTCTAATAAATGTAAAAAATAAATATGGAGAATTAAATCCTAAGAATTTTAATAATAATGTAAATGTTTTTATATATGACTCTATCTTCCAGTTTGGTTCTAATAGGAAGAGTAAAAATGATACTTATTATTTATATATTACTGTAAGCTTAGCAATTCGGCTTAAGAAATTGCAATTAGGTTTCTCTTTGGAAAAAATAGCATGTTGTAATTAATATGAATAACTTTTAAATAAAATCACTTTAGTCTAGCTTGCCCTTCTAGTATTAGGTTGGTGCAAAAGTAATTTCGGTTTATAAGGTTAAAAATAATTGCAAAAATCGCAATTACTTTTGCACCATCCTAAATCAGTTAATGCGAAAAGGAAATATAAGGTTATGGGGTTGAAAAATGTGCATGTTTCCCCCACTGGATTCTACCAGTCTATATTTTGTTTCACTTCCTTTACGCAAAATATCTCTGCAGAACTCAAATCAAGGAAACAATGGATGGTGTCATACTTGAAAGAGCAGTTTTGAAAGTTAGAAAATTTTCATCTGGCTTTTTCTACTAACTAGCCATTATAGCTATATTTTGCCCCAGAGGTTCTTATCTTGAGGTTTATATTTGTTCTTGGTCCTCTTAGTCCTTTGTGTAAGGCCCCATATTTAAAGACTTGGAAGAAAGTCTAATGACTCCCTTGTGATCCGATCGGTCTTTTCAGTTCAAAGTGATGCAGTTCTATCCCAGCAATATTCTTTTCCTAGATATCTTCTCCTTCTGGCCACCCTTGTGAAGCAACATTTTTTTTTTTTTTTTTTTTTTTTTTGACCAATGACATTTTTATCAGCACTGTCAAGATTCACTTACCTTCCTTGCCTTTTGTTATGCTGTTGCCCTGCTGTATTATTTTCAGTCAATGACCACATGGGCATCAAGTTTCTGTCTCTACCTTCATGGCTCTTACAGTTAATGAAGACTTTTTGTCAATGATAAATTTAGAGGTCTGCTATCCTCATTCCCAAAGTCTCTGACTGTCCATGTGTATGTGACTGGGATTCTAAGCAACATGGATCCTGAGAACTGCCTCTAGAGCATCTTGCTGCTCCCTCGGCCTCTGAGGCTGCCATTGTTGCTGGCCTGGTGCCATCACTGAACCTTGCTGGAGTCACAACTATGTCCATGTCTCTACTATTGAGGGGAGAGTCACTGGTTGTTTAGTCTTCTGCTATTGTTGATGTTGTATCTGTCATAACTGATGTGGGTCTGCACTCAAGGTTAGTGTCACTCATATTGCTTCAGTCGCTCTTTGATGGAGTCATTGTTAATGAAGGCCAAACTTTTGTCCACCTTTGGGCATTAGACTATTTTGAACCATCTGTCCCTATGCATTTTGGTGAAAACCACAATGAGATATCACCTCACTCCGGTTAGAATGGCTATTATCAACAAGACAAATAGTAACAAGTGTTGGAGAGGCTGTGGAGAAAAAGGAACCCTCATACACTGTTGGTGGGAATGCAGACTGGTGCAGCCGCTATGGAAGGCAGTGTGGAGGTTCCTCAAAAAGTTAAAAATAGAATTACCATATGACCCACCAATGCCTCTCCTGGGTATTTACCCCAAAATTTTGAAAACATTTTTCCATAAAGATATATGTGTTCTGATGTTCCTTGCAGCTTTATTTATAGTGGGCAAAACATGGAAACAAATATGGATGATTGCATAAAGAAGATGCGGTATATATACCCAATGGAATACTATTCTGCCACAAGAAAAGATGCAATAGTGCCATTTACGACAACGTGGATGTATCTTGAGATTATTACGCTATAAGTATCTGTGAATTTTTTAGGTTAAATTTTATTTTTCATAGAAATGCAACCAGAAGACTAACAAGGCCACCTGGAATGACTGTTGGCTTTAATGGTAACCTTCCCCTCTCCAGGGTTCTGATGTAGGATAGATCCTATTACTAGAAGTAATCCCTGAACAATGAGTTCCACTTTTGCTAATTTTAGTGCAGATTCACATGACCTATCCCTATGTGTATCTATATGAAAGCTTGTGAATGTGAGGGGAAAAAAATGTGCCTTTTAACATTTTCAGTTATTTGTTTTTCCTGATAGCTCTGAGAATGGTTTAAAGAAGACCTTTGATATCTGATTAGAATCTCCTCTTAGGTAGGGAGGTATATTAGGTGCAACCAGACTATTGGTCGTGCAGATATGGCCAAGTGATATTTGGCTACATATTGTGCAAAACAGATGCTATCAGTGCTCTGCTCAGATGCCCTTAGGTCTTTTACTGTTTCTATGTGCTCCTTCCATGGTTTCTGTGTTCTCTTACTTCTCTGGGGTGTACCTGTGACTCTCTTCCAGGAAATATCCTAGAGCTACTTGAACCATTTTGCCTACATGCACAGGGAGTCGGAAGTGCCTGGGGAATTATGTCACCCATGGGGAGCCCTTAGCCAATGACTGACTGGTGGACTGATATGGGAGTATAAATGCCTGCATTGCACAGTGAAGTATAATTTACACTCTAATTCCCCTTCAGGATCAAGGTGAGGCTTCTCCGTGCGAGAATTCTCTGGACTTGGCTTTGCTATCCACAAGGCTTTGCTGACCTCAGTTTCCAGCTTGTGGAATGAAAAAGGAGATTGTAGAGAAGAACACATGCCTCTAAACAAGGACTATGCATGTCAATTCCTTTTGTATTCCATTGGCCAGAACCCGTCACAAAGCTAGACCTAAATGTCGTAGGGCTGGGAAATATAGTGTGTTTCTGGGAAACCACCTCCCAGCATTAACTCTTTACTATGGAAGGAAACATGAACTGTGGTGTCTTCCTACTCTGAAACACTGTAGAATGATTTGAATCAATTCTCATCATAATTGGTTCCATATAGGTTTGTTTATAAATCTATTATAGAAAAAGTGGATCATTTACAAATTAAATTCTGCTCTGAATGTGTAGTGTGTGTGTGTGTGTGTGTGTGTGTGTGTGTGTGTGTATTTGACATATTTCTTAAGTGCTTCTCTTAGAAAAAATAATTGTGTTAAGCTATGGGCTACAAAAAGATAGTTTTAAAATATTATGAGTCTTTAAGCTTATAATATGAAGAGAGGAAATGACACACAAACCCCCAGCTGAATTGCTGAGTTGAATTAATGACTGCTATATTAGATGTATGTGTGAGTGTATACACATACACACAAATATATAAATAGATACATACATGTATACATCTCACAGCAAACAAAGTAAATAATTATAATTTATGGGAAAGGAAACTTTTACAAAATAAGTAGCATTAGAACAAAACCACCACAGAAAGTATGATTTTTATAGAATGAACATTTCAAGGAAAATATTCCACATAGAGTGAACATCTTGGGAAAATTCTTGAAGATGTTTAGGGCATATTGTGTTTAATGAGGTTCTCAGTAAATTATTGATTGACTGTTCTACAGTATATATGAATGATGGTTTAGAGGTAAATAAAATTTAGATTTCAGTGGAATTTGTATGCTATGGAGTGGAGTTTGCACTGTATTCTTTAGGGGGAATCAAATAAAGTTCTTCGTAGATGCAACTATATCTTCAGAAAAATTAAACTGAGAAATGTGAGTGTTTTACCACATTAACTGGAAGTTCCTTAGTCTGGTTTTCAAAACCCACTGTAATCTGATAATCTGAACCAACCTTTGATCAAGTCATTACCTGAGGTTTATTTCTTTCCTTCTTTTCCTTTCCTTTTACATTACATTATACAAGCCTTTCCCTTCGTCTATCTCTTTGACAAAGCGTTCTCTGGCTATTGCACTTATCTTTTGAAGTTTCTCCACTGAACTTTCATGGCATTGATTTTATCTATCTCTCATCTGTATTAATATACAGACTTAATGTTTTTTAGTGAAACTGTAGACACCTAGTATTGTATTGTGTGTGTTTGCTCTATAGTTACTGAAGGAGGTAAAAGCATTCTGAGCACAAAGTACAAAGCACAGCTACTTTATTCATTGATTGGTAAAGAACTTTCTGCTGCACAAATGAAATTGTTTAAGTCATGTAGTGGGGCCTCTTGTCAACACAATTGTTGTAAGGAAGTAAAGGCATTTTCTGTAAAGATCACAATGTTTGCTCTGTGTAAGTAAGGTGACCTAATGGAAAGGTGGTTATGTAAGTCCATCAAAGGATTTTCTAAGCAGTTCAGAGGTTATTATTTTTTTTAATAAACAGCTTTATTCTATGAGATACTAATGGCTAAGCTCCTACTGTGTTGTCTGCTTGCACAGTCTGAGACCAGGTCTATAGCAGTTGGACATTTTCTAATTAATCACTGTAGCTTGAAAAGAAAAGTGTCTAAAGTAGTAAGTTGATGGGAAAGCTTCAGGATAAGTTAGTTCAAATAGAAAAATACCTGCTCTTCTCATGTCTGATCTGTAAAGTGAAACAAACAAACAAAAAATTCTATAGGCTGTGCACAAAAATTCAGTGAATTTCAGCTCTAAAACAGCTCATGATATTTCTTTGATTTAAATCTGATAGTAATCTAGTGCCACTTTCTTCCACGGCAACTCTAGGGTAACCCTACAGTCTGAGCAAAACAAATTACCTGTCTTGTCATCTTGTTCAACCTGTAACTTAAATAAAGACTTGTGCTTCATTCTAATTACAAAAGCATTGTCTCTGCCAAAGAAGCCAAGCATTAGTCACTTCTGTTCTCAATCCCGCTGCGCAAGTGTTTAATAACAGTATCATCCACTTTTGCACTGCTGCATAAGTTTATATTAGTGGAAGGGCTTTCGATTTTTTCATTTACTTTCCTTGGGTAATTGTAATAACTTTCATGGTATTAAATTACCAACTGCAAGTTCAAAACTACTGGTTTTAACTCTCCCCTGAGGGCCAGATTCATATATTCAAATTTCTAATGGATGACAAACTCAAACGCCAGTACTGAGCTTATCTTTTCTTTCCCCCCCCCCCCACAATTTTTGCCCTGTGTTTAGAATTCTGTTTAGGTGCACCCCTATCCAATCAATTACCCAAGCTAGACATCTTATTTTGTGGTACTACTTTCCCCCTTAATAGGCCAAGCCAGGTCTTCCAGACCTCTTTAAATTTCCTCAAAGTCCATTCTCTCCATCTTTCCTACACTTATTTAAGTTCAGGCCCTCAAAATCCCTCATATAGACTATAGCCCATAGCTTTCTAACTATTCCTACTGGTAGCCCTCCCCCTACCCCCACCTCCAGCTCATACTCCCCACGGCCACCAGAGTGATCCACGTATCATTCTATTTAGGACACTAGGGATCTTCACTGGCTACAGGACAGAGTACTCACACTTCTTTGCATGTTGCCTGGTCTCTCCAAGTCTCTGCAGGCTCATGCCCCACATCTCTCTGATGCTCACCCTTTACTCCCTTAGTGAACTATACATCGTTTCCAGTGCTCACTCCGCTATTTCATTCCTTCATGTTGTGTAAACACGGTGCCTTCTTCCTGTTGCGCTTGACATCTCTGTTGGTTCTAAACCCATGTCCATTTTTTCAGAACCTTGCTCAGGTGACACAATGCTGAGGTTTCACTGGACCATCTCCCAGTAGAGTGACTAACTTTCCCTCCCCAAAACATTTCTGTTGTAGTCCCATTCTTTTATATAGTTATAGCATAGATAGCATTGATAGGCAATATTTTTTACAAGTTTTATCTACTCAGATGGATAGCATGGTTCTTGTATACAGAGACCTTGTAAAAGTCTTGTTGAAAATTCTCTAGCATATAGCACAGTGACTATATGTATAGTATTGTATAGTATAGTATAGTATAGTATAGTATAGTATAGTGATTAACATATTGTAAGGACTTCTGCATTTTAGTTAAGCGTAGCTTTTCTCAGTTTTTTGTGAGATAGATTTAGTTAAGCGTAGCTTTTCTCAGTTTTTTGTGAGATAGATTGTACATATGAGGGCTCCATATATTATAATATGGCTGAATAAATAAAGCATTAGGGATAAGCTTAAAATGGAATATATGAAACAAAATACTTGGCACTTACGTAAAATCAATTATGTGATTTTAAAATTGTATGTGTTAACTAGTTAGGCTTTTAAATGCTCACCCAATGAAAGCTAAGATTCAAAAGTTAAGACTTTTATATTTAAGTTATTTGTTATTCTGACTACTGTGGCACATAATTAAGAAAGGCATTTTCCTTAGTGGGTAGGAGCATGGACTCAGCAGTAAGACTTCTTGTTTTAAACCCTTTCCGGGCACTGTTTATGGCCTCGAGCAAGTAATTCAGTGTCTCTATGCCTCAGTTACTGCATGAGTAAAACTGCCTTATAGGATTATTGTGAGGATTAAATAATATATATATATATATATATATATATATATATATATATCATGAAGTACAGAGTTTCTCTGACCAAGGTTCTGAAGTCTATGAACCGAAATTGTGGGTTTTACTTAAGTTCTATTTTCAGTTGGTAGTGAATCAACACCAGTGTAGGGTTTGATTCCAAATACCTGCTCTGGTTGAATGGAGTTCTTTGTTTAGTTATGACAGATTCATAAAATCTTCAAAGAACCATGGCTTTAATAGCAACACTTTAAGCACACTTGCTAAAGGAAACTGCATTTGTAAAGATGATAAATTAGGAGAAAGGCATTTTTAGTAGAACTCATTAAATAGCAAATGGTGTTTCACTCCTTGATTGAACATTTCCAGTGTTTGGAAACACATTGCCTTTTCAGCTGGCTCATTTCACCTGTGGTCCTATCTGAGCGTTAGACAAACTTTCTATAATAAGAAAAAAAGGTTAATTGGAATTATCAAAGAATTTAGATATAGTCAAATATGAGTTTGAAAACTAAATTGAGCACTCACTGTGTCAAATAAACAAAGTAACAACTGTTTTGAGATTCAAATACATAGCACCTGGAATATAGTAATCAATCTATAAATATTTACTCATCAACTTTTTACTTTAAAAAATTAAAATCACTTATTTGTAGATTGTTAAAATCAATTCTTTGTAGATTGTACCTATTAGTCTTTTTTTTATGATGGTACAATATTTCTGTCTTATCCACAAAAATCTCTTTATTTAAGATGAAGATAGATTTTGAACTAGTGTTATAACGTTTTTCAAGTCTTATAACCTTTTTAATTGACATACTCATCTGAATGGTTTTCCTTTTGTCTTAAATATTTTTAAAAAGGCAGATTGTATGACTAAAGAAAACTAAGTATGGTTTGACCATAACAGGTATCAACTTATAGGTGTTTATTTTCAATCAATAAAGAAAATGAAATCTGCTTTTATGTTTACCTAATAATATTCACAGTTAATATGTAGAGAATATAATTGAAACTATTTAACTGCTTTATAATTTTCTACTATACTTTTTGTTGCTAAGCCACATTTCTTTTCAATCATTTATGTGCAATTAGGTTTTTGGACATAAGCTATTCCTTTCATAACCTTATAATTATTTTGATTAAATCTGTCTTGTTAAGTTTGGCCCATTTTTTTAGCCTGTCAAGATCTTGGAGCATGATTCTGTCATCATGCCACCCAAATTCATATAACTCACACATTTTCTGAGCTAATCTTGACTATTTTAATGCAACTCTGTAACAAAATACAAGATGAGGCTCTGTGAATTTCTACCATCATCAAAATATTTAGTGAGTCCATTCTAATATTTAAATATGGTCAGTTAAGCAGTCAATTTACCTAACTGCACAGATGTCAATTGAAATTAGAAAGGTAAAGACTTAAATCATTTCTTGTACTTATTTACTATTGGGATTTGGGAAACTGGTAAATTATTTTGTATTGGATATTCCTTCCACTTATATAGATGGCAACTAAGGCTATACTAATATTGAGCTTAAGTAGTGGAAGATCAAGTATTTGATCTTATGATATTGAGACTTCTATCTTGTATATAACCCTGTACTTAGAAGGACATAAGCCATTTCAGAAAAGCGCTTGTCATTTGAAACACATTTATACCTCTGTGCCCCACCCTGGTCTCGGTCTCTCTCTCTCTCTCTCTCTCTCTCTCTCTCTCTCTCTCTCTCTCTCTCTCTCTCTCTCTCTCTCTCACACACACACACACACACACACACACACACAGCTGAAGTAGCTGCCTTGGTGAAGAAAGACCAGTAAGAAATCACTTCTGAAGTAATTGAGCAAAGATTGGAGAGTCTCTATAAATTTCTGAATCCTTGCAGTTATTAAACTGCTGCTGTTTTCCTCAGCCCACTTCAGTGGATGGAGATTTGAGCTCTGGCTCTGACCTTCCAGCTCTCTCTGGGAGGGGAGAGGTGCAGTAAGTAGTGTGCAGTAAGCCATGTGTATCGGACAGCAAAGCAAGCCAGAGCAATGCATTTTCTACTCCAATATCAAAGGCATGGGGAAAGAGGAATTAGATGCTCTCCTGTGTTTTTTTTGTTTACCCATCCAATAAGTAAGTTCATCCTATTTTTATTTTAAAGACCTCGATTTAATGAATCTCATAAGGCTGCAAATAGTCTTATAAAGCTGTAAATTATCAACGCTGTCCAATAGAAGTTAATCTTCAACAGGCAGACAGGAAACGTCAGATGGAGTGACTGCCCACAGAAAACATAAGATAGTTACTTATCTGGGGGAATTCATCTTGGATTTAGCTTTAGTACTCAGCATTATAGGCTCAGTTTCCCCCCCCCTCCCTTTTTTAACATAAATGAAAGTAGGTCTTTCCAAGAAGGACTCTCATTAACCAGGCTCTCACAACACTGATGCACATAAAAATTGACAATGAGAATTCTACAAAAATAGCCAAATACTTGAAAATTCTAATCTACATGTTCTCTTTAAATATAGCAGTCTCCTCAACAATCTAAATTATAATCATACAGTTGTTCAATGGGCTTGGAATATAAACAAAGGACTGTGAGTTGGCAAAATAGAATTTGTTGACCATCTTGCTGATGTGATAAATGTAACGTATTTTTTTAATATTCAAGCCTAGTATCAATGCACTAGAAGAAAATGTGTTTTTAATATTTTAGGAATTTTTGATGTTCATTAATTGTCTTAGTATATTAACAAGTTTCCTCTTGAATGAATTTCTTTGCCCAACTTATTTCCATTCTTACAATGGTTTGACAATTATGTAGTGTATTTCTCAGCATCCCTCCATTTTTCTTTTTCCCTTTCTTCCAACCCCCCACCCCCATTCTGGTTCAAGCCATTGTTTCTCAGTTTAGTTGTGTAGAACACAGCTCCCTGGCCCATGCTGGTATTATGAGCCTTGCGCCCACCCACACACACACCGGGTGCTGAGGCAGTGGGTCGGCCACTCAGAGCTTCTCACAGCAGCTCTCGTTGACTGCCAGCCACTCATGCACCAGCCGCTCCTGGCAGCACATGGTAGCCCACAGCTCACGCTGTCCTCTGGCTGCTCACGGCAACCCAGCTCCAGGCAGAGCCAGTGTTCACAATCTTAGCTGTAGAGGGTGCAGCTCACTGGTCCATGTGGGAATTGAACTGGCGACCTTGGCCGTTAGGAGCATGGCGCTCCAACCACCTGAGCCGTTGGGCTGGCCCAGCATCCCTCCATTTTAACTGAAGTTTTTCATTTTGGGTTTTTTGCTTCTTTTTGTGTTTTCCATAATTTTTCAAAAATTATGAGTAACATTTCAGATATTATTTGAGAGTTTTCTTAGTACCCTGAGATATAATTCACTAAAGCCCTAAAACTTGAACTTGTTTGTAAAAACTTAGACACTCTCTTCCATTTGCTTTTATAAGTATTTTTCCTAGATATATCAATCTGAAAAATAATTTCCTTAGGGAAGAAGACAACATAAAAATAGGGATTGCGTTCCTTTTTTACTCCTTCCCTATATGTACCCCACCTCATCTCTTTGAAAATTTTGGCCATTTGTATATTTATATTCTTGAACGTTTCTTTAGATATGCATGCTATTCATTTATATTAGTCCATAGATATTTGCCTGTTGACATTTTAAAGGAGGTGTGTGTTGAATCATCAGGTTGTCATTGAGAAAGCCTAGCTACTAAGATGTACCTCTTGAGTTAGCATCCCTTATTATTATCTTTTTAAGGTTCAAGGTCGCAAGACTCACTTATATAGGTCCATACAATTAATTGGGGTACTCATATGTGAGCAGTCACGTGACGAAAGATCACTGTTAACATAATTTAAGCAAGATAAGAACTTAAATCAAAATACCAACTTATTAAATAATGTTTTTGAGGACTGGATTGTTCAGGATGAATGGCATCTGCTTCCTAGAATTTATGATACTAGGGAACCCTGAGAAAGTAAGCAGGATGTGGGCATTGATTTGGATTAGAGATGAATTGATACTATTGAAGGATAGTTTTCTTTCTAAGTCAGGGTGAAGCCTAATTAACCCTTTCTGCCTTTTAGAAGAGAATACCTGACCAGACACTTTTGGTTTCCTAGGACAGTGTCTTTCCTTATTATTATTTTTTATTTTTCAATTATAGTTGGCATTCAATATTGTTTGATATTAATTTCAGACTTACAGCATAGTGATTAGACATTTATATAATTTATGAAGTGACCTCCTGATAAGTCTAGTACCCACCTGGCACTATACATAGTTATTACCATATTATTGGCGATATTCCCTATGCTGTACTTCACATCCCCTGACTATTTTGTTATGTCTGTGCAGTTCTTGATGTAATCTACTCACGCTACTGCATAAACTGCCAGACTTTCTACTTCTTACTAAGGATCACTGTCCTTTCTGATATTGCCTCCCCCTCACTCACACACACACACTTTACATGTACTAATATTAGTAATTATGGCTAAATTGCTAGTTTGGGGGCTAGGCAGATCATTCTTCATCCAACTTTTCGGTGTTTCCAGTGGTGGTATTTTTTAATTGCTTGGTTGAAACACCACAATAAAAATCATTTGCTTCATTGTATCTTCAAACTCTTTTGAAAATATTAGCGCTTTGAAGAGATCCCCATAGAGATACACTGATTTGGTAAGATAACACTTTGTTTTTAACCTTTTTGGGTGATATTTTTTTGTGTGGTTTTGAGGCTGATTTGCCAGTTAATGTTTTGTGTCCTAATCTCCTGTAATAACTAGTGTTATCTTGTTATTCCAGGAGACATCAGAGTTGGCTTCAAGCTTAAATGTAGCAAAACAGCAGAAGATTGGAATACAGAAAATGTAAACAAGCAGGGATCTTTTAGATAATCAGATTATGACTAAATTATTCGAAGAAGCTCTACTATGCTGATTCCTTCCCACATCACTATACCAAAAATGCTCTCCTGGCATTAGGGCTTATCTTCTGTCACAAAATATATATTCTTACTGGCTTTTTTGTTCCTTGTTCAATTACTGAAAAGGCAGTGTGAGATTTTCTACCTTTCACATTGTAGTATATTTCTCTGTTTCTCCTTTTAGTTAAATTTTGGCTTATATATTTGGAAGATCTGTTATTAGTTGTGCACACATTTAGGATTTATCTGCCTTTTCATCATAACGAAATGTTCTTCTGGTATACAACAAAATTAGACTGTGTTCAGTAGCCGAAAAACCTACGTGTAAAATCTGACATTTTAATCACACTCATTGCCTATCCAAACTCCATCACCATGTGAATTTTACCTCCTAAATTATCTTGATTCTATCCACTTCTCTTGAAGTTCATTTCCACTGTCTGGCTTCTTATATCCTAACTGGTCCACCACCGCAGTCTTGCTTCCTTCAGAGTTATGTTTATAACATCAAAAATCTGATTATGTCAGTTCATAAAGCACCTTCGTTTTTTCCCATTGCTTTCAGTAATCTAAAACTTTAATATGGCCTAGCTGGTCCTATATACATGGTTATTTATTCTTCTGCCTCATCTAGTTATTCATTCTGCTTAAGACACAGTAAGCTTCTCTGTGTTCCTTTAAATCATCAAGTCCCTGGAGTCGTAGGTCTTTCCTTATTCCATTTATTCTTTAGAGAAAAATTTTAACCGTTTTTTAACCTAGAAAACACAACCTGCAATCTTAACTCAAAACCCACTCCCTTAAGGATGCCTTCCCTAATTATCCATACCAGATAACATTCTCCTATTTTATACTCTCTATAGTGTCATGAACCTCTCACTCTTAGCACTTATCATATTTGTAATTTCATGTTTATTTTGGTTTTTGATTAATGTCTGTCTTTTATTAGACCGTAGGCTTTCTGAATAGGGACACTTATATTTTGCTCACCAAAGTATATATCTCTTCCCATGGATCTGGCAAACATTTGGTGCCCAGTAAATAATTGTTGAATGACCAAACTGAACTAAAAAATGACAAGTATTCATGAGTATTTCTATACCAATTAACATAAGGCAAAATAAGTTGAATTTATTTCAAAATTTTCCAGAGAAAATCTTAGCACACCTTCTCACACAAACACTTGATTCTTCTTGCCTTTTCTCCTAAATGCAATTGATGTTTTAACTTTTTTTAGTGCCTAAATGATTCTTCTTTTTAAAACAATGTAAATAATAGTAACTATACAAATTATAGCATTTTCCTGTATCCTATATCCTGGTATGATTTTGTGATCGTTCTGTAAGAATAAAGTTTCTGTATTATTCTTTCTAGGTTATACCATTAGAGGTGAAAATGCCAATTTGGAGTGTGTTTTTTTTCTTCAATGATAACCTTTTTACCTTAGCTGTTGTCACACTGCATCAAAATTCTGAAAGTTCAGTACTTTCAGTGAGATGTATGAATTGATCGAATGCCACTTGATTCCTTGATGCACCCTGAATTATTCATGTCTAAGTGTGAGCCACAGATAATTTACTTCAAAAATGTGATATTTAAGTTACTTAAAATGTTATTTTCTCTTCTATGAGAAAAGTGCATGTAAGGAAGGAAATGGTTGTATTATGGCATACAGAGAGAGGAAAACGAACATGCTTTTTCTATGTCCATGTATATGTATGCATGTATAGAATTAATTAGGTTCTAAATATGAAATGAGAAGCAAGGTTATTACATAGATTCAGTGAGATACCTTGTGTATTTTCATTAGCTCATTCTTCTCACTAAATGAGCACTTGGTGAATATTGATATTATTATAATTGCTACAATTACTTTAAATTGTGCCTCATCCTTCTTTCATAAAAGTTCAAGTTTATAATACAAGACTTTTAATGGCCAGAAATTTTAATGGCCCAGCAATAGACCATTACAGAGAGTAATCCTTTCTTGCTGGTAATACATTATGCTAAAAGTCTTTTGATGTTAAAATTTCTTAAGTCCACATGAAAGAAAAATTGAGCAGGGGTTGATTGAATAACAAGATTTTAATATAATACTAAGAGGTAAAAAGTGTGCTAATAAAAGTTGCTAATTTATATTGAACTAAATTATTGTTTGCTCCAGTTCTTTTTAATTTTTATTATAAACAAAAAATATATCCCCAACTCCTAGCATGGTGTATAACATGTAATAAATAATAGGTGTTAATATTTTTTAAATAAATGTAATTCTGAATAATTATGTATAAAGCAAATTATATTTCCCTTTGATTAATGTCATAGTAATCTGAAACTTGATTGACGATTTCAAAAAAATAAAGAATTTAACATATCTAAAATTGGCATTTTATATAAAAATGGTTAATTTGTACCCGACATAAATTTAAGTTATTTGAGAATACCTAGCACTTATACTTCAAAGGAACATTGCTGTGATAACTAAATTGTCATAGAATTATTACTGTTTTGTTAGTTAACCAAATCAAGCTATATTTTGATGACAGCGAACACAACTTACTCAATTTTATATCAAATTATGAAGAGTACTCATATATTCCCCTATGTATGGTTAAAATTATTTTTCTTTAGTTATTATCTGATAACTCATTATGTTTACCTCATGCAGTGTACTAGGTTTTCTGGAGGTTGTGTCAAACGGAATCTTAAACAAACAATAGAATGTAGGCTAATAATTGAGGATTGGGATGGCGAGAGCTAGTGAGGAGGGAGAGTGTAGACTACAAGAGGAAGTGGTAACCAGATGAGCAAATGCGTAAAAATGCGGTGGCATTTAATAAGTTGCACCCACTTCCTGCTCTTCGAATATATATGTCTCAGCACCCTTACCCATGGAAAGATGTTTATTAAAAAACATGTTGTTTTTGCCAATTCTACAATTCTGCAATTTTTTGAGTTTCTTCTTTTTAAAAAAGAACAGTATTGACAGGTGAAAAATTACCTTTTCATCACAGAGATTAAATCCTATAAGGCTTATAGCATACAATAGATGTCATAATAATACTACACCAAGCTTTCTATTGTTTGTGTGAAATGATTTTTAAAATAAATGGACTGTGTGCGTTTATCTGATGTTTGCAATCCTTTACCGGACTTCCTTGCTCTTGTCCCCTTACAACCTCTACAACCATAAAATGAGTGCTTTGCAGAGTTAAGCATAATTCTGGACTGTTTCCATATTTTAAGACTCTTGATGCATTAAAAAAATATTGAAAACTGCTTTGAAAACAACTTAGAGATTTTTAAACTACGTGCTTTTCCAGGTTTTACTTGAAAGCTAAAAAAACAAAACAAAACAAAACAAAAAAACCCCCAAAGAACCAAGATTTAACTGCAAAAAGTACATCTACCTGAAAAGACACTTTATATTAACAATACTTAGAGACCACTTTGTCAAGGGTTCATCACATGTCTTCAATTGATTTTTTTAAAATAAAAATGACATATACTTCTAAAATCTTTACTTTTTTTTAAAGTTTTAACCTTAATAACACAATTTTAAAATTGTTATTAAATTTATTGAGGTGACATTAGGTAAAAAAATTATATAGATTTCATCTGTACAATTCTATAGTACATTACCTGTATATTATTGCATTGTGTGTTCACCAGCCAAAGTCAAATCTGCTTCCATCACCATATAGTTGACCCCCTTTATCTTTTCTACCAAGCTCCCCACCCCTTTCCCTCTGGTAAACACCATACTGTCAGTATCTATGAGTTTTTGTTTATTTGCTTGTCTTGTTCATTTGTCGCTTTCAGTTTTATATCCCACATATGAATGAAATCATATGGTTCTTGACTTTTTCCATCTGACTTATTTCGCTTACCATGAATTCTCAAGATCCATGCATGTCGTCGCAAATATATGATGAGCAGTTGACAAAGTTTTCTGTAAGTGTTGTTAACATAAGCTGTCTTTTCTGGTAGATGTATTTTTGGCAGTCAAATTTTGCTTTTTTTCTTCTTTTTTTTAGCATTCAAATAAAACCTGGTAAGGCACATACTGTTTAAAAACTCTGTAAGTTGTTTTTGAAGCAGTTTTCTATATGTTTTATATTTAAATTGTTGGAAGTTATGAGAGTTGCTACATCTTATATCAAAATATTCTATGAAGAAATATTGAATTGACATAAAATTGTGAATGTTTACATATTACAAATAATGACTAACAAACAAAAATACAAAGACTGTATATAGAATCCCATTTATATATAATATGGTGAATTTACAATGTACACGCTCAGAGAATTTGAGACCTTGTACAAGTGGCTGGTATGTCTACCCTTCCTTTGGTCAGCCCTGCCTATCACTTGATATACTCTATGTTCCTTCATAACAGTGAAAAAATAGCTAACTAATACATTGTAGTTATCCAATATAATATAATGCTGATATGTTTATAATGCATTTTCAATCTCTGTTGGCTTTTTTTTCCTAAATAAGATATAGCTATGTACACATTCTTCTTGAACTTCCTCTCGCAAAGTATATACACAAAAATAAAAATTAAGCATTTAAGCTCCTGATTGATACAGAAATTATTCTGGCCATAATCACATTTCTCATTAAATAGAAAATTGTAAAATAGTGACACATGAAATACCATCCTTTGCCAATCATTTTAAAACTTAAAAATATCTAAGTATGCTTATGATATTCTGAAAATTGAATTTTTTGAAGGTTACAATAGATTCCATTGTGGAAAGAAAAATTGGCTTACGGTTAAATTATATATATCTCTAATAAAGCAGAGAGAAAGTGAAAAGTCAAGTCCATTTCTATGAAAGAGATTTTCATAAAAGAATCACTAGTCTCAAAATAATTGGTTATGATCCAAGAAAGAATGTCATCCTGTGGGTGCTATGAAAGATTAAAACAAAGACTAAATACTAAGAAAGGAAAACAGGTATAAAATATAGAATGGAATTTAACGATGAGGTATTAAACCATGTTTTTTCATGAATTACATAACTGTTATGGGCTAAATAGTGCCTCCTCCAAATTTATATGTTGAAGTTCTAATTCCCAGTACTTCAGAATTTAACTGTGTTTGGAAATAAAGTCTTTAAGGAGGTAAATAAATTAAAAATGAGGTCACTGGGGTGGACCCTACTCCAATATCACTAATGTCCCTATAAAAAAAAAAAAAGATAGGGACAGAAGGAGTATCACGTAAGGACACAGGGAGGAGATGGCCATCTACAACTTAAGGAAAGAGGCCTCAGGAAAAAGTAACCCTCTGACACCTTGATCTCTAACTTTCAGCCGGCAGAACTGTGAGAAAATACATTTCTGTTGTGTTGTCACACAGCAGCCTAACTGCCTGTCCCCTCGTGCCTATCTCTAAAGAAAGAAGATTCTATGAGACTACTCCTTTCAGGGACTTTGCTTCACCTTTGTGCTTACACATCATGTCTCTCTGTTTGGCCCCCAAAAGATGGTTGGTCAGCCAATGACGGGTAAGACTCCCCACGGGGGGAGCAACCCAAGCCAGGCACAACCACGCGGGGACCACCAGAATAATTTACTGGGTTGATAGAGGTGGGCACAGTCCCCCACCTTCCCCCGGCTAAGGAGAGCTTCTGCCTATGTGGCTATATTCCTTCCCACAATCTTCTTGGGAAGTGAGTCAAGGATGTGATAACATCAGTTCTACTTCCATTCTTATCACCAAGTTTCAATATAAAGGTTTTGTCCCTGGGGAGGCACATACCATAATTATTAAGACATCATGGAACTTACGATTCCAGCTGTTTGCAGGCAAGGGTGATTGGTTTGAATCAATTTTCTGGTATGATGTATGAAACTCACAGACGATGGAGAAAACAATGCTACTTCCTTGTGTGTAGGAAGGTGGCCCAATTCAGGGCTCTCAGCTCTTTGAGACTGTGAGACCCTGGGACCCCTGTTTCATAACTTTCTTGATTTCTGTTTCTTTCTCAACCCTTCGCCACCCCTTCTTGTTCGCTCATTGCCTGTGTTGCTCTGGACACAACATTGTTGATTAAGCCACTTGTGTGATAATCTGTTATGGTTGCCCTAACAAACGAATACACTGTCTAAAAACTTGAAGTGTAATTAATGTTTCTGGAACTAATAGGATATAAGTGTTACCTAAGAGAACTCTCCCAAACTGAGTTACTTTGGTAACAAGGTTTTGATTAAAACTATGTCATTAGTATACTAAAAACTCCCAGACTAGCTCAATGCTAAATCACCAAAACACAAATATAGAGCTCAATATCAACAAAATCTGTGGGAATTGAAGCAGCATGAAACACTAACACATAATACGCAGCTAGTAACTGTCGGTAGCTTCAATTTAATTGAACTAATGTTCTTTCAGTGAGTTATAGGGGGTTAAAGAAACACCATCTCTGCCTTCAAAGGACTTCTGGTGATGATGACGATAACAGTTTTTGAACACCTATCATGTGTTAACAGTGTACCAAGCACTTTATTATCTCACTTAAAGAGAACAGTATTATTTTCTCTTTATTTTACAAGTGAGGATCAGAGAATTTAAGTGATTTATCTAAAGCAGGGGTGTCCAAACTTTTTTCAACGTTTTTCACCAAGGGCCATATGTGATAAAATACACAAACAGCCGGGCCACTCACTCGAGGTGAAGTAAGTATTGCTTCACCTGGTTTATTTAAGTAAACTAAGTATATTTTTGGAATTTTCTGTGGGCCAATTAAAAATGGATTGCGGGCCACAGTTGGCCCATGGGCCGCAGTTTGGACACCCTGTTCTAAAGTCATGCTATTGGCAATTAAGAATTTGTCCCCAGATTCTCTATATTTTTATCACTAGAATTTACTCACTTTAATAAAGTCAGACCATGAGAAGTCCCCCAAAAGGAATATAAGCATATGGCACATAAATATATATAATAAACTACATATTGAAGTATATATGTTACACTAACTTTAGTATTTATATTTTTTGTCCTAGAGAGTATTGATGAAATTGGAAAAATTGCAACTATTTTATTAAGTATGTGTTTGTATATATGTACGTATACCTATATATGTATATTACTCTATAACTTTAGTAGAAAATGTGATATAAATATTAATTAGTTATCCTCATCTTTCATTTACATAAGTATAGTATTTCATATATTTTATGATACATGTTATTTTTTAGTGTTACCATTATGAAAATAGTATTTGGTCAAAGTTTTAAGTGGTGAATATATGTAGCTATACATATTTGATAAGGTATTCAATGTTCCTTTTCAGGAATTTCCATATTGCAGTCATATTTTAGCTTTTAGAAGAAAGTCTCCTTTTTGAACATAAAATTATCCTTTCATCATTTCTAACAATTTTTAAAATTAGCCTTCTTTGTCTTCCTTCCTTCTTTCCATCCTTCCTTTCACCCTTCCTCCCTTCCTCCCTTCCTCCCTTCCTCCCTTCCTCTCTTCCTCCCTTCCTTCCTTCTTTCCTTCCTTCCTTCTTTCCTTCCTTCCTTCTTTCCTTTCTAGTAATACAGCATTCAGGTTTACTTATATAACATTTCTTATGACAGTATTGAATTTGTACTTCATGACACCCAAGGTGAAATATCATGAGAAGTCAATCTCACTAATTTATAGGAGAAAAAAATGTTTCACAGAATGACTCCATTAAATAAATTTTCTGTAATAAGAATTCGTGAGGGAAAGACTGTAACCAAATTTCACTTTTCTAAGTCCAAGACAGGAATATTGGTATTTCTTATGTCAAGGACCATGTACATATTACTGAAAATATTTTGAAAGGAATTTTTATAATGTACAACCTATGGAGATATTATAATATACCATATTAATAACAATATTAAAATATAGCTAATATTGAGTATTTACTGTGGGAAATGACCCACATTAAGCACTTTACATGTATTTTCTCAGTCCTCATAATAATCTTAGTGAGTGAATTTTATCACTGGAGTTATCTTATGGAGAAAAACAGGAAGGAGTGGCACATCGTGATTATGAAACACAGTCAATAGAAGGTCAAGTAAAAATTCTAACATGCCCAGTGTGGTATGATTTCAGAACCAGAGCTCATAAGCTCTTCTATGGGAGCTTTTAGATTAGGTTTCTCTGGATAGGTGTGTTACATAGGACTGTGTTTAGTTGGCTGAGTGGGTTTTTATCTATTTATTATTATTTTTAAAGAATGCTCCAGGACAAGCTTTCTTTCTAAGGGGTGGTTACAGGATATTGTGAGCAAGTACAGACAATTTTTACATAAAATCAGGACTTTTTGTGGAGTTTGTCTTGTCCTATGATCTTGAGTGGCGAGACCCTCTGTAGAGATGGAGACTGCGCGAGTTCGCAGCCACGGGGCTCCTCCCACACAGCAAGGAAGAGCGACATGGTGGACTGAGAGGTGCTTCGCGCCACAGCTTTCTTAGCTCTCCTGATTCCACAGACACGATTTTTTAAAATCTGGAGGAATGTGTATTTAGCACGTCTGATTTCTATGGGTAGATCAAACTTTTTCTTTTATATTTGTGGACTCATTTTCCTTGGAAGTTGGTAGAAAAAATCATTTTGATTATGATCCTGAATGAAGATTGAATAACACACAAACTCCTGAAATTGCTGACACAAAATATAACAGTTGCATTTTTGCCTAATAATATTTTGTACTGATTCTGAAAGTTCAATAGTTTAAGGTTTTGTGTAAAGATAGAACTTGATTTTTTTTTTTTCGGTAAACACAAATTTGTCACACATTGAAGTTGGTGAATATTACCAGTAATAAAAATTAAGAAGCAGTGTTCACAGCAGTCAATATGTTATCACTCCCAACTTAACCATATCTCACAAGGAAAAGAATAACTCATATTCGAAGGGAGACAAAAGGAAAATTGAAGAAAATCTCAGCCAAAAGGTCACATACTCTAGAGTCAGTATCCTCAAAGGTTGAACTCATAGATAGAAATAAATAAAACATTTTTCACATCTTCTGACAGAACTTGATTAATTCAAGAAATGTTTTCTCTGCTGCTTAGCTTCTCTGTGCTCACACCATCTGCTCATACTTAGCTTTGGTTTCTATTTGGTTTCACTTGTGACGCAACATAAAATGAAAGAACTCATTAAAAAGTTTTGAAATGTCACATGTAGACACATAGCATCCACTCAGTAGCTGCCAATTTTATAGACTCACAGAAATGATCTGTATGGAAGAGTTTTTAAAATTCAGGATTTTAGTCTGGGCGCCTGCGATTGGTGATGGAGCCTACATTTGGAACACATAAAATGCTCTAAAGTTGGTAGTGATTACACTAGAGTAGCATATCCATGTGAGGCCTGCTTTACTTATTCCAACTCAAACTGAACATTTTTTCTCTGATTTTTATAATGTGCATAGTTTATGGATATTATTTATTTACTGGCTATTAATTTTCATTAATTGTCCAAGCATGAGCATTTTGTTTCTCATTTATTGAAAGCAGTGATCACATCTTTTAAAAATATGATAAACGTTATAGTGACTACCACTTGTTAATTGCCTCCTTATTACTAGTCTATTACTGAACCTGTAAGTATTACCTTTGAATTTCACAGCGGGGTACAATAGGTTTAAACTCAATGAATGTTTTTTCTTTTTTTTTCAATCACCTACTTGATGATAGGCTTTATGTAACATGTGTTCACTATTTACATTTATGTCTTCCCTCTATGAGACTATGCATAACTGAGAATTACAGTATTCCCATTTATTAGAGATTAAGATAGAGTAAATGATTTGTCTGAGATCACTTGTTAATAAGCAGTAGCATTCATTCCTAGCACCTCACAGCTGTAGTGGCCCTGTATTAGAACGGAGGGGCACCATACTACTAGAAAGGCCTGGAATATTAAAGAAAAGAGATCCTTTAGGTCTCTCCAAATATATTTCATCAGGAGTCCTGTAGCCCCCAGAAGATGCCCGGTTTTGTGTGCTTTTACAAAACCTCAATGTTTCTTCTTTTTATGTGGAATATTGTTTCACATTAACTGAATTTAAGCAATCTATGTTAATATATTTTAGAAAAAAAGAAACTTCTTTACTATGATATATTTCATGGGTCCTCAATGTTTGTACGTTTTTGAAAAGTTTGGGGTTATTTGTGCTTTTGTGGTGTGTGTGAGTGTGTGTAGTTTGTTCTATTTCAATACATTTTTAAATTTTTATTTTCTGTGGTAGTAACTATTGTGTTTTAAATGTAAATCACTGTATGTGCTATTGCTATGTGTTATGTGTTTATTCTTTTTGTGTGTGATGGGGAAGGTTCTCTGACATTTTATATCCTCAACTATCTTCCTAAGTATGTTTAACTTAAGAAATAAAATAATAATTGTAAAGTAATTTTTATACACTGCTGATCTTTTAATATCATGCATAGGATTGTTGATTTTACATCCCTAATTTATATCTGTTTCAATGACAAGTTAAATGGTAAAAAAAAATAATATTACTTTCTTATTATACTTTGCCTTATGAATATTTACATAACCATGCCTATTTATATCAGAATTAAGCAATGCTGCTAAATGATGCTAAACATGAACAACTCATTTTAAGACACTGTACTGCTGGTGTTGGTCTTCAGTTGTATAGTATATGCTACTTTGCATGTGGTAGGCTCTTCTCATATCTGTGAAACCCTTCTGTGACCACTACTCTCTGTCCTGCCTCTACCACTGAAGCTGTACAAGGCAGATCTGGCAGGATACTACTTGCCACTCTTCATGATGTCATTGTCCAGAGACCTATGTGGGACTTAAATAGCCTTCAGGGTATATAGGCATGGATCAGTCCATTGGTGCTTTCTGTTCTTGCCTATCCTTAGTTTTGAGAATTTTATTGGCAGCATTAATGGTGGCGTAAAAGGAGTTCTGGGTGGGTATCAGTCTTCCAAACTGTTCCCGTCTTGCACCTTGACCAAAGCTTTTGAAATAAACCCACAATCAATTAACTAATTAATTTTAATTAAAGTTTATTGGGGTGGCAATTGTTAGTAAAGTTACATAGATTTCAGGTGTACAATTCTGTATTACATCATCTATAAATCACATTGCATGTTCACTACCCAGAGTCAGTTCTCCATCCATTTGGTCCCCTTTATACTCATCTACCACCCACCTCCCCCTTACCTTCTGGCAACCACTAAACTATTGTCTGTGTCTGTGAGTTTTTGTTTCTCATTTGTTTCTCTTGTTCTTTTGTTGTTTTTGGTTTATATACTACATTTCAGTGAAATCATATGGTTCTCTGCTTTTTCTGTCTGACTTATTTCACTTAGCATTATAATCTCAAGATACATCCATGTTGTCACAAATGGTCCTATTTCATTTTTTCTTACCGCCGAATAGTATTCCATTGTGTATATATACCACAACTTCTTTATCCATTCATCTATCGAAGGACATTTTGGTAGTTTCCAAAGACTGTATTCAGGTGCTATGAAAATGGAAAGTGTGTCCCCTCACTAGAACTTTTAACTTTTATTTAATTACTTTGTTGATTCTGCTGGTGGGTGACTAGTGAGGAGAACTTTCAATAACTAAGTATATGAGTTTGATACAGTTTAAAATAAAAGAAGTTGTGTTGCCTTACAGCTGCCAAACCGGTAGTTCCCCCGCACAGATCCTGTGGCACCAAAGGAAGTGTCTCCGCAGAGCAGAGTCCCAATGGAATGACATCGGTCATTCCCCCCTCTTATCACATGGTTTCTAAATAATGACTCCATCTCCTGGGATTGTGTGCGTGTGAAGGCACAGTACATATTGGAGCACAATGGGGACAATTAGGGAAAACAGCCAGCAGGCACAGAAATCACAGACCATAGAAAAAACAATTTTACTTCCTTATATATCCACCAATAAAAGAGATGTGTTTGGCCCGATTTGGGGCTCAGTCCTTGAGACTTGAGTCCCTTGGACTCACTTGCACTCTGTTCTTGGCTCCTGTCTTTCTTAACCCTGCACCGCCCTTCTGATTTCCCACAGCTCTTATCATGCAGGACCCGACAAAGTTGAATTCACTTTTCTTGATTTTTAAACGGAGTCAGAATTTTTCTCTGTCTTCAGTTTTGCAGTTGGAATTTTTAATAATTTTCTTCTTTCAAAACACATCCAACAGTTTCTGAGGAAGAAAAATATGAATTTCTTGACATTTCAATTACAAGGCTTTATATTAAATTACACCAATGACAAGGCTTTACATTAAATTTCTTGAACCAAGTGCGAGAAAACACGATCTTGAGGGGAATTTGATTTGCATGTTGCTGAACTGTTTGATGTCATCCTTTGGAGCCCAGCAAAGTGCACAACGGGTCACCTGATTTCTTACGGCAGAGGCTGAAATGGGAAATTGAAAAGAAGGAAGAATCTCATTCCACTCTAGTTATTTGGTTAAAGTTCACTTTAAAAATATGAAATGTCTCATTCAGTTTAATGTATGCAAATGAAGCCTACAGAGCATGACAGAAATCAAATGGCAAAGACTTCCCCAATTGCTGTAACTGAGAGTAAAGCAGTTTTGTATCATTTTTAAGGAAGATGCCACAAAATATTGTTGATGTGCCTGGAGATTGTATTGAAGATCTTTGTAGATATGGAGGAGATTAATAATTTAGGATTCAAATTAACAAGAAGGTGAGTAATTTAGCAAAACATTAGAGGGCTTTCATCTCTTCTAAATTAATATTTTTTTTCAAGTTAGAAAATTAATTCCGGACGCTATGCTCCCTTGATAAATAAGTTTGTATATATAAATAAATTATCCAAATAATTTAGCCTATAGAAGTCCTTTGGCTCAAAACACCCAGGTAATTAACACAAAACAAAAATGTTTTCTTTGGCTCTGTTCATATGAACTATTGCCACATTATCAGCTCATTTTGTATATATTTTTTATTTCATTTTAAATAGTAAAATAACAAATGTGGCTATTCTTTGAGAACTCTAAAGTGTATTCAATTTTGGTGGCTATATTTAGTATTGTTAGTATTCTACTGCTAGGTAAATCCTATATTTCTAGGGCACATGTGTTATATGTTTCAGTCAAGAACTTTCATTGACTCTTCAGTTTTGTTACTACTTTGTCTTTACTTAGAGTTTTCCCTTCACTTGCTTGTGGGCTTGTCATATTCTCTGAGAGACGTATAATAATGCAGTCTCTGAAGACCCCACTGTTTAATGCAAAGGTAATATATTCATATATTGATCTAAAACTTGGCTGAATTTGAATTTCAGGAAGCAATTTAGTCCCTTGAATTTTGGAGAGATTTATATTTTAAATTATGCTAAGTAAAATTTTATTTATTAAAGAAATCTATGCACATAATTTGAAGGTCAAATAATTTAAAAAGGATTTAAACAAAGAAGTATATGCAATATTATTCCATAATATACCAGTACTTTCCATTAGAGATTCTAATTAATAATTTATGCTTCTTCTCTTATTATTTACCCTTCTGTTTCAACTTATACATATTCTGGTGTTTCTCAATGTATTGGTTTTAGATATTTATCGATTAACTTTATTTTATAGAAGTTAAATATTTAGCTTTCTTTGAGTTCCCTTTTTTTTTTTCCTTTCCCATTTCACAATGTTTTATTAAATCAATATTCAGTGTATATCAGTATGATTTTATAGATGTTCACTACTGAACCAAATGGCATATATGTTATGTAATATATAAGTGATTACATATATATATATATATATAATAAAACTTAAAAGAAAAAATATATATATACATGCCACAAAATATATATATGATATATATATGTATATATATATATATATATATATATATATGCACTTTTTTCTTTTATGTTTTATTTTCCTAGATTTAATAGTTGTCATCTTCTGCATGTGCTTAATTTTCTGTGGACATTGTGCTGTACTTGTCCAAATATTCCAACTTATTTTTAAAATATTAGCAATATAATTGTGCAATGCTTAAATTCATCCAGTATTCTATTAGTTGAATTTCCTCCTGCTGGTATGTTCTCAGACCCCTTGGCTCTCTTACTCCAAAAAGGAATGCTTGCTGTCTATGCCAGAACTCTCATCTTTGGTATTCTCTTTGTTCCTCTCCTGCACTGGAGGCCGGGCAAATGTCACCAGAGATAGGGCCAGCTTCACAGGCATGCAACTTATACAAAATCCTATGTCTTTATCTTTTTCAAAAATGACTTTATTTTGTTGAATCATATTATCCTGATATTTCTATTAAATGGCACATAGAGATAAAACATTTGGCATAAATATCTTTAGTCCCCATTTGAGTTTGTTTATAAAACTTCAGGTTGTACTCAGAATTGTGAAGGCATTTTTAAATTAAATTGATGGGGGTGACATTGGTTAGTAAAATTATGTAAGTTTCAAGTGTACATTTCTATAATACATCATCTACATATTGCATTGTGTGTTCACTACCCAGAGTCAGTTCTCCTTCCATCACTATATATTTGATCCCTTTTACCCTCATCTACCACTAAACTATTGTCTGTCTATGAGTTTTATTTCTTCATTTGTTTTTCTTGTTGTTTTGTTGTTTTCAGTTTTATATACCACATATCAGTGAAATCATATGCTTCTCTACTATTTCTGTCTGACTTATTTTGCTTAACATTATAATCTCAAGATCCATCCATGTTGTTGCAAATGGCAGTATTTCATCTTTTCTTATGGCAGAATAGTATCCCATTGTGCGAATATACCACATCTTCTTTATCCAATCACCTATCAAAGGACAGTTCCTTTGTTTCCATGTCTTGGCCACTGTGAATAATGCAGCATAGATGTGCATAGATCTATATGGAAAATGTTTTCAGATTTTTGAGGTTGATACCCAGAAAAGGGATTAATGGGTCCTAGGGTAATTTTAGTCTTATTTTTTTGAGTAATCTCCATACTGTTTTCCATAGTGGCTGTATGAATGGGACTATATCAAACTAAGAAGTTTCTGCAGAGAAAGAAACTATCAACAAAATAAAGAGGCAACCAATTTAATGGGAGAAGATATTTGCAAACAACACCTCTGATGATATATAGAACTCATACAACTGAACAACAAAAAAAGCCCCACATAATCTAATTTAAAAAAAAAATGGTAGAGGACCTGAACAGGCACTGCTCCCAAGAAGACATGCAAAAGGCTGACAGATATATGATAAAATGCTCAACTTCACTAGCTATTAGGGAAATGCAAATCAAAACCACAATGAGATATCACCTTGTACCAGTTAGGCTATTATCAATGAACTAACCCCGTACCTCACTTAGACCCTTTTTCAAGTCTCCTAACTACAGTGAGACAAGTAATAACAAATGTTGGAGAGGCTGTGGAGAAAAAGGAACCATCATACACTGCTGGTGAAGACATTTTTGTACTGTCATCTAATTTTTAGTGTTATTATTGCCAAGATGACATCATTCTCATTTTCAATCTTAACATTCTGAATATATTTTCTCACCTAGAGATTTTAGAATTTTGTCTTTGTCCTTGGCTTTTCACAAAATTTTCCTTTTTCTACTACTTAATAAGCCTTTTCGTGTACAGACATAAGTTTTAATTTGGAAAAATTTGTCTGTATTATACTTTTAAAATATTTTTCTCTCATTTCTTCCTTCATTGTTAATTATGCTATGTGTTGGCTGTTGGATTTGCTGGAATAGTCTGATTTTTTCCATCTCCTTGACCTATCTTCCATTGTTTCATCATTAACTTCTTACTGATTAATTCAAGTTTGTTTTCAATGTTTTTATTGAACTTATAAGTCCAGTTATAATATTTTAATTTGTAAGAGCTCATTGTTTTTACTGAATATTTATTTTTGTAGTATATGCTTTTGTTTATGTAATATCATAGCTTAGAGAGTTATTAATTATAGTTTCATTGCATGAGAATGAAACTATATTATTTTTTTTACTCTGGGTTAATTATGTTTTGTTTTTATTTTTCTTTCTATGTAATAAGCTCTCCCAAATGGCTGCTGATTTTTAGATGTCCATTCACATGTAACAGTGAGGCATGAAAGAGCTAATTAGACTCTCAGTGTTCATAGTCATGTTTGCCAATATCTGGAGGTCTGTTCTCTTTGGCCATTCTTCTCTGGAAAATAGACATCTGGTCAGCCCTGCATAATGTGTGAGGCTCAATGCAAACTGGAAATGCAGAGACCCTTTTTGAAAAATTGAGAATATCAAGACAGTAACAGAAGGGTATTAAACTAAGAATGTGGTCCTTCTAAGCATATGGTCCTACAAGACTGCAAACCTATGAAGCTGGCTCTGTTCTCTAGTAGATAATTGCCTGTCTACCAATGATCTGGGAACTGCAGTTCTCTACAGTGAACTGATTTTGGCTATTTAGACTTCAATGAAAACCCAATTTTTCAGCCCCGTACCTCACTTAGACCCTTTGCTTTCCCTTTGCTTCCATTTAAAAGCCCATCTCCAATTTCTAGTGAGAATAAGGAATGCATTTCCTGTAAGTGGAGTGGTGTGTTTCAGCAGAGTGGTAAGAGGCTGGCACCATGGTGTTCATCTTCCATGTGTACAGATCTTTAAGCCACCATCCCCATTTCAGCCTATATGTTATAGCTTTATTCTGGAAACTTGAAGTCCAAAGTCCCATGAATATATTTTGTTTTTAATTTCTGTCTTTTAAAGACTTAACTGTAGTTTTTTCAAGTCTCCTAACTACAATTCATCTCATTCTTCTATCTGCTTTCCATCATCCAAAGATTTGTTGCAATCTCTTGTCTGTGCTTATCTTCTTTCCTATTCTCTTTGTTCTTGTAATTTTGTACCTTGTTTTCTTCCTTAGTCTCATTTAATATGGGTTAGTGTGTAATTGATATGTATGTTCAATTGATCATAACAGATTTGAGTAATGATCTTCAAAATGTTATTTTAATATTTTAAGTAAATACATTGAAAATAAGGAGACGCCTTACCTCATTTCTAATCCATTTAAGTGTAACATGATATATATTAAAAATAAACAATAATTTAAAAAGATAAACTTTATTGATATTTCTTTGGTTATTTTGGAAAACAAGGTGGAAATTGAGGAGAATAAGAATTTAAGATTGAGGTGGCATATTGAAAATTGATTGAAATAAATACGGTTTTAACCATCTCTTAAAACAACATGGCAGCTCTGCTTCCAAGTTCACACACAAAATAAGTTTTGTCTTCCCTTAATGAAAAGAATGAATAAGTGCTCTAGCTGACTACCTTGATTTCCTAATTTTCATAAGTCATTAATATTCATTGCTATTGTGGCTAATGAGAAAATGAGGTGCAATCAAAACTTTTGCCAAATTTAAGAATGGAAGAGAATAACTGTCGTAAAAATGTCATTGTTTTTAAATGAACACTACCCTTTTTGGTGATTTGCTTCTCTAAGTCTCATTAAGATCAACTTTACTCTTATACAGTAGAAACAGGATTATGTCCTGATATTTAAAAATATATTCCTGTAAAGAGATAAATTATTTCTTTTTAAATATCCACCTCAAAACCAATCAAGGAATTTTTTTGAAAATCACTTAGAAACATGTCACTTGCAATTTTCCACTTAACACTTAGGGATGAAAAAGGACATAGAGTGTGTATGCAAGTACAATATCTTGTTGGAGAAAGGGTGGTGACCATAGAGTGAAACGTTCGTTGCATATGCATCTCTTGGTCAGAAGTTTCCTTGGCATAAAGGAACCAGGTTATTATGTGGAGATAAATAAAATAAAGCCTTAACTCATTTCAAATCTCCTCATAAAGACCAGGAGAAATATATCATTCTGATGAGTAACATGTCTTTCTTTCAACACCGTTCTCCTAATGACCATGCCCCTTTAGACCAATAATAGACATTTGTTTCAATGAACACCTACATTTCTCCATTCTTGATGTCTTTTGATGTTAGCATAAAGACATAGCAAGGAATCTGGTACCAGCAGAAAGTGAAATCAGAAAGATTTGTGTCTTGAGTCCTGGCTTACCACTTATTAGCAAAGAAACATTGGGTGAATAAGAAATTCAGCCTAATCCAAAAGTTTTCAAAATTGTCTGCAATTGAAATTACTTAGGAGTTTATAAATATATATTCAGCATTAATACTTATTCCAGGTCAAATAAATGGTAAACTCTGGGGTTGCGGCCTGGACTCACAGAGCTCTCTTGGTGAGCCTAAAGTCCAGCAAGGGTTGCAAACTGTTGCCTCTAAGCCTCATTTTCCTCACCTTTAGAATGGGTGTAATAATAGCATCAGTGTCATAGGGTTACTTTAAGAATTAAATGAAGAAAATCCATGAATATAACATAGCACAATGCTGGAACATTATAAATAATTTATATATCCCTGGCTAAACTATAAATATGATTAAAGAAGAGATTGTATCCACCTTGTTTACTGTTTCATACATGGCACATTGAAAGTACTTTTTGTGGGTTCAATGAATCATTTGCTCTGTCTTTGAGAGGCATTGAAGTGTTGACTTTTGCTCAGCCTCAGAGACCCTTCTAAAAGAAAGAAACAAACAAAAATATTAACGAGGTTTTGCTGCAGAATCACCTTTTTCCTAAGTGATTAATTCTAGTTATTATGTCTTTCCAGCTGATGCACAATCTCACCATAACATGTACCTGTATCTGTCTTCCATTTTACCTATAGAACTTTCTTTTTGTAATTTCTTCCACCTTCCTCTTTTTCCCTCCTCCCTTCCTCCCTCCCTCTCTCCTTTCCTCTCGTTTTTCTTTCCTTATTTTCCTTTTCTCTTCCCTCCGCACTATTTTATTTTTTCCTTTTCTTTTGCCCTTTCCCTCTCATTCACCCCCTCATCTCTCTCTTTCTGTCTCTATCATGGATAATCTTTCTTAAAACTTTTGGTTCCAGGATAAACAGCTCTTCTCTTAAACTTACCTGACAGCATCCTGTCTACTCACCACAGACAGTCATTGGAAATTTGTCTTGTGAGTAGCAATACCCTCCTTCGTTGTACTTAACTGCTACATAACCTTGACTACTCAGCCTTGCAAAGGACAAAATAATTGCAGGTTATAGCTCCAACATTCAAATTGTTCTCCTTCCATAGAGCCAATTTGAACATTATCCATTAAATAATGTTTATGCATTCATTCCACAAATATATTTTGGGTCATTATCCTGTGTCAGGCCTTTTATTGATACTAAACTAAACAAACATTCATCTGGCCTCTGAGAAGGACACAGCCTGTGGAAGCTTCGACAAATGAGCAGATTATTATTGTACAGTATGATATGTGCTGCAGGGGAAATATCAAGTGCCCTCCCCAGACACTGTGGAGTGCACAAGGCAAGGGTCTTCACTCAGTGTTGGCCACATAGGAGGTAGGGCCAGCCATTATGCCATCTGAGCTCTGGTTTAAAGAAGGAAGGTAGGAGTCAGATTTGTGAGGAGTAAAGGGTAAGGGAGGTGAGATGTGGCTAGGTATTCTGTGGTATGAGGAGACTGGTGAGAAATGAGTATGGAGAATTTAGAAGCCAGGTGTTAAGGAGCTTAGGATTTATCCTTGGGATAGAGGACAACCCTTAAAAATTGCTTAAATATTTGGATAATGCATGATGAAATTTCCTTAAAAATCATATTTTCCTGTTGGTGTGGGGAAAGGTAGGAAGGGCAACTGAAAACATTTAAGGAAAATACAGGGGAAAAAATTATATATATATATATGCCATTTTTAAGCCAGCTCAAAATAATCTCACCTTTATTATAATAGGAGAAACTTATTGAGTACCTACTATATGCCAGACATTTTACTAAGAACCATAAAAATAGTAACTACCATATAAGGTAGTTTCTATTATTATAGAATTATTAGTATTAGTATTATTTGAGATAGTAACTAGAAGTAGTTAACTAGACAGACATAGAAGCTATGCCACCTGAGGTCAAATCTTCACTGTACCACTTATTTTCTGTGTGACTTTGGACAAATCACTTGATACACATAAATACACTCACACAAATTTGACATTACTCTTGTGGTAGTTCAGGGTTTCTTCAACCCATACCTGTCCCTTCTTTGTTCAGTAGATTTTAATAAGACAGTGAAAAGCGGTAGTCTGAGTGAAGTCGAACTCTATATCTCTATCAAAGAAATAAACAAACATTAAACAACAAAAGTAGATGAAATGTCTTGCCTGCAAGTAGTGACTCTGAAATTTGGAGCAGTTTAAAGCAGTAGAACGGCCTAGGAGTAAATGATTCCCTGGTGCCCTTTGTGTGAAGAGGGACTTTATTTTTACTATTCAGCAACTTCATAGAAAGTGCATGTGCCTTTTTGGAATCTGCTCTTTATGGTTTCTTGGGCAGGTGAATAAACCTCTCTTTGCTTAATTTCCTACTCCAAATCTAGATAACATAATAGTATTGAATTCATAAGATTCTGTGAAGAGTAAATGAGCTAATAAATATAAGATACTTAAGTAGTGCTGGTACACAATGCCACCATCTATATTATTTATTATTATTATTGTTATTATTATTAAAACATCCATTGGATTTTATGTGTTGGCATGTTTGTTTAATAGTGAGTTGGATGTAATTCTAACTTTAAGCTTTGAAAATGTTAGGGCCATAAGCGGGTACGTATCGTCTTTGCTTGCTGAACTGTGCTTCTTGTCTGCCTTGCTGTCAAGGGAGATTATCAATGATTTGGAATAGTGTTTGGGGGAAGGAACTAGCTAGAACAAATCGCTGTTGCAGTGGATATCCCTTTTCTGTGGAAGGTGATGGTCATCTCCAGGGGACCCGCTTGGGGAAGGCAATTTCAAAAATAGACGTTTCAGGCACGATGCATGTTCAGTGTGAGAAATGAGCTTTCTGCATGAATATTGAAGACAATACTCATAGAAGATGATTCATGTATTCCTGTTACCTAATATGAGAAATGAATGGTGGTGGTTTTTGTTTGTTTGTTTTTGTTTTTTCCTGGGGAAGGAAAGATCTCTGAGTGGTATAATTAGGATATGACAAAAAATTGAGGCATTTTTCAGATGATTGAGAAGTGCACTTGGGAAGGAAAGATGTCAGCTGCACACTGAATAACCTTGGGGAAAGGTGAAAGAATAAAATGCCTTAGAGATTGAGATACACGGCTGGATAATGCAAAGTGCGATTCTTTGAGTTGTAACATGGGGTGAGAGCTGGGAAGGCTTTTGCACTGGTGCTTGACTGGTTGCTGAATTTAGAACAAGTTTTTTGCAGGGCAGAAATTTCTGTGGTAGCATAAGTTTTTCAGCACCCAGCAGAGAATGGATAAACCAACTTGCTGTTCTATGAGATTAGATCCCCCCCACCGCCCCAGTAGCGAGGCCTGTACTAGAAATAAGTGACACAAAATCAAAGATCAAACACAGGCTTACATTGGGTAGCTCATGGCGAGGGAAAGGGTAACCAACTTCAGCATGTAAGATACCATATTCAAGATTAAGTGCAGGAGAAGCAAGTTGAGGAAAAAACAACATAAAACAAAAACTAAGATTAGGTGGCTGGAATGAGGCCTTTGCCTCACATTCACATCTCCTTGTAGAAGGGAGTTAGACATTAAGAAGTGATTTGACACAATTGCAGCCCTGGAAAAAGACAGCTGGGATCAGAAGATTATGAGTTTCAAATTGGGGTGGAATGCCGTGAAGCTCTGAAGGACTCAGGAAGTTACCACTGGTGTTGACCATTCTCTTCCAGTACAGACAAGAATGAGCAACTTCCCCAGAGTCTTCCCAAAGAAGAAATCCCTTCTTATTGTTGTAAAAAGGTGTGAACATCCACAGAGCAATGGTGTTGGAAAATAGGCAAGGGTTCCAGACCGGAGTCAGTAGAACTCCAAAGATTGAGACTGAACACTGACTTTGAGTTGTGTCACAGGAGTTTCAAGCAATTTAAAGTTGGTTGAAGGCTCAGTAAAAAGGTATCAGCAATAATTATGGGAAATTAATGCACAATCGTACTGGATAGTGAATACCAAGTCACTACCACTTCCAGCTGTTGGAATGACACTTGATCTGTGTCTGTGTAGAATAACTTACAAAGTTACAGTTCTTCGTACTGATTATAAACACACTCCAATAATCTGGGGAATAGTGTGCTGAGGCTAGAGTTTTGCAGAAGAGACTGTGGAAGCTACTCAGTAATGCCACTTTTACAAAGCTTTGTCCAGAATTGAAAGTCATAATTGAGTGAATGCTCTATTTGAGATCAACTGAAATGTGTTTTTCATGCCGCATCCTATTGTTCCCAACAGGATGGGTAATAGTGTCTTTCCATACTTGCAAAAAGAGCCCTGTTTAAGACACCAGGAAATGTTTTAAATACAGTTTTCTGAGACATTTAAGGTAGATTTGGTTTTAATCATTCCTGAGCCCCTAAGTGTTTTTAAAAGGGTAGTTACAAGACAGAGTATTTTTCTGTCTTTATAAGATAGACATGTTCTACTTAAAAAGGAAATAGAGCTTAAAAAAGTAAAAATAACCCAGAACTTTTGAGAGTGCTGTAGAATGATGGCTTTTTCTGTGATCATTTTTTCTAAAGAGAGCTTAATAAAAACTTTTAATTAATGCCATTAGCTTGTAGCCTGGCATATATTATGGGTCACTGAATATAGAAATACATAATAAATCTTGTAAAATTGGGACACACACGTATAATAGCCTGCTGAAGAAACAGACTCTGCATCACTCCAAGAGCGATCACTGAATCATCACAAGTCCAAGCTGTTCTGGGCTGACTTTGCAGCATGAATGGTTTCAATTTCAGATTAAAAGAGTAGGGGTAGCCAGATAGCCATCAAAGAAGAGGCCCCTCTTCAGAACCCCATACACATGTGGAGAACTCAATGTAGAGTATCATCCTCAAAATTAATCTGCACAAAACTGAGTTTTTGGTATTACCTCCCCAAATGGCTCCTTCCATCTTCTTCCTATCTGGAAATGGCAACTCGGTCCTATTTCCTCAGGTCAAGACTTTGGATTGATTCTTGACTCCTTAGTTCTCTTTTTCATACCTATTCCATTAGCAAAACCTATTGAATCTTCTTACCACCCCCACATTTCCCCTGATCTACACCACAACTGTTTTAAGCCTGAGTTATTCCAGTACTTTTTATATGGTCTCCCTTGATCCATCCTTGTTCACAGTGGTATTCATTAGGACCTTTTGCGAATATCATGCCTCTTACCCTGGCCATGTAGTAGGAATCTACTTTTCTCTTCACTTAAATTCATGTTTTGGTCATTTGACTTTGTTCGCCACTGAATGTATAAGAATTGATATGTAGCCTTTCTGGCAGTAGCTTTGAGAAGCAGTATGACTGATGGAGCTCCCATAATCCATCCACTGTAGTTCCCGTTATGAGCTCAACTCCCTTACAACTCTAGGTAGATACTCATATGTAGGATAAGAGAAAATTTAGTTTTGTTGTTTTAAGCCACTGAGACTTTCAGCTGGCAACCAGCTTAACTTTGCCTATCCTACTGATGAAGACATTATTCCAGGAGATGCAAGAACAAAAATCCCCAAATATATGGCAGTGGTTATGAAGCTAGGTGTTATGTGTCAAGGAAATATTATTAGAGTCTGGATGGTTGATGATTCACATTATGTAGTGGTAAAAGTTGAACATGTGGTAACATGAAAAACTAATATTGTATCATTGTACTTGTAGCTTCACACAAGACAATGAGCAACAAAATTAATAACTTGAATTTTTTTAACTTTTGACTTAATTTTGACATGCTACAATAGGAATGATATACAGGAATTGGTTGACTTGCAAGGAGGAATGAAAGGGATTAAAGAAAGTTCAGAAATGTGGTCACTTGCAGAATAAAGATGCAACCAATTTTTATTTCCGTGCAGTAAAAATAAAACTGTGAATGCCTTTAAAAACAAAGACTAATTAAAATTCAACCTAGCAGCAGCAAGGATCAAAACAAAAGTGTGGTCATCAGACACATTTAAAAATCTCTGAATGAATTAATTCTTCACTTAGTAAATATTTTCAGTTGAACCAGAATCCTAGAGAAAAATACTAGGGATGTGCCTCTCTTAGGATATATGTCAAGTTTTAATTCACAATTAAATCCAAAGAAAAGGGTATATTTTCAAAAGAACTGTAAAATTATTGGCATATAGACAACATAAAATAAATAAAAATAAAATGACTGTAGCTTTGAGAGAATGGTCCAAACCCCACCAGCCTGTGAAAGTGTGACTATTATAGATGTAAAATACTCCCTGGGCCCCAAACCTACTAGAGGTAAGGAAGACTTCGCAAGCTGCTTAGGTCTCCATGAGGTGACATTTTCTTATATCCTTTTTAGGTTTATCCAGTGAGGATAATGTATAAAGGTCAGAGCCAAGGACCCCTAAGAACTGTAGGCAGGTGCAGGCTAGATAACAACTCTCATGGAGGAAACCCCTCAAAATGGCCACTCAGTGGGGTAGGAGTGCAGAATTTCTATGGTTCATTGGTTTCTAGGTACCCTCCTCCATCTTCCATTTTCTGAATAGGAATGTTTATTTAGTCATTCCATTTCTCCTCTGTGAATCTAGTGGAGATAGGGGTGGGAGTGGGGGTAGATCACATGAATGTGTGTGTTTGTGTGTGTGTGTGTGTGTGTATGTGAGTGTTTAATTTGTTATATCTCTAGAACAAGAAGTAGCACATCTACACTTATAAAGATACACTCATTAGATGTTGTGCTTTAATATATGATAATATTATTGGACAGGATTTTTGAGTTTTGCCTCTTGGGGAAGGTATTAAGGTATGTTGTATGTGGGGAAGGGAGTGAACCCAATGTTTATGACTATATAGGAAGAATGTTGGGCAGTCGTGGTATTCAAAAAAGTCTGTTCTGTTTCATTAAAAAAAAAACACAAAACAAAACAAAAAAAAAACAGTATTGAAGTTCTTTACCTAATTGAATGTAGTCAGGGTCGAGAGATTTGTATGAGCCAGTGAAATGTGTGTATAAGTGATGGTGTCACTCAGAGGCAGAATCTTGAAGAGCCAATGCATGGTTTGTCATGCCTTTGTCTTTATACTCTGGTTATGGAAGCGAGTCCATTGGTTTGGGTCTCTGAGTAACAGCAATGAACATAACCACTTTCTGGCCAATAGAGTAGGTGTGGAACAAATGAGAACGAGCTTTATTGTTGTAAATCACTGAGGTTCTTAGGGTGTTTATCACTGTAGCATAACTTAGCTTATCCTAATTACTATAAACCCAACTTCTATTCTCAAGGCAGAAGCAAAAAGGATCATCTTCAAACATGTCGTATTATTCACTCCTCTTCAAGAACCTCTCCAATGGCTCAGAGTAAAAGATAGTCTTAATGTAAACTTTGTTCCTTCTCACATTCTGACCTAATTTCCTTTGACTCTCCATTTCATTCTTTCTATTGTAGCCACACATTTGTGATCTTGCTTTTCTTAAGTATGGTCAGCACATTCACACTTGGCCTTCACTGTTTCTTCTGCCTAGAACACTCTTATTCCAATTATACACGTGACTTTCCCTCTCACCTCCTTCATATGTGCTCAAGTATCACTTTATCAGTAATACTTTCCTGACCACCCTTTATAAAATAAAGCAATAAAACTTGCTCTTTCATTTCCATCTTAATCTGCTTCCCTTTCCTCCAAAACACTTACACTCACTAACATATGGTATATTTACTGATATACCACCCTCCAATCTCTGCATATTGTCACATACACTGCAATCTATACTATCTGACTAAGAGCAGTTACTTAATAAATATTGAATGAAAGAAAACTAGAAGGGAAAAAATTCAACATACATTGTTTTTGGAGGTACTGGTGTATTTATATAATATAATTTTGTTTGGAAGAATCTAGGGACTTTGAAGGAATGCAGGAATAACCTCATTAGGGGGTCTAGTAATCTCGAAAATGTAGGAATGAACTAATACTTGATGTACTATAGTTGACTATTCTCTGTTAAAATCTGTGGAAAGAATGATTTCCCAATTTCCCCATCTTCATCCACTGCTCTTGGGAGAGTTAAGATAGTGAACGGATACTAGATGAATTAACATGCCTTTGTATACTTCTGCTGGCCAGCCAGAAGCCTTTACACACTGAGGTGCTAAACTGGAACACTTAAAACAGGAGCTATATCTAAGAATTTAGGAAAAATTAAGACTATGACACTTGTTGATTGAGAGGATTATGAATGACCTATCTATAAATTTCAGTTTTGTACCAAAAGACTTTTATAAATACATACAAAGAGTATATGTATGAGGTGCTTTTTCTAAGGATTGATAATAACTCTCTCCAACACATAATTTACTATGCTAAATTGGATCATAGGGACAATAGTATATTGACTCTTTAGTGAACCAAATTTTAGTCATGATTTATCAGACTTTAGATGTATGGATGTTGGTTTTCTATCCTCTCGAGTTCCTGAGATCACTGACTACATGGTAAATGAATAGATTGAATGACTATGGATGATAGAATCACAATCTCTCTCAAAAAAGAAAGATAAGTCTCAGGTCCGCTTTTAATATTTCTGGGGCTCATGGCAAGAGTACAAATGGAGGCCCAAGTAATGGTGTATTGATGTTTAAATTTATAAATCAACCAACAGACCTCTTATTTTGACAAATATACTTTCTTAATGACCTAGAAGGTGGAATTAAATTTAGAATGTAGAATTCTTAGATTCTGCATTCTCAGGACCCCATTATACTCTTGAAAATTATTGAGGACCCCAAAGAGATTTGTTTATGTGAATTATATTGATTGATATTTACCATATTAGAATTTAAAATTGGTAACTTAAAATATATAATTATTTAAATATCATTAATGCATATATTATTTTTTTGTAAGCTGTAACTGTTTACAAAACATAGAAACTCACATTATTTTGTATTTTTTTCTATTGTTTTTGATGTTTGGCTTGAGAAAAGACATTGGGTACTTAAATGTATTGCTGCTTTCATTTTGTTACATATCACATATCATGCAGCTTCTGAAAAATGCAACTGGGAAAGCATGGAAGTGAAAAAGTGAATAACCTCTTAGAATTTTTATAAAAAAGAGTTTTGATCGTGTGGTCCCCCAAAAGGTTCTTGGATAGCCTCAGAGATCTGCAGATCACATTTAGAGAACTACTGTCCTAGTTTTTATTCATTTAATGACTCAAAAGCTGCACTGCCCAATAATAGTCATGTGTGGCTTTTTTAAGGGTAAATTTATTGCAATTGAATAAAGTTAAAAATTCAAGTTCTTATTCTCACTAGTCACCCTTTAAGTACTTTGACCAAAAGAGAGGAGAGCAATCTACCTACAGTTGGATCAGGCGAAACAGCAAAGTGTTCAAGTCATGAGAGGATGTGTAAGAAGAGTACTTTCCAGAAACTAGTGTGAGGTAGACATGATCGGGAATATCCTGGCATTTGAAGAATTTGTATCTTAAGCCCTTCAGATACTCTGGTGGTCGGGATGGTCTTTCTGAAGCCTAAACTAAGGTATTTCCTGGTATGTGTCTTTTGGCTTGAAAATACCTGGGAATAACCCTTTTTAATGCCTTCCCCTGACTGTCAGGAATGCTTAAAAGGATTCTATCAGACTTACCACTCAGAGATGAAACGTTTGAAGTGCACTGTCTGGTTTAGGTAATACATTGGCAGCAACTACTTTATTTCAAAGAAAAATCCATCAATTAACAACTGAACATGACAGATAAAGTGACAGTGTTTCTCTGTTCAAAAGAGGTAGCTAAAGAAAAGCGAACACTAGGGATCTGAAAAAGAAAAATCATCCCTGGGGAAGGAAAAAAAAGAGCCCCCTGAGAATACAAAAGGCTCACAAAATAGATCTGTCAGATCCTTTTAGACTTTGATGAAAGTCACAGTGCTTGATGTTACGAAGACTCTGGGCCAAAACAATTCTTCACTTTAGATGAATTCTAAACCCAACAAGAGAGAGGGAGAGAGAGAGGGAGAGAGGGAGAGAGAGAGAGAGAGAGAGGAGGGAGGGAGGGAGGGAGGGAGGGAGAGAGGGAGAGAGGGAGAGAGGGAGAGAGGGAGAGGGAATCAAGAAGAAAAAATGAACCAAGATTTGGAGATCAGTGCAATGAAGAATAATTTTGCCTAATTCATAATTGCTTAGGATAAGGTTTACCTACCTCCAAATCACTGTTGAAACACCAAAAACCAAACATTCACACATTTTTGTATTTTGCATCTGCGTAGGCATGTTTTTGAACGCAATACATCTTAGCAAGACCAGCATAAATGTTAATGTATTTATTCTCAGAGGATGTGTCCCAAAATTTTAATCCAATTTAACCAACATTTACTGTATACCTTCTGTGTACAGCAATATGTAGGTGGTATTGGAAATGCAGCGATAAACGACAAGGGACTTAACTTTATAGAATTACTGGTTGAGTAGTGCAGCTATGATACGGAGGCAATGCACATGTATTTGAATGGGTAATATTTTTATAATCAATAGATACCTAAACATAAAATTAATTGAAATAAAAGTCATGCAAATTAAGTTATTAGTCTCTTTTACCATCTTAATATTTCAGAAAACATACCATACAATTAAGCGTTGGCTTGGTTGTTATTTTTAATTAAAACAATGATGACAAGAGTTATTGTTTTGAGGGGCTTTTTTAAAAAATTTTTTTTCTATGATGAATGGAGAACTTCTATAACGTTAATTTCTTGAAATCCCAACCTGTGGTAAGAAACTTCCAGCACACACAATTGATTCTTTTCTCCTACTATTCACACCACTGTGTAGTCCCAACAAAGTTCAAATAGTGGTGAGCTGTGTAAGTAATGGAACATTGAAGAAATAAAAAAGCGACTTGAGTCAAGGTCAAAATAGCCATTGTGGCTTCTGCTCTGTTCTCTCATGAACCACTGACTCTACAGTAAGCCATCAGCTGTATTGTAAAAACAAGCAACCCGGAAGAAAGGTCTACATGGTAGTGACTAATGTCTCTTGAGGATAGCCAGCATCAACTTACCACTCATTTTAGTGAGCCATCTTTAAAATGGATCCTCCAGTCCTCCAGTCCCAATTAAGTTTTCACATGACAGTTGTCCAGGCTAATATCTTGACTACAGCCCATTAAACACAAGACAACAGGCCCAAAATGGAGTTGCTTATGCTAAGTACCTAATTACACTTTTGGCTCCCCAGGAAATGGAATCTTAAACAAGTCAATTGGGAATTAGTTAGGTGGTTTTCCTGATACACCCCTGCCATGCACCAAAAGAAAGTAGCCTTGCAATAACCAACCCCCTTTTTGCTTAGTCTAACTTCCTTGTTCCCTCTTCCTTCTGCCTACATATAAGTCTTTTACTTTTGTGCAGCTCCTCATCGGTCCTTTCTGTCTGCTAGATAGGATGCTGCCCAATGCGAACAATTTTGGCTCAAATAAACTTAATGTTTTTAATATGCCTCAGTTTATCTTTAAGCAGTTCTGGTTTGAGAGGAGGGAACCAAAGGAGACCCTGGCAACTCCCTTAAGCTATGAGCAACCAAGTGTAAGTACTGGTTGAGCCCGTTGAGCTCACTGCTTTTCTTCTGCCTCTGAACTCATGGATAAGTACCTCTAGGATCCTAGCTCTGTAGCTTTCATGTTAGGAGCTTTCAGACTTTATTTGAGCATTTATTTTTCCATGTGGCCAAAGTCAGACTGAGTTCAACTTAGAAACTGGTCTTGGTCTGGGCTGGGACTAGGTCTGACTTGGAAACCAGACTGGGTCCAATTTAAAATCCAGAACTGGGTTTGGGGACAGACTAGGTCCAACTAAGAAAGCAGACTGGGTCTGGACCAGATTGAGTCCAATTTAAGCACCACACTGGGTCTGGAGTTAAACTTGGTCAAACTTAGAAACTAGACTGGGTCTGGGATCAGACTGGGTCCAATTTAAACTGAACGGTGTCCAGGGCGAGGCCTCAGATAAATAAAATTTTGTTTTAAGGCTGACCAAGCAGGTTAACCTTACCAAGATAATCTTGAATTACAGTGTCCACAGCAGAGATCTTTTAAACTAGATAAGCTTATCCATTTACGAGGTTTCCTAAAGGAAAAAAAAAAAAAAAAAAAAAGAGTCTCAGTCAGGCATTCACTATAAAGGACAGAGAGAAAATTTTTTTTTCTTCCACTATAACTTCTGGTGAGCAGGATAATACCCACTGGGACACCCCACTCTGTCTGGAACCTGCAGATGGGATCCTGGAAAAACTGGCAGAGGTCAGCAAAGGGCGAGCATTCTTACTAAAGTCAGCTCTTTGAGATCTCTATCTGTGGTTCCTAGTCAAGAGAGAAAGGTAAAATTTTACATTGTCCTTTCCTTTCCAAATTCAAATTGGTGGGCCCATATATATTTGTAAGAAATAGATCTTTGAATTGTGATTCATGAATTTGCTTTTAGGTACCTATTGGTTGTCACAATTTTTTTCTCCCAGGACGGCTATTCCCTTCTTGTTTGTCTCATTTGTGTCCTGAGAGCTTGTCTTGACAACCTTCAGGTTGGTGCCCCAAAAATATGTCTGAACAAATGTAATATGTGTTACACTTCATTTGCAGCTAGTATGGCAAGACAGAAATGTGGGTGCACTCCATTTGTGGCTAGCATCCTATGGACTCTTGCTAGCTTTCAGGAATTGTCTTTTTTCTTTTGGTTATCTATGGGATTGTCTCTGGATCTTAGGAGGGTATTATCATTTGTACCTTTTCTGGGGATGCATTTTGTTGTCCAGGGGTTTAATGCTGCCGGGAATATTTGTACCAGCTGAAACCTGGCAAGATATGAATAAGAATTTTTTTTTTTTTTTTTTTTTTTTTTTTTAGTAACTCTATTGTCTATTGTCATACATTGGCTAAATTGAAAGCTGGTAGTCAGAGCATGATAGGAAGCTGTTTTTTGTTTTGTTTTGTTTTGTTTTTTTCCTAGTCCTTTTCCCCTAAGCTAAAATAAAACTCTGTACCTAGAGGGAAAGAAAAACATTGTGATGTCTTTGTGGAAGGATTTACTAAGACATTCCAAAAACATGCATCTATAAATCTAGAATATAGGGATCTTTTAATTACACCTTAGTTGAATATCTTCTCCCTTATATAAAGAAGCAAGTTAAGGATAATGTAGTTGAATAGGTGTGTCAGCTTCTGATATCATTCAGGTTGCAAACCATTTTTTGAGGAATTAAAAACAATTGTACTTGCCTTACTAATTATAGATCTTACAAGCTATAAGATCTCTGTTTACATCTGTCTATGTCTATGTATGTCTATGTACAAATATTATAGATGCATGATATTTTTCTATCTCTAGATTATATTGCCAAAATTAATTGGTAAAAAGCTCTGTCTAATTGGCTTAAATTCTAAGAAATATAGAAAGTTTTGAAATGTTTTTTAAGTTCATGTGATCTAGGGTAATCTTCAGTAAATAATAATAATAAAATAACAAAAAATAATACTAATAATAAATAATAAAAATAATAAAAGCTAAATTCTTGATGCTTTTTTAATGATCACATAAGTTCTTCCATCACGTAAATTCAATTTTAGCATTTAGTATATTGTGTTTGAAGAAAATATGTGACCATATTTTATTTCCAAAGAGTCAGTGCTGCATGTTTTAAGACATGTTTTCCATTTTCCAAGTGTAATAATGCAATTGAGATGAACAATACCATTTTCATATTCTTATAAATCTATACCAATTTTGACCTTCTAAAACTGGATGGCATTCATTCTAATCTCTGAATTTATGCAACATGACTATAAGCAAAAATATAAATTCATATTTAAATTATAAATATATCAATTCCTTCAAAATCAAATATTGGTCACTTACTGTTTATGTGTAAATTCTTTAGTTAGTTATTAATTTATGATAGTTGAAAATATTTTCTTGTATGTGTGTAGCTTGTATTTTACCCACCTGGGTTGTATGTTACCAAAGGTTGAGAACATTTTGAAATTTCACTTGTTACTCTGAGCTGATTTAAATGCTTAGAAATGGCAGCGTATTTTCAATGTATATTATACCTAAGTAATGTTTAATATTTTCTTCCCTTGAATATATTTTAGTAAATTCAGTATATTTTAATTGGTATAAATGCCAGAAACAATTTCAACAATAATAAAAACATAATATATATGGCAGTATTAAAGTTTTAACATATAAAATTAACCAACTACACAAATATGTTCTATTAGTTTAGGGCTACAAGTGCTAAATCAATTAGAAAACCAAGGCCATTACCTGTAGATATTGCCATGAAGCCCTCTTAGAATATTCATTTGTTTAAAGCAGCATTCATTTTTTATTCAAATTATCCAGATGTTTGCTTAATTCATTTACTTTAGTTTGTATGTGTAGACATGGTCTTAATCCCTAATGTTGGTTGGTAATAACATAATTTAGTCCCACTGAAGCTAATGAAGTGAGTGTTATGCTCTATTATTGTCCCTAAGGTCCATTTATGTGCATTGTGCTGCAGCCCAAAAAATAAATCTTGCAGTTCAAATTGCCATATGCTCAGAATTGTAGCACAGGTGAGCACAGTAAGACCAGCTGCTGTTCTAAATAATGATATCATGTAAACAAGAGAAAATATCTTTTGAAAATGAATACACATTACTCTTTCAGATTAGGAAAAGGGAGACATTTGGGGAAAAAATCAACTACAGGAAATAAGTCCATTGTAAATATACTCTTAACACTTTTAAAATATATAATTCTCTAAGAGAAGTGGTTGCTCCCTGGATTTTGTTTATTGGTTGGTTGGTTTTGCTTTCAGAAAATTACTTTTGTTTTTGAATATATATATATATATTCAAAAACTATATGATAGTAAAGTTTTACTATATGATAGTAGAACTGCTAACACTGAAGTTCCAAGAATATCTGCAGAATAGAAAATAAAAATAGAAAAATAATAGTTTTCAGTACATATGGAAATATAGCATATGAGAAAGCTAGTAACTGGTCAATGATGGGCTCTGTAGTAAATGGCTGGGGCATCTGGATAGCCATTTGGAGAAAAAGATAAAATTAGTTTCGTGCTTCACAACACGTACAAGAATAAATTCCAAATTTATTAGGTCTCTAAATGTTAAAAAAATAAAATAAAATAAATGAATCCACACAGCCAGTAGAAGAAAAGATGGGTGAGTACTTCTTTAACTGTGACACAAATCCAAACTTTTGAAGATAATTAATATTTATGATGACACAAAAAAATGCATTGCAAAACAACAAAATAATTATAAACAAAGGCAAAAGACATCGGATTAAACTGAGAGAAAATATTTGCAATATATGCCACAAAAAGAGGACTAATATCACTAATGTATAAGGAACCCTTAAAAATTGAGGAACAAAGGATCATATGAACATAGAGGAAAATGAGCAAAACATAAAAAATACTATACAATGAAAGATATAAAAGTGACCAAAACGTCAAAAATATTTGAAACTCACAGTTAGATAAATTCATATCAAACAATATTGAAGTCCCATTTCTCACTACAAAATAGTGGAAATTTTAAAACTATGTTTTGTTGGGGAAATAGGCTGCCATACACATTGCTTGTTAGAATACAAACCTACATATGCACTTACCTCTGAAAGAGAAATTCCATTTCTAGGAATCTACCATAATGACACATTTTCCATAATATGAAAATAAACATGATCAATGAAAGCTTATTCATTTTAGCACTTTTGTTGAAGTTTAAATAATTGAAATAACCTAAATGTTCATATATTGAGTAGTGTTTTAATCAACTATGACACATCCACACAATGGATTACTATGCAACTGTAAAAAAAAAGAAAAAAAAAAGAGGAAGATCTCTATGAAATGCTGTGGAGTGATTTCCAGGATATTATTATTCAGCAAAAAAAATAGCAAGGGTATAAATAGAATACTATCCTTCCTATGTGAAAAAAAGGGGGATAAAATAAAAATGAACAGAAGAAATATGAAAAGGATAAACCAGCAAATAATGAATTGGTTACTTAGACTTGGAATGGGGTAGAAAGAGCGAAGGAACGAGACTAGTGTAGCAAGAATGAGGTCGTAGTGATTTACCTTGGAGTATCTTTTTTTATATAGCTCTGCCTCTTAGAAACATGTTAATGTTTCACATACTCCCCCTCAAATTTTAAATAATTAAAATCAACCAGCATGTGGTAGAAATCCAAAATGGAGTACAAACAATAATAAATGAACCTAAGGTATTGCAAATGAATACCATACACACTGATGGAATGGGGAGGAAAAGGAAGAAACTTAAGTAACACTGGAAAGTAGTAGTATTTTGATGGTAGGCTATAAAGGTAACAACAAAAATAACTGTAAAAAATATTATTATGTAATTATTAAATTTATTTTTACAAGAGTATCAGCTAGCAATTCTAAAACTAATTTATGTGTATATTAGGATTGAAGAAATAGATAAACATATTAAAGGTAATGAGTGCCATGTTACAGAAAAAGTAATAAACAGGGGAAAGAGGAAAGCTGGAATGAAACCGGTGGTATTGTATTGTCATTGGAGATATTCATAGAAATTCATGGTCAAACTTCTATCTATCTGTCTGTCTGTCTGTCTGTCTATCCATCCATTCATCCTCTATCTGCAAATGGATTGAGAGATAAATGTAGATGTGTATGCATGCATGTTTTAATGTACCTATACACACATGTATTTCCTAGTTCTGTGCACTGACAGAGCTGAGAAGGCATGAAAGCTCAGTAGCAGTGAGCACACATAGTGCCCAGTGTCATTCTCAAATAAAAGAAGCAGGAGTCTTTGGAAAAATTACTTGACTCCAGGGCTGGGTCAGAGACACATACAAGATGAGATTAAAATAGCTTATAGTGCCAGGAAGGAACGATGTGTTCCAAAAATGATGAAGCCATGTCTAAAGGACACAGGAGATAATATGAAGGAGTTACAAATGACTAAACCTGGGACAATTTTAGCAACAAAATAAATATAGTCAAATGGAACCCATAGAAAAAAGTAATTAAACTTAACTTCACACGTTAATATTAAAAAATTGAGTCAATCAATAAATATTTTGTGGAGTAGAGATAGATCTGCTTTATGATAAGATTCTAATTAACAAATGTAGAAATAATTAAAAATAGAAAATCATCATTAGACAATATCATAGTAATAATTTTTACAGGAAAAATTTAATCATTGCATGGTAAAACTAGCTGGTAAAAGTATGATGAGAAATTAGTCATTTACATAGTATCAAAGAATCTTCTCACAGGATAATTATTAAATACATAGGAAAAATAAACTATATAGATAAATCTGTAAGACAACACCTTATCCAAGTGGTCAAATTTGACATTACTAATAATAGAACATATCAATATCATGTATTTATACACTGAGAAGGGCATGTTATCTCTAGAGTTCTTGCTCAAGATGAATAATCCCATTCTAACCATGAGAAAACTGCACACAAATCAAAACTGAGGGACATTCTACAAAATAAACTGACCAGTTATCTTCAAAACTGTCAAGGCCATGAAAGAAAGGGAAAGATTGAAAACTCGTTTCTAAGGGAGTTACTATATATCTACTTTTTAAATCTCAAAGTTTTATTGCTATTTTATCCTCTTCTGTTTTCTTTACCCTTGTTGGTTAATGCCTATTTTTAACATATTATTACCAATTTTTTTTTCAGTTTCAAGGGAAAGTTGGGGCCTATCATTATTACTTCATCAAGGACATTTTAAAGTGAATCTAGCATTTAATATTTATTCAGTATGTAATGTTGAAGAATACAATGGCTTCTGGAACAATTTGGTTCATGCCTTGATTTTTGCCAAGGCATCCCATCATTGCCTTTGTACTATTAGTGCAAATGCTGACATAATAAGAAAGGCATGAAAATGTGAGGAAATATTGAGAAAGATCTCTAAAATAATCTCAGGGATTCCCAGTGTCCTCAGAACCCACTTTAAGGAAACCTTAAAGGATAGAATGTATTTTTAGACAAAAATATTAAAGCAACTTCTAGAGGATATCCTCAAAGAAGAAAAATTAAGCAAGATCTGACGTGCAAGATTGAATGCTGAATAGATAAAATGATAGCAATGTAAGTGAATAAAAATAAGCATTGAAGTTGTTAAAAAAGCAAGAACACAACTCTCTTTTCCTTTATAAAGGAATCCATTGTCAATCTCTTTTCTGCCTTCAATAGCTTTACCTAGAATTTCATCTGGAATACTATTCTGATAGCTTTGTTTTCCTCCCTTCTTTATTCAAGTGATTCACCTCTAGACTATGTGTTGCAAAAATTAGTTCTTTATTTTCTACCCTCAATTTCATTTCCTATTCCATTTGGAAACTTCTATTAGAATCCCTACTGAAATTTTGTGCTCTGAGTTCCATGTTCTTTTTTGTCATGCATCTGTGTCTGTTTCTGATTGTTCTAATGTCTCAAAGTATTCTTTTGGCTTGACTTTCCTACTTAAAAATTTGAATAAATATTAATAAAAACACTATCATCACAATTCATGGGCTGTTGCTGAAGTAGTACTAAAAAGAAAATGTATAGCATTAAACGCATTAAACAGGAAAAATTAATTGAAATTATTTAAACTTTTTCCTTAAGAATTAAGAAAAATAACACTAAAAGTAAAAAAAAAAAAAAAAAAAAAAACTAAATTCAATGGAGTAAATAAAACCATAGAATTGAAAGTTAATTAAAGAAGAAATGGACAGAAAATATTAGTGAAAGTAAAAACAATTTCTTTGAAAAATCATTGAACTGTATAAAATTCTAGCTAGACTAACCAACAAGAAAGAAAAGATCACAATTAACATTATACGAGGTATGATCAAAAAATGCAGTGGACATTTAAATTAAAAAAAATATTACAGTAAAAGACATATTACCATAAATCCCCCTCAAAACATGTCCCCTCACTTTGAACACACTTATCCCATCATTCTTGCCACTTTCTGAAGCAGTTCTGGAAATCATCTTTCACGAGTGTCTTGACTTTGTCCTCCATCATGACAACTTTCTATGTCACACACTGATTCTGGTATGGCAATTTCTGTCAAATAAACACATTACAGTGTGTCCTCTTCCACCTTATTCACCAGATCTGGCACCATGCAACTTCTGGCTCTTCTCCAATGTCAAAATGACCATAAAAGGAAAACGTTTTGAATTGATTCAGGACATCGAGGCCACCATGACGTACAACTAAAGACACTCACGAAAGAGGACTTCCAGAACTGCTTCAGAAAGTGACAAGAATGATGGGATAAATGTGTTCGAAGCAAGGGGGAGTATTTTGAGGGGGGTTAATGGTAATGTGTGTTTTACTGTAATACATTTTTTTTTAATTTAAACATTCAATGTATTTTTTTAATCACACCTCATAGACGTATAAAAGAATGAAACAGAAAAAAGAGTTCAGAAGTAGGTGCTCATCAATATTCTCAATTGATTTTTGCCAAACTTAACCAAAGGAATTAAATATGGAAAGGGTAGTCTTTTAAAAACTCATTGCTAAAATATCTGAATACTGATATGGGAAAAATAAGCTTCGACTCATATATAAGACCATACACAGAAATTAACCTAATGTGGGTTATACACCTAAACATAATGCCAACATTATAAATCTCATAAGAGGGAATATATATGACTTATGATAAACATATATTTCATAAACAGAACACCAAAAAACACTAATCATAAAAGCAAAAAAATGTTACATTGAACTTAATCAAACTAAAAAAGTATTTTGTTTGTAAGATACCTTTGGTATGAAACATGCATATATACTTCACATTTTGTTTTCATGTACTATAATATGTAATATTATATATTTAATATTCATTATATATTTAATATTGATTAATGTATATATAAATCAAAACATTTGAATTCAAATTTAATAACTCTTACAACTCAATAAGGAAAGACATATGACTAAATTATGAATGGATAAAGATTTCTACATATACTTTATAAAAGAAGATATAAAAGTCCCATTAAACACAGAAAAGATGATTAACTTCAAGAGTCTTTAGAGAAATGCAAATTAAAACTAAAAAGAGGTATCTCTAAATACTTAGTAGATTTCGTAAAATTTAAAAGGATTGATGATAGCAAGCATTGGTAAAGCTATGGAGCATCTGAGACTCATATTTTTTGTAAATATTTTGGTAGTTACTTATATAATTTAATATGAACTTCATATGAGTCAACAATTCCACTCCTAAGAGGAATGAATATCTAAGACAAATTAAAGTATCAATCCAGAAAATGTCTTTCAAAATAATTTTTCTAGCAGCTCTATTAATTTATTTACAAGACCTGAAAACTGGGATGAACTCAAATATCCATCAACAGGTGAATAAAAAAACATATCATGGTATAGTAAATGAAATATGTTAAAAATTAAATATTGAACTACTGATATATGCTACTATAGTGAGGTATTTAAAATATATCCTGCTAAGTGAAAAAATTCAGACACATAAGAGTATATATTATATGCTCAATGTTACTATCTTGATTTTAAAAATCATATTTTTAGTTTCCAAAGCTACAATATTTCTTTTTCTCAGAAGACCTTTCCATTTCCAGATATATTGGCTACTTGAAAGTGTCTGAGGACATTAATTACTAATTATAATTATTTTAGAATTTTCTCCCATTTTCTGATTTATTCTTTTGCCTTGACAGTTAAGACTATTTATTGAGTTTGTGGTCTTTCTTCTAGCTGTTTGATTCTATCATATGCGTTGTAAATTTTGACTAAACAGTTCTATAATTTGAATACCACAGTAAAATGGGGAACACAGTACTTCCTTAGCTCACCTGAGAATGTCTGGAAATGTACATTTTTATTAGAGGATTCCTGGCTCCAGTGTTTTGGCAAGGGAAAGAAGGGCAGGGCACTGCAGATTGGGGAGTGCATGGAACAGCTTACTGTATAGAAGAGAATTCTCATTTCTTGCTAGTGGCATTGGTTTTACTTCCCATGCTGGGATTAATTTGTTTCCATGTTTACATTTTGGAAGGAACATTCACATGTTCAATTTGTCATCTTGAACCAGAATTACTATTTGGTAAACCATGCTTTATTAACAATATAAGTGCAATGTTTTTACCTAAATTAATGTTTTTCTTTGCATAATTGAAATGGCCTTATGTGATCACATTTTATCAATGTACCTGCCATAATGACTTCACACATACCTTTCCATGTTTCCTTACTACAACCAAATCCCCTGATGTAGAATGCAAATTATGTATTTTTAACATTAAAATCTGCAACTCACAGAAATTCTGAGACAACATTTTTAACCACAGATATGTATTTACTTAAGGTTGTTTTCATTCATAGTTCTGAAATATAGAGAAATCGGTTGCACATTGTATATACAATTCCCATTCTATTGACAAAAATACTTGCTATAGACTATACTTAAGAAAGGCATTCATCTAAGATATAATCAAAATTCTTAAAACAAACATGACCAATAAAAGAAAAAAAAATTGAATTCCATACTTTAATGTATCTGCTTTAAAGTTTCACTTTACATAATACTGGCTAGTTTTTATCACAACTGTTTTTCTATAAACTGACTTCCAAGGGTATTAGAATAATGCTTGGAAAAAAATGTTAGGGAGAAATTCTTTAATATGCTGATTCCCAGGCAAGTAGGCAGAGTAGATAAATGCTGTGCTTGCATCTTCTCAGGACTACATCAAAATTACGACTAAACTACAGAAAACTATCATTGAGAATCACCTGAAGTCGAACTGAACAGAAGTCCTACAATAAGGACATAGAGAAGAAGCCACCTCCAGACTTGCAAGAGGGGCAGGGATGTGGGATGGGTTGGTACCACACCCTCATGTGACCATCAAAAACTGGGAGGGATATGTCAGCTGCAGAGGTGCCCCCTAATGAAGCAAGGGGTCCCTGCCACACACCAGGCTTCCAAGCCCTGGGTTCCAGTGACAGAGACAGAAGTCTCCATAAATTCTGGCTGTAAACACCAGAGAAAATTGTGGCCGATGAGACGGAGAGTGGCTGAAGTCCCAGGTATTTCTCTTAAAGGGCCTCTGCATGGACTAGCTCACTGACAGACTCAGTTTCTTTGAGCTCCAGTGATGGGTCAGCAGCTTGAATGGTGTCAGGGACATATGGGGAGGAACTGAGTTGTCTGGATTCAAGGAGAGGGCTGGAGGGGAAGCTTTCTCCCAGATAGACGTGCTGGTAGAAACCATTTTATCTTTGTCGAGCCCTTGCACTCCTTGTGTGCAGACACAGGCGGCCAACATATCTAAGTCTCCATCAGTGGCTAACCCTGTTTGCCCCACCCTGGTGATTCTGAGACCCTGCCCCATCAAATTTTTGGCACACTCAAGCCATTTCCAGTGACTTTTCCGTACAAATCGTCTGCCATGGCTCAAGTTGTGGACTTTCTAAAGTCTCTTAATGGTTCACAAAATCCAAACAAGCAGCATCTGGCTTGAGTATGTCCTGTACCTCTGTCTCAGCACTAAGCCAGGCACTAGTGACAGCCAACCTCAGTTTGAAACTTGGCCTCTGAGACACCTCCAAGATCAGTGCAGGTGGCAGGCATCTGTGGATTGCTTTGTGGCTCGTGGCAGGTGACTCTGGGCAGGGCACAGGTTGCAGCTGAATTTGGCCTGTGGTAGGGTTCCTCCCAGGAGGCCCTGGGACTGGCATAGCCAATGGCCAGCTTCAGACCATGCCAGAGTACCATCCAGTTACCTCTGCAGATGACCCACCCAAAGGGAAGACTGGGCAGGCACCAGATCCCTGATAAACTGAAACTGGCTCTATAGGGTCAGCCTGAACACATCTCCATTGCGGTAAATCAGAAAGAGAAAGAAAGATATCATATGATCTCACTTATAAGTGGAATCTAAAGAACAAAATAAAGAGAAACAAACTCATAGATGCAGAGAACATTTTGATGGTGCCAGATGGGAGGGGATTTGGAGCTGAGTGTAAAATGGGAAGGGATTAAGAAGTACAAATTGATTATTACAAAGTAGTCATGGAGATGTAAAGTAAAGCAATGGGAATATAGTCAATAATATGGTAATAACTATGTACAGTGCCAGGTAGGTACTAGACCAGTCAGTGGGATCACTTCTTAAACTATATAAATATCTAACTACTATGTTGTGCACCTGAAGTTTATATAAAATAATATTAAATGTCAACTGTAAATGAAAAATTAAAAAGGGGGAGAAAAAGGTGAAGTGAAATAAGAGGTTCAAATTTCTGGGTATAAAACAAATAAGTCATGGGGATGTAATGTACAGCATAGGGAATATAGTCAATAATATTGTGATAGCATGCTATGGTGTCACATGGTTGCTAGACTTATCATGGCAATCACTCTTTAGGTATACAAATGTTGAATAACTATGGTGTATACCTGAAACTAATATAATATTGTAAGTTAACTATATTTAAAAAAAATTGTTAAAAAAACTAAGCAAAATGGAAAACATTCAAACAATTGCTGGTATACAAATATTCATAGCAGAATTATTTGCAGTAACAAATAGGTGGGAACAAACCAAGTGTTCCTCGATAGATGAGTGGATAAATGGGATGTGGAATATCCATACAATGAAACAATGAAGATGAACATTATTCTAAATGAAAGAAGCCAATCACAAAGGTCACATGTTATACGATTCCATTTATGTGAAATGTCCAGAATAGCTATCTCCATAGATACAGAAAGAACAGTGGTGGTTGCCAAGGGTTGGGAACAAAGGAGAGGATGGGGAGCGATGCTTAATGGCTACATTTGGGGTGATGAAAATGTTTTAGAAATAGGTAGAGATGATACTTGCACAACATTGTGAATGTAGTTAATGCCAATGAATTGTTCATTTTAAAATAGTTAATTTTATGTTATGTGAATTTCATGTCAATAACCACAACCCCCCCCCAAAAAAAAAAAGGAGGAAAAAGCCAATGCTAATAGTTACATGAACAAAAGCTATATAATGCAAGTGGATAGTAAATGGATTTTCTTGATTCATGAAATGGAGTTGAAACCTTGACATCTTTACATATAAAAATCTTCAAAAGCTTATCACTTATGACTTTCAGGATAAATTTTGATGATTTTTTGGGGGGGTTTTTAATGAATCATAAGGCACAAAATCCTGGGCCTCACCTCTGTTCTTGCCAGTGAGTTGCTATTTTTTTTTTTTTCAATTTCATTAAATTTATTCAGGTTAATAAAATTATGTAGGTTTCAAGTGCACAACTATGCAATACATCATTTGTATATTGCATTGTGTGTTCACCATCCAGGTAGTTTCTTTTTAAATTTGCTTTATTTTCAGTTAATATTGTAACCCAAATATAATAGTACATTAATTAGTTTTTAAAAAATCAATATAATGATGTTCCAATATCAATCTTCTAAAGTAAAAGAAGTCCTTGGATTCAGAAATAATAACCTTTGAAAGGTAAGTGCAATTTTATTTGAGAACATTTAGAAATAGCTTCACATAAAAATGTCTCTGGCATGTATATTAGAAATAAAACACTTTACATAACCAAGAACTGATGGATATCTAAATTCATCAACATTAGTATGACCTAAAGAACTCCATGCCTACATCCAAAGCAGAAGCTAAACAAGTTAGGTTAGTTGTTTTGTTTCTAGGTCTTGTTTTTTTTCCCTCATTATTCTACCCATGTGTGATTTTATCTAGTCACCTCCTTACAGATGACTTTCATCTCAGAGTCTCTGGTTAGGAGCTTAGGACCTACGCTTCAAATTGCACAATTTGACAGCAACATATTTTGTTCAAATAGTACTTCATATTCAACAAACTTCAAACTTGTTCTTTCCCAAGTGTCTCTACATCAATCAACTGTACTGCCACTCTTTTAATCATCCAGATTATAAAATACAATTTAAGTTATCTAACCTCTCAACTTTTTTACATTTAGGCTATCAAAAAATTATGTTTTGTTTTGTTTTGCACTCTAAGTCCCATAGTCACACTTTTTCACCCCTGAAGTCTTTGCCCTAACCTAGACCTTCATCACACTACACTTGGAATATATTGTGACAGCCTCTTAATTTACCTTCCTTCCTTCTTTCTTTCCTCGTCCCTGCCTATTTATAAATTTTGCCTTTAGTGTCTTTGTCACAAATGACCAGATATTTTACTCTTAAAACATAAGTATTATGATGTTTACATATCTTCAAAAATCTTTAGCATCTTCTTCATTAATGGCCATGGCTATTTATCAGAAATGTTTATACAACATTATCCCTCACTATACATGCTCTTCTGCAATATGACCTTGGCTCTCTCCCACCAAGAAGCAGTCTCTTTATGCCCTTGAAATTGGCATGTATTAATAATACAGCTTTAACCCAACAAATAAGGTGGACTTGATTCTGTACTGCTTTGTGATGAAGCCCTTAACTGGCCTGTACCTTCACATTTTTTTGATTCTTGAAATCAAGTTGCTATGTACAAAAGTGTGAACTACCATACTTTGAGAAGCCCAAGGAACATGAAGAGACCCTGGAGGAGGTACGCTGTGAGGGAGAGAGAGATCATGAAGTCTCCAGGTATATGAATAAAGAGGATACCTTGAAACTGCATCCTGCAGTCTAAGCTGTTCCAATGACCCCATGTTGATCATATATGAACAAACATGCTAAGTTCTTACCAAATTCCTGACTGACTAAACTGTGGACAAAATAATATGGTTGTGTTAAATTTTAGTATAGTTTGTTTTACAGCAATAGATAACCAAGGCAATGGCAAAGAATTAAAAATAATATTTTAGTACTTTTGCGATTATCAGCACAAACCCTATTTTCCAGCCACATGTTTTTATTATATTGAACTTATCCCAATTTTGCACACCAATATTACTATACTTGTTATATATCCCTGTACTAGGAAATTGCATACTTTGTATCCTATACAATCCTGTTATGTCGAACTAAAACGTTTTGTAGAGACAAGAACTCCAAAGCCTAATCATTCTTTAAGCAATGACTCGAATATCATCAAGTTTGTATTTGTTATTTGGTTCTTGTAGTCCAAATTTTCTCTGCTCTGTGTGTTTATCTGCATAATAGTATATTCATTTAACATTTATGCCTTTTTCACACTATTTTTTACATGGTTTTCTCTTTCTCCTCCATATTTGTTAGGTAGACTACTCAACGGTAACAATAACCTCTTAAACTTTTTGGCTCAGATGGTAACTAACTCACACCACAGGCCAGGTGACTGTTAGTGAGTGGCCTTATACTCAGTAGTGGTGATTTCATCTAGGAAGTCTTAAAGTCCTCTAGCAGGCTCATTATACCTAGTAGATCTTCATATATCTCACTGGAACTTCTGCATATGCCCTATAGATGAGGGAAGAAACAGCAAGTGGAGGATCTCATATACACTTTAGAAGCCTGGTCAATAAGTGTTGTACAGCAATTTCCCTACATTCTTATGGTTAGAATAAGTCACATGGTCCCATTTCAATGTGAGGTGAGCTGCAATTATGTAATAAACATCTTGTACATCTCTTAAGGTGCTATAATTTTTTTCATGAGAAATATGCCTTGGTACAGAATTGCTGGGCCATAGTATAAGCTTATATTTAATTTGATCAAGTAGGTCCGGATTGCTCTTCAAAATGGCTGTCCAGTATCCGTGAGCTGCAGATTATGATGGTTCCTGTAGCGTTTCATCCTGCCAAAGGTAGGCATTATCAGTATCTTTGCTTCAGTAAGTCCAATAGGAGTAAAATGATATCTCATGTGATTCAATCATTTAACATTCATTTCTCTGAATAATAATTTTTAACATTTCTATATAGTACTAGTTTTTTGTAAAGGGATCCTCTTCTGTACTCACCTTTGTATAACTCTGTCCTGTGTTTCCTACTGAAAATGCCCTCTTTTTCTTTTGATTGGGAAAATATCCTTTATATACTATAAATAGAATATATATACATATGTTATATATATATATGTATATATATATATATATATATATATATATGTATATATATATATATATATATACATATATATATATAACATTGAAAGTAATTTCTCCTATCATCTTCTCTGCATGATTTTGGTGTTGGTGTTTTAATTAAATCATCATTAAATACTTAATGATGATTTAAATAAATTGGTCTATTTTCTAATGATGTCTATATTTGAAAATTTTGATAAAAATTCTGATCTGGACTCTAGATATTTTTGTGTTCATTTTTCAATAAACATTATAATTTTGTCTTTCAATTTAGGTTTTTGATACTTCTACATTGTACTCTTATAGGTGGTATTAGATAGGAATTCAGCCTTGTCTCCATATAATGAACAAGTCAGATTTTCAAACACCATATCCTGAGCAGTTTATACATTCACCATTGAATTGTTGGGTCATTTTTATATACATTAAAGACCATTCTTTCAGGTACTTTTTTCCATTAGATAATTTCCCGTTGTGTGCCAATATTATACAATGTTTATTATCATGGCTTTGTAGTATGTTTTAATGTTTGGTAGATAAATTCCTCCTGTTACTCTTTTTTTTTTCTTAAGATTTTTATTTCTTAAGGTTAAATTAGCTATTAGTGGATTTTTAAAAATAAATGTTGTAATAACTATTGATATCCTTAAAAATATCAGTCTGCAATGTTGAATGTGATTGCACTAAACATTGCATAAGTTGGACAATAAATCTCTGGATTATTATTTTTGCCTCTTTGTAATACTATAAATGCCTCTATGTTATTTTCATGATATTTCATGTCCTTTTAGAGTTTAGGATCTTTTAAGATCTCTATAGCTGATATTTTAAATATTATTTTCTACCTGGTTATTTCTGATATAGAGAGGTACTATAAAATTTTATGAGTTGATTTTATTTCTAACAACCTTGGAGAATTATTTTATCAGTAATAAAAATGTGTTGAATATATAGATATCTATGGAGGTTCTCAAATCATTTGGTCCTTGAGGATAACAGCACTTTGCTAAATAGTAGTTATGATTCTGGACATATTATATTTTCTATGTTTTTTTTTTGTTTGTTTTTTTTTTTCGGAAATACTCTTACCAAGTTAACAATTTTAATTTATACTTTAATTTAAAAAATTTTTAATCATAATATAAAATATAAAATTATTTTCCCATCGCTATTGGGATAGTTATAGAAATATTTTTTCCACATTTATTACAGTAGTCATATGATATTTACCTTTTACTTATTAATGTAAATGTGGTACTTATTAATGTACCACTTATTAATGGTACATTATCAGTAGATTCATTCTGATGTTCAGGTGTCCTTGCATTTTAAAGATAAAGCTACATCATCCTGATATAATATTTTTGAGAATATTGCTGGATTTAGTCAGCTAATATTTAATATTTTAATTACTATTTTATGTATTTAATTTATAATTAATTAAATGTTAATTTTATTTATGACTTTTGAATTAAGTTCAAAGATGAAGTGGGTTTATAATTTTTTTCTTTGCATTTTAATTATCTGGTATTATGATTATACTAGCCTCATTATAAAATAAACTTAGTCTCTTTAACTCTTTCTTCTATATTATCTATAAAATAATTTTAATTGTTACCAGAACTCTACAAAATAGGCATGTCTCATTCTCAATTTATGGTTGATGATGTTGAGGGTGAGAAGTATTATAATTTTCCTAAATGCCCTTGGCAGAGCCAAAATTTCAATGAACATCTACATGATCCAAGTCTAAATAACTGCCTTATTGTTTCCTACGACTTGAAGAAATTCAGTGAATGTTTGTGGAAATGTATTCAAAGCAAAATATAAGAGCTGGCCCTGGTCAGGAGCCAGGCCACCCGTGTCTGCATCCTGACTGTGCCACTTGTAGCCTGAGCGAACTTTGTTACTGTGTTAGATTGAGCCGTATGAAACTGGTGATATTTGGATTATTACATTTACAACATGATATTGTATTCACTCACTTGAATATTCAATCATTTGTTTTCCTCTGTTTCCTCATTTGTCCTAGTATATTAATAATATGCATGGCCAATTTTTAAAGGAGAATTAAAAAACAATGCAGGTAGGTTCTTAGAGCAGTGCTTGAAATAGAGTAAGGACCTAAGGCATGATAGCTTTTTATAATTTTCATTCCTTATGTTTTTAAGTATATCTCCAAAAGCATCAACTTTGTGCTAAAATTTTATGTCATTTGGAGTTTTACTTTTCAGAAAATGATGTTGGGTGAGATTCACAATAGTAAGAATTTCACTTTAGCAGTAAACATTCAATTCCTAAAAGGGAATGAAACTTTCTTGCAAAATTTTGCGACTTGAGAGTAGATCATTTATTTTAAATTCTCAGTTTTATATTGTGAGTTTTTCTACTGATAATATGTATTTTTAAATCACCTAGTTCATCATTACTGGACTAAAATGATAACACATTAATTATAATTATGTTTACTGTTAAAGCATTTCAGTGTTTTATAGCTGAAAGTGTTTATTTTCTAATTTAGGAGAATAAGGTTTTGCAGTCAAGATGTAGGAATGACAGGGCACTCACATTCCAAACAATGAGATGGCTGCAGAGGGAGATTTACAGTGATGTCTGGGAAATAGAACAATGGGCAAAATCCCAAAAATGGTTATTTTGTTGACACTATAGAACCAGATCATAATCATAATTAAGATAGGAGAAATATCCTGGTCACATCAAAATTGAGGCTAAAGAATATTTATCCTTATCAAATACTGGAAACAAATTCATACACACTTTGTTAAGCTGCAGTATCAACATTAATGGAATAGTCTTGCCTTGTACATAAATATTTTTCACAGATTATTTTCCACAGATGTCCCCTTTTTCTTTATGATGATTTGTTCAACATTAGTTAACACAGACTTCTAATAAAAATTCAAACTCTTATATAGACTTGCTTTGTTTTCTTATTTTTCAGCTTCATTGTGACTAAAGGAATATCATGTATATAGTCTTTTGTCACTTAAAACAGTTCCAAAATCTAGTATCTCATTTTAATATTTAGCTATGTATAATATCTACTCAGCATTTACTTTGGTTTAAGAATAAACAGAAAATCGTAAAAGAAAAAAATTAGAATTCATAGCCTGATTCAAGCATTCGTGAGATATATAAACCCCCCTTACCTCTGTTGAGAGAACTTACCTTTCTGCCCGAGAAGTACTCCATAAATGAAGTAGGTGGCCACCTGTGTGGCCATCTTTGAGGGATAGTTTTAAAACATTTTGCCAATTGGCTAAAAACAGCTTTTCAAATAAAGAAGTCCCACCTTCTGGACTAAACATTGTCTCCAGAAGGCACCTGTTAAAATCAGAAATGAATTATTTGGAAGGAAGCCTGTGCTGAACAGAAGGCACCGAGATGTTTCTTAAATTGGTGCTCATCGGGCTGCAGAGAGCAGGGATCCACAGATGCAGACACGAGGATAATACAGAGGGTGCCAAAAAAATGTGTACACATTTTAAGAGAGGAAAAAACTGTGTTAAAACTGTAATATTCAATGTATACTGACAACAAAAGATGAATAAAAGTCACGTTTGACTTCTGCAATTACAAGAGATGCTCACAGTAGTTACCATCAGTGTCCATACACTTCTGATTATGGCGAACTACTGCTTCAACAATGTTCTCGGATTTCAAATACCACTTCAAAATGGTCTTGCGTTCCTCGAGCAACAACCATGCTTGTGCTATTTTCTTTGACTATACTGCCTGTTGCATGGTGACACTAGCATTCATTTGATTGATGCCATCTTTTGAGGGCACGTCATACTACACATTGCTACTGTAATTCAATTCAACTTTGAAAAGTAATACACAGATAACATCTCTTAAAATGTATATATATATATATATATATATATATATATATATATATATATATATATATATATATATTTTGGCACCCCCAGTATACAATGACGTTTTTGTCTGATGAATTTACCAGGCAGTGTAATCTCAAAATGAACTATGAACTTCTAAAGAATAGGATGGTCATATTTGGGACATATTGAAAGGAGTTATCTGTGTTTGCTGTCCGGGTTTTGTCCTGAGGCACTGCCTTCTCTCCTAACTTCCTCCCGGATGGCTCTATGGCTCTGTTGGTAAAGTATATGAAATATAACACAGGGCCCTCAGTTTAAAAACACAAAGCACTGGACTAAAGGTGGAAATAGCGAGAGAGTTACTTCATTTGTTTCCCTTCTAAAACATTAGACACTTTTCCATTTTAATGGCCTCTGGACACTAATTATTAAATATAATACTTGATAGTATAGTACCAGAAAAATCACCATCACAAATAGCAATTATGGCTGCTTTATCACTATCTTTCAAACATCAGCTGGAAAGTATAAGCCAATAGAATTAGAAGAAAAATACAATAAAAGTTATAATCTTGTTTCTGCATGTTACCAATTCACTGTATGACTGCTAAAATAATAGAAATAACAAATATGTAGAATAATTTTTGTGTGTGCATAGTTTATGTGATCTTTGAGAATACATAATTACATCTTGAGATGCATAAAATTTATCTCAGAGTTTTAACTCCCCAAATAGTCCAATTATTTCCAGGAAAAACCACTAGTTTCGTAGCTGAATATTATTACATAATTTTTTATCTGATCATATTGAGATTCAAGTGAGGAACATGATGCTGATCTTGAATTGTGTAAAATTAAGTGGTATTGCTTACATAATTCTAAATAAGCATGATGAGAATGAATGTGGCCATATTCCCTTAATATCATCTTCAGTGGACAGAATTCATTTTATGTAGCCCTATTAACCAAAATAAAAACAAATTCAGAAAAAAAATATATACCCTTACATTGAAAGAGTACAGATTTAGCTTATTCAGTGATAAAATCATATCTTTTTAAATTATGGCATAATGCATTGTTGAAAATCTATTGCTTTTAAACATGCAGTTTGCTCAATATCAATTGCTATCATTACAAAGTTAAAGAAAGATAGCAAAAGAATGCTTATGTTTCCTATTAGAAAACATAAATACAGATATCCAATCACAATATTACCATTATTTTTGTTCTTTCAAAAGTAGAATTCAGTTATAGCTTGTTTTCAAAATGTATGATTTGAAATACAAATCTGATTTTTTTCCTGGACAATTCAAAAGGACATGAGTATACATTCATTAGTAACTGACAATACAGTTTTTTTTGTTTTTGTTTTTGTTTTTTAAGTACCTATGTTTACTAAGAAAAGAGAGGTTTTGCTAATAATATGAGAATAAAATAAAATCTTATTTTAACACTATATATTTATTGAGTATCTATTATATACGTTATCTTTACCTGTCTATCCCAAGAAAATACTTGGAAATGTCTCCTATTATCTTTCTGCCTTTTTTTCTCTCTATATGTCTCTGCACCTCTCTCTCTCTTACCTTCATTTACTCCCTTTTACTTTTTGCAATATTTATAACAAAATGATATACAAATATACGTTGTAATTTATTTCACAGGTAATCATTCAGCTATTATAAAATGAGGTAAATATTTCATTGATTTTTGTCTTCTACTAGAAGTCTAGTATATTACATCTGTGAAACTATTACCACGTGCCTGTTTGGTCACTCATTCTATCTTCTGTTAGATTTTTTAAACCAATAAAACATCTTTAATCTCCACAGTAGTCTTGTGCTGTGCATTTTGTTAGTGCTATTTCATTTTATTTTGTTTTATGTTTTTAATAATGAAACTAAGTATCTTATTGCCTAAGCCACTTAGTCAAGATTCCACAATAAGGAAAGGCATAAATAGAATTATCACCTCTTCTGATTCCAATTATGTGCTCCCCCTTCTCCCCAGATAGCAGATCAACTAATTATGACCTATGGCTTTACTTTTATCATCTTAGAATTTACCAAAGCAGAATTGGCATGATTTAAGTGTTTTGCTTTGTATAGCATTTTCTATCCTGTGACAAATGATAGATAGATTTGAAGTGAGATGAGCCCTGGATGGAAGAAGTTTCTAGACAAGCAAATATTAGAGGTCAGCATGTTCCAGGCAGAGGGAAGAGCAGATTAAAAGGACCAGTGAGAGGACTTTCCATGTGAGAAACAGGGAAAATGTTAAGAGATTAATTCTGAGAGGAAGGCAAGACCCAGATTACGGGTGCCTCTTTAGGTCCTAGGATGGTGGTTGGATTTTATTTTAAATGCAATACAAAATCATTGGCAAGATTAAGGCAAAGAAGTGACATAATTCAAATTGCTTTCTCCCCAATCCCCCCCTCCCCCCCCCGCCTTTTTAAAAAGAACAGTCTTCCTGATGTATGGGGAATAAATTTAAGGAAGCAGCGGAACACATTAGAAAGCTATTGCAGAGTTTTACATAAGTGATGTTAATAGAGAAATGGATAAAAAGAGAAATGAATAAAAGTAATTTGGAGGTAGAACAAACAGGAGTTAATACAATTTTTAAAAGTAGAAATAATTTATTATTCACTATAACATTTTCAAGAGTGTCCTGAACATAGCAGGGATTCTTTCATATTTTGATTTATTGAGTGTACTTAAATGGCAGTTGTATCAGTTAAACTATTTCCAAGTTTTATTTTATGTCTAAAATTGTAATAATAGCAATTTTAGAGTTAGAATGCTGATGTTTATTTGTTGAAAGAGTTGCTTTGAAAATTTTTGAGTACAAATGAAATAACTCTTGCCTGTTTATACTGAACTGTCTGAAAGGAAAATTTATAGCACTAAATGTATATATTATACAAGAAGATATGTCTCAAATCTATAATCTAAATCTCACTTTAACAAAACAGATAAAGAACAAGGGAGTGATAAAGTGCAGATATCAATCAAACAAATTTGAAAACAAGAAAGCAAAATTGAAAAAAAATGAGAAACAAATGTCTGGTTCTTTAAAAATATCAATAAAATGTATAAACTTCCAGCAAGACTGAGAAAGAAAGAAATGGAAGATACAAAGTACCAATATCAGGAATGAAACAAAGGATATCATTGTAGGCACTGCAAACATCAAAAAGGTAATGAGGGAATACTGAAAACAACTCTATACACCTAATTTGTCAATTTAGATGAAATAGACCAATTTCTTCAGTAGCATAAAAAAAGAAACTTTGAATAGCACCATAACTATTAAAGAAATTAGTTATAATTAAAAACTCCTTAAAAAGAATTCTGCAGGTTGAGTTAGTTTCACTGGGTAATTCTTCAAAAATTTAAAGCAGAATCTCTTCCAGAAAAATCCAAGAGAAGGGAATAATTTACAACACATTTTATGAGACTAGTATTACCCTGATATCAAAACCAGACAAAAACAATACAAGAAAGAAAACTACAGGCTAATGTTCCTGTATAATACAGATGTAAAACCCTCAACAAGGTATTAATATATTGAATTCAGTAATATAATATATGTATTATATACAATTCAGTGTTAATTATATAATATATAATATATAACTCATTATTGTATAGCATATGGTAATATAGAAAAAGTGACATTAGTATACCATGACCAATGGAGTTTATTCCAGAGATGCAAGTCTAGTTCAAGATTCAAAAATCAATGTAATCTGCCATATGAACAGGCAAAGGGAAGAAAAAAATGTATAATTATATCAATCCTTATAGAAATAGCATTCGACAAAATTCAATATCCATTCACTATAAAAATTCTCATAAATCTAGGAGTGGAGGGAAACTTTCACAATTTGATAAAGAATATCTATAAAAACTTACTGAAATCTATCTCTTGTCTGTCTAGCACCACAAGACTTCCAGCATTTTTGCTTTGTTCTCTTTTGAGATTTTCTGTTTGGCTTCATAGCTTTGTGTATCATAGAATTTGAGAACTCAGCAGAAATCTTGAAGGGAAGATCAGATGAGAATTGGGCTTACATGTCCTCTTCTCCTTTCCACCAAGATCCTGACTCTCATTTTTATCTCTGAGCTCTGTGACATTACCAAAGCTATGCTGTTGTTTTCTACCTCTTAGTACAATCCCTCCTCTTGGGCTCATTGCCCAGATTCTGAGACTCTTGCCTCATGCCCAGAATTGGTGAATAATTTGAGGAAAAAAAACAAATGGCAACAGACTGTTGACTCACACCTTCATGACTCACTCTTCTTTAGAGTCTTTCCTCCCAAATTTTGCCTCAAATACTCTCCTATATATCCAGATGCATTTATTACTTTATTTTCATATTCAATTTTTCTAGTTGGTTTTTTTAGTTATATTTTTCTTTTTCCTTCTATGCTAGATCTTTGGCTTGCTACAAACTGCTTTACCTTAGCTGAAAGTGGAAGGCTTGAAGCAGAGGTTTCCAAAAGGGTAGAGAATTAATCATTTAGAAGCAACATTGAGAATTAAAGAGGACGCTGATCATGTTATTTGACCCTGAAGAATGTGACATGTTGGAGAATGAGTAGCCTCGAAGAGAGTGTCAAAAGGAAAACTGAGTGTCCGTGAATGCAGTGAGAAAGAAGGAACAGTTAGCAATCACCCTAGAGAACTCTACAAAGTGGAACCCCAAAACAGTGGTAATGGTCCTTCAACTGTTTCTGCACCAGTGCTCTGTTTCATGAGGCTCACCGATTCCATTGCTGTAGGTTACCCCCAATGTAGTCTATGCCTGGGCAAGTGATCCCAGAAGTTGAATATCTAGCTAAACTACTGTATTGTGCAGCTCTTATCAGAAATTCTGAATGCTGTCTTTATTCCAGAAGATTATGTTCAGGGAAAATAATTCATTGTTATATTTAAAAAGAAAGAAAACAAAGTCTAAGAATTATGCTGTTTATAGGTGAGAATGAATGATTTCCAATAGGGATTTTTGTACTTCTGAAAAACAGTCTCCTTTATTTTAAACTGCACTTAGTTAAAACCCATAGACATTTTTAAATAGTTTTAATAATACTACTGTTTTAAGGATTCAGGAAATGCAAATCCCAGTATTAAGTTTGTGTGATCTGTTTAAGTGAAGACCATAAAATGTGTTCATTGCATATGTATTAGTCTAATTTTCAAGTGTATTGTATGCGTATTTTTCCTAATATAATGTGTTATTTCAAATGTTTGTGGTTTTAGGATGGCAAAATTACATTCCATTTCAGACTATCCTTAACCAAACAGGAAATGTATTTTACACAACTGAAAGTAGAAGATGGCACAATCATTATGTCATTAAAGCCCCAAGTTCCTCCCATTTGTCCATTTTAGCAACTGGGAGAGAAGTGCCCTCAAAATATATGTCAAAGGGGGAGTTGATGGGGGGAGGGGATTGTCACTGTGTGAGGGATATACATGATAAATGTCTATTACATTGTTTTGTGCACCTGAAACTAATAATAAAAAAAATGTAAATAAATATATTCCCCTATGTTGGCAATATTACTACTCCAAAAATCTGGCCATTTCTTACTGAATCAGCACTACTAAGAAGCAATCATTTCTGATGTTTCCTTTTTCAGCAGTGAGTAAACTTTTCCTAGAATTACATTAACATCTCATTGACCAGAATTTTATTTTTCACTCCTAGATATTCTAGTCACTAATAAGGGCAGTAGAACTCCATGAGTGTACCAGATCAATCAGAACTCTCCCAAGAGGTTAGGGATGGAATCGGTGACCTTGGAAGCAAATGTTCAAAGGCAGTGCGGAGGAGTGTGGACACCCTAATAAAGAAGGATTTCTCTTAGGGAGGATGAAAGTAGAGAATAGAGGGATGTTGTTTAATTGCATTAAATGTTCAATAATGAATAACCATTGTTTTATATCATGTATTGTTCTTAACACTTTTACTTTTTTTTTTTTTTTTTTTTACATATTCTTTACAACACCCTATGGTTTACAACTATCGTATTTTATTGATCAGAAGGAGGAGACATACAGAAAATGAATTTTACAGGTAACTTGCTCTTTTGTCAAACCCTTTCCGGTGAAACTGGGAAGCCGATGTCTGTCTTCTTTCCTATTACTGCTTGATTTTTCTGTTCACTTTTCTGTATGCTTCCTGGAAAGAAACAGGCTTCATTCACAGAAGATTTTTAGTATTATTCCTGTTCTGCGGTAGATGCTTGATCTTTTTACCTCATGATGATTTCTCAGTATTACTGGATAAAAGAAAGCTAGCTACAATCATTTGAGCTACGATTTGTGGAAAAGATTATCTCATTTATATCAGCTCTTCCCTGAAACCCTAAGTAGCTGGACTCAAATCAAAGAAATAAAGATAATATACATTTTATGAAATTTCCTTTTTTTGACAATTTAATATGCTCTTATCAAAAAGAATTTTTTCTCAAACAGAAATGAAATGTGTTTTCTACTTTAATGTATCTTTAATATAACCTTAGGTGTGTCTAACTTTAATGATTATATGGATTTGTGAGGAGGTGTATACGTAGTGACTTTGGCCAAAAAAAGAAAAATAATAATAATCATCTAAAATGTAGTTGGGTAACTAATTGATGTAAAACACAGATGATGTTTCAGATGTACATAAACTATCTGTATTGCTTCATTCTAAAATTTCCAAATTTCTTTCTTTTTGTTTTGAGGAAAAAAATATATACTCTCAAACCAGGGCAACAGATTTATTGTGGAAATTACCTGATACTTTACTTAAAAAAAAAAAAAAAAAGAAAAAAAAGAAAAGTGTGTGATTGGGAATTTTAAGATCTGCTCCTTTGGCAACTTTCAAATATGCAATTCAGTGTTTTAACTGTAGTCACTATGATGTACATCATATTCCCGTGACTTATTTTATTGCTGGAAATTTGAACATTTTGACACACTTCACCCATTTCTCCCACCCCTACCTCTGGAAACTACCATTTTGTTTTCTGTATCTATAAGCTTGACAGTGTTTTTTGTTTGTTCATTTTTAATTCCACATATAAGTGAGATCATACGGTATTTGTCTTTCTCTGCCTGACTTACTTCACCCAGCATGCTGCCCTCAATTTCCATCCATGTTGTCCCAAATGACAAGGTTGGTTGAAAAAATACTTCATTGTGTATATATACATGTATATATAACATTTTTTTTAATCCGTTCATCCGTCGATGGACACTTAGTTTGTTTCCATGTCTTGGCTATTGTAAATTCTGCAATGAACAATGAACATAGGGGTGCATATGCCTTTTTGAATTCGTGTTTTTGTTTATTTTGGGTAAATACCCAGAAGTGGAATTGCTGGATCAGATGGTAGTTTAATTTTTAATTTTTTGAGAAACTTCCATACTGTTTTCCACAGTGGCTGAACCAATTTTCATTCCTACCAACAGTGCACAAGGGTGTACTTTTCTCTACATCCTCACCTACACTTAGTCTGTCTTTTTGTTAGTCATTTTAACAAGTATGAGGTGATTTTTTTATTGGTGGGTTTGCTTTACATTTTCCTGATGATTGGTGATGTTGAGCATCTTTTCATGCACATGGTGACTATCTGTATGTCTTCTTAGGAAAAAAAAATGTCTATTCATAACCTCTGCCCATTCTTTAATTGAATTTTACTTTATTTTTGCTTTTGAGTTCTGTGAGTTCTTCATATATTTGGGATATTAATCCTTTATCAGATATGAGATTTGCAAATATGTTCTCCCATTTTGTAGGATGCCTTTTCAATTTGTTGATAGTTTCTTTTGCTGTACAGAAGCTTTTTAGTTTAATATATCCCCACTTATTTTTGCGTTTGGTAAATTGATTAGTATCCTTAATTAGATCTGTGAAATCTAATTTGACACAAATATCTTTGCTTTTGGTGTTAAATCCAAAAAAAAAAAAAAAAAGATTATTGCCAAAACCTGTATCAAGCATCCTGTCACACATGTTTTCTTCTAGGAGTTTTATGTGTTCAGGTCAAATTTATTTCTTAATTGGTATAAATATGTTTGCATTTATGGTATAGTTTTTTCTTCCATTTTCCTTATACCATCTACTTCCTCTAAAGGGATATTTAGAAACCTTTCTTGACAGTTTTCTCTTTCCTACTAGACCATAAGATTAATGAAGGCAAGAAACCTGTGAATGTTCGTCATAGGTATATATCACCAGGCATAGGCACTTAACAGGAGAAAGTGTGAAACAAATGTTTGCTTAAAGCTACCAAAAAAAAAAAAAAATGGTCTCTTTGGACCACAAATTTTTAGAATGAGTCATATACTTGCCAATTGTGCTATATGAATTGGTTTTATTTCTTTGTGTTTTGAAATAACTTTTTATATTTTCGTTTTAAAAGCATATCTAAGAAGTTACATCATTTTTGAAGAAATAAATTTTTAGAGTACACTTTTTATTTGGGATTTTATTTTCAAAGCTTTCTTATGGTTTGGAAAGTAAATCCACTTTTAACTAATCGTTGGCGTTTATTATTAGTTAAATTTATTTATTAGTTAAGTAAACACCAATGATTGGTTAAAAGTGGATTTTCTTTCCAAACCATCAGTTGGATTTATTTAACTGATCTAGGCAGCATTCTTCCCACAAAGGACTTTACATAATGCATCTAGTCTGCTTTTGATTGAGAGTAGTGGTGGTGGTCAAGTTGTTTGTGTATATATTATACGAGAGTATGGGGTACGTGTGTGTGTGTGTGTGTGTGTGTGTGTGTGTTACATACAGGGAAAATATGTATAGATTTTCCTTTTTGGTGCTGAGACAGATAAAGCAATCTCGTGCCAAAAAGCTCCCTGTTCAAGTACTTCACAGCTGGTATATCTACTATTATTTTTTGAAAGTACCATGACTACACCGGCTCTTCTGAATTTATATACATATAAATTATTATATGTTAATATTATATCATATATTAAATATATTTTAAAAATATTGATACTTGCATATTTAATTTAAAATTAAAATTATTAAATATAGTGCATATTAAATATTGATTATATATTTAAAATATATAAACTATATATTACACATTAAATTATGTTACATATAATACAAATACATATAATATGTTCAAGATAAGTAAGTAGGTTTTGTTGACAACTCGTCCGAAAGTTGAATTTATGGCAAATGATCCTTATGCCACTTTTGTTAGTATTAAATTTGTAGCATATAGCTCAATTAAACTTATTTAATGAAAAAAAGTGAAAATACCATCTGTGACAGACATCAACTTTTAAATAATCTAGCAAACTCTGAAATCTTACAATGTTCAGTGTATCCAAGTTGGCAGGAGAGCATTTTGGAAAGATACAAAATCAGTATGTTTGTGTTATCCCCATTTTGCCTGAGTTCCCGCTGTCTCTAGTAGCCAACACCGCTTGCCTGAAGGTGTAGGGAATGTAAACATTGATCACATGCACAAATTATATGTTTGTAACGAAGGCGGGATTTGTGAGAAATAAACGTTGGATAACTTTAAAAATATTAATAGTCTTTCTAAAAACATTTTAAGATATGTGTTCCATTAGAAATAGAGAAAAAATGTGATGATGCCTCTCATAATAAAAGATTCTCTCAAGCTTCTTCAGACGATGTTAATCTGACTGCAATGGAGGGTCTCCTTGGAGGGGTGGAGGTGTTTCATGCTGTTAGAGGTGTGGGCATGTTAAAGGAGTGCTGGTTGGTGTGACTGCAGGGGGCACCCACCCACATTTCCAGCAAACTGGCAAGCTTCCTAAACATGTGCCGATCTAAGGGCATAGAAAATCCTTACAAAATAAAATACATAGCCACTGTTGCTTTCTCACTCTTATTAAATAAACTGGGTTATTTTTTCTTGTTATTCCTTTGCAAAGGATAAAACTATTTCACTAAGATGCTTTAAATGAATGATAAATCATCATCATATATAAATATCTTTAGACTCAACATAACAATGATCTGTCCTTTTGCTTACAATTTACAGTGCTTGCTTGCTACTAAGAAATAGATATATAGGGGTCCAAACAGGGGTTCAAACACTGATTCATGTTTAAATTGTTTTGTTTTCAAGGTCTATCTTAAATTGTGATGCATAAGGTCATTATAGCATTGATTTAAGAGAAAAATAATTACACAATATTGTATCATTTTGTAAAAACATACTGGTTAAGAGCAACTGAACTCCAAGGGATCTATGGTGTCAGAACTGAAGCATTTCATCATTTTTCTTATCATTTATAAAACTGACTTCATTCTGCTTCCCAAAGATGCAGCTCATCCGCTGGTCCTACTGTCTTATAATTGACCTGTTTGATTAATTTGAAATTCAACTGAGTCTATTGTAATGGGAATCTGCTGCTTCAGGAGAGAGCCACATAAATCATTTAAATCTCCTTGAATCTTGCTATTTAACTAATTTCACTCCTTATCAAAATTCAGGCTTCAAAAATGCTTATGCAGGTATTCCTCCCCAACTCTTCAACTTTCCCACTAAAGACAGCCTTTTAAGTGCCAGCTTACGAGAAGCAGTGTGAACAGGCTTGGCTAGTTTTTTCACACTCTATGCTGAAGCACTTAACTTTCAGGGATAAAACCAAGAGCAAGTGATTGAGCCAAAAAGAAAATGTTTAACTGATTTTGTCTGTTCAAGTTGGGACTAATCGCTTGAAAGGGTGCAAAGTTTTTTCTTAGAATTCCCAGTGGCTAAATAAAGAGAAACAGATAAGCAAAACAAATCTATGGAATTATTATTCATCTCATTGAATTATATATAAACAATTGTATTTGCTTTATGTGATTTTACTGTTATTTTCATAATATAGTGTAATAAATTATTGTTATATATGTTTAATTTTTGTTATTAAATTAATGCATATGCTTTTATTATCCATCACATAGTTATTAAATGTCTTTTTCTAGGTCAGTGGTTAAATTTCTGCATGTATCAGAATAACTTGGAGGACTTGATACAGCACACACTGATTACTAAATCACTCCCCTAAAGGTTCTGATTTAGTATGTCAGGGGAAGGGCCCCAAAATTTGCATTATTAACAAGTTCCAGGTGATGTTAATGCTATTAGCCAAGATAATCAGTAGCCTAAGCATTGCTGGTATAGCAGTGATGAAAGAAAAGTCTTTGTCTTCATGGATACTATGTTTCTTTGGGAGATACAACAAATAACTAAACAAAGTGTTTCCGTAAAGACTTTTTTTATGGTTATTGAACACTTATTACTCATAAGTCCCCTTTTCTTCTTTACCACACATATAATTTCTACATGACCTATTCTTACATTCCCTACACTTCCAGCCAAGACAGTCAATGCTCTGGACTGCATATTTGTGCCTCCCCTCTCAAATTCCTCTGTTGAGATCCTAACGCCCAGCATGAAAGTATTACCGTGTTTCCCCAAAAATAAGACCTAGCCGGACCACAAGCTCTAATGCATCTTTTGGAGCAAAAATTAATATAAGATCTGGTCTTATTTTATTATAAGACCGGGTATAATGTAAAATATAATTTTATATAATATAATATAATATAATATAATATAATATAATATAATATAATATAATATAATATAATATAATATAATATAATATAATATAATATAATACAATGTAATGTAATATAATGTAATATAATATAATACTACAGGGTTTTATATTAATTTTTGCTCCAAAAGACGCATTAGAGCTGATTTCCGGCCTGGTCTTATTTTCGGAGAAACAAGGTAGTAGGTGGGGCCTTTGGGAGGTAATTAGGTCACAGGACTCGGCGCACGTGAGTAAGATGAATGCACTTATAAAAAAGGCTTGAGCGAGCTCCCTGTGATAAAAGAAGTCTTTGAGCCTGACCGGCCCTCACGGGACCTTGCTAGCAACCTGTTCTCAAACTTCCAGCCTCCAGAACTGTGAGTAACAAATTTCTGTTGTTTATAAATTACTCAATTGGTGGTATTTTGTTATAAGAGCTCAAGTACAGTAAGAAGTCATGAATATTGTGAAAGAAACCATGGTCATGGATAGAGATTAAGTGGTGTAGCAGTTAAGGATTGTATTAACCAGCATATCCAGAGAGGGTCTCTCTGACTAGGTTGCGGTCGTCTTAAGGTCTTAAGAGTAAGAAGCTAGGCATGTTAAAAACTGCACATGAGAGTTTTGACGTGATTTTGAGGAGGTGTCTTACCCTGACTCTGCCACTCATTCGTTGTGTGACCTTGGGTATAATTTCTATTCTCCACATCAGTGAAGGAGTAAAGATACCTATCACATAGATTTTTCATGAGGGTCACATAAGAAAATAAAATCAAGCCTATTTTAGTGTCTGGCATGATCTATCCCTACAATTGTAATATGTCATGTAAATATTCATACCAATCACTAAAGTTTCAATTATGTATAATTCAGTAATGATTTTAAACTTATTTCAATTCTCCACAATCTGTTACCCTGATCATTTCAGGAAGGAATAACACCTGGGTCCATTTCGGCTAGACTGTTTTATCCCTTTTACTTTTGACACAGTAATAACTTCAAAATTGGTTACAGCTTTTCAACTACACAGAAAATCATTTATAGAGGAGCTTGTGTATAAGTTAAGCAGACTACCTACTCTTCTAGTACAACACCTACCAATTTATAGGTATTGATAGAAATATTTTCCCCACAAGAAAATGAAATACAAAATTTAGTGATACGAAAAAAAATTGTAGTTAATAGTACCAAGAAACTCAGAACCCCTACTAATGTCCATTTATCTTCTTATGCCCAGATATTTGTTGGCATTCTAGAATACAAGTTTCCATTAGCCCTGATAACATTTCTTATTGACTTTTGAGTAGATGTAAAGCACTGCAGTAGGTATTATAAGAGATACAAACCTTGGTAAGACATGATAACTTTGTTCAAGGAATGTACCATTTAATTGAGATGGAATGAAGCAATTGCATTAAATGCTGGATTGAGGAGAAGAATATGAAACATGCTTTAAGAGAGATAAATACAAATATCCACTGGAATAAAAAGGAGAGATTATTAATAGCTGGCAATGGGGCAAAAGGCAAAAAATAGCTTCTTGAAAAGAATTATATACTAGATGCAGCTGTAAGGATAGGTAAAGTTAGGTACAGAGAGAGTGGTAATCATCCCATTAAGTAATTTCTTATACAAAGATTAAAAAGCTGAAATGAATAGGGTATGATCAATGAGTATTAAGTATTGGAAATCTAATAGTGGAAATAAAATTGTAAAGTCTGATTGTAGCTGTATCAGTGAATGCTTCATTGTGGAGTTGACTCAAAGGAACATAAAATGGATAGTCATTGAAATTTTGTCAGCAGGTGGAAAATATTTTAAACGTCAAAATATTTCAGCTGGAAAGAGTAAGATTCTCTTAAAATTACTTGCTGGTGAAAGTTTAAATGTAATCCTTAATAGTCCGGAGCCTTTTAAAGCTAATTATCATTAGTGCAATAGGCGAACGTGGGTTAGCCAGGTTATCTCATGAGTATTATGGAAAACTGTATTTTAGCATGAAATTCATTGTTTGTGTTTTGCACTGAAACCAGCTACCTATACAAGACTCATGACAATGTACTTTGATTAAATGCTAGTACTACGTCTTGCTAATTATTTCAGTATGTTTCATTAAACGCTAATACACCGAACTGATGTATATGGAATGTAATCATCTGTCTTTCTGAGTTCTAAAAATGAGATTGTCATTTAAATATATGTGAATTTTTTTTGAATTGAATTCATTAAAACAAATATTTCTCCAAAATAATAAATGACTTTTAAAATTAAAGATAATCCGCCTTGCTTTAGAAAGCCTTGTGTTAGTGGAAACACACTTTTTTTTTTTAAAGATAAAAAAATACATTGAGTTTGAGATATGTAAAATTTATACATATGACTTAAAAAAAGAGAAAAAAAAACCTGACCCTCTCAAGGGGAAGTAACTGCAGAGGTCCTTTGCATGTGGTCATGTTATAATTCTTAACAAAGTTTTAAAGGATTTTTAAGACTTCAGGATTAAGATTGTAAAACTAGACTCATCTCATTGAAATAACTAAATGTACTCTATAGAATAAAATTATGTATTATATAAACATTATATAAATGATATATGTATATATGCATAAAACAAAACATGTCTGCTGATATTTTTAATAAGTATTGACTTTTATTACAGTATTGATGAAAACTATGAAATCTGAGAATGTCTGAATCCTTTTGTTCTGTCATCATGCTGAGTCATAGTGTCTGCTGGGTTTGTAGTATTTCATATGCTTTCATGTTCTGTTAGCTCATGGTTTTTAATTCATCTTTGCAATCCATTAAACATTTTACTTATTTAAAATATATTTATCAAGGTGAATACATCAAAAGACAGAGAAGATAATCTGGTAACAGCTGATATTTGATATGAATATTATTTTTTTATTTCTAAGCCTATTTTTTCCTTGTGTTTTAAAATTTTATTTTAAAATGTCAACCAAATATACACACATGCTTACAAAAATGGATCAATAAAATCATACTACACACGCTGTGCTTAGGTATATTCATTTTCCCCTGTATCCATTTACCCTTCTCTTTACCCATTTACCACATCAGCATCGCATTTTCCTTAGCAACTCAACTCCAAATACGCCTCTATAAACCATATTATTCCAATATGTATCCTTCCCTGTTAACTCCATTCTTAGAAAAACATATATAATATCATAAATAATACATAAATAAAATGTAATATATAGTATACCAATTATAAACACATATACACTCTATGTATATACACACACAATTCAAAAGTTTTTTGATCATTGCTTTACCAAATTTGAATTATATCATATGCTTCTATAGCTTATTTTTCTCAGGCAACAAAGACTCATGAAAACTCTACCAAGTCAACTTGAACATAAAATTCACTTATCTTAATTGCTGTAGAATATTCCATGGTGTGGACCTACTAAAATATATTCATTCACATGTTCCCTTGTTAATAGTATTTATTTCTAGTTTTTTTCCCCCGAAGTTAGCAATGTGCATGAATACATTTGTTGATAAATCTTTACAAAGTACTTTTTGTGAGATAGAGCTGAAGGCATGCTGTTTCCTGATTATGCTGCCTTGGCTTGATGTTTCATAGTTGTGTGGGGGCTGTTTGTACTAATCGATGAATTGCCTACCTACAATTTTTCTTCATCTTCTATTGGATTGTTTGTGTTTGTTTTAATTGGAAAGATTTCTTTGCAAATTGTGGCTACCTTAGTAAGATCTGCCACCTTAGTAAGATCAAATTTAATTTTCCCTAATTTAGCTTATAGGATCTATGCCATATAATCTTTAATACTTAATGACACCCGAAGTTGTTTTTCTTTTATAACTTGAGGTTTGAAGTTTAATGACAATGACTTCCTATTTTCCTAGGGTATATACATATGTAGATGTTCACATTTTTTTCTGTTTTTTGCATTTTCTTTAAAAATATATATGGATTTTTTAAAATAGTAAATATAGGATAAGATGGGGGAGTGCAGAGGTAAGAGTGCAGTTGAAGTTCTAATAGATTTCTCTGAAAAAGCAACATTTAGCTCAGCCTCAAAATTCATAAGGGAGGGAAATTTGTTCATAATTGGAGTAAGAGAACTCATGGGAGAGAAAGCAGTTGGGGAATAGCCATGAGGTAAGGAACTATGAGGTATCCCAGTGTAGCTTCAACAGAATTGAAGATGAGATTAAGAAGGAAGGAGAGCCCGATCATCTAAGATAGTCTATACATACTGGATACCTTGACTTTTACCCTGAGCAAAATGGTGATGGTTATGAGAGGAATGATGTGATTCGTGCTATACTAAAATTAGACTGTAGAGTGATGACCAGTTACGGGGAATATTTGGGTCTGCCCAGGAGACAGATGACTGTGGTTTACAAAAGAGTGGTAGTAGATGAGGTGATAATACATGATGGTAATCTAAATATAAGCCAACAGTATAATGACAGATTGTACGTGGGCTAAGAGAGAAAGGAGAATGTTCATTGTTTTTGTCCCGAACAACTGAAAGGATGGAGTTGCCATTACAAAATGTGAAAACCTGAGGGATGAGCAGAGGTTTTGTTTGCTTTTGGAGGATCAGTGTCAGAAGTGCAGTTCTGGGCATGCTATTTCTTAGAGATACCTGAGTGGGAATACTGAATAATCAGTTGGATTAAAGATTCTGGAATTCAGGGGACAGGTCATGCTGAAGAGGTAATAGGACGTTAGCATGCTGTTGGTATTTAAAGTTATTTAACAAGATGAGTCTTTGAAATATTAAACGACTGAACCCAGAAATATTCAAAAAGGTGAAATCAGGGATAAGAGAAGGAATCAACTATGGGAACTAAAGAGTTATTTTTAAAGTAGAGGAAAAACCATGGCCTCTGAGTCTTGAAAGCCAAATAAAGCATTTTAGGTATGGTAAATGAACAACAATATCAGATACTGATGACAGGTCAAGGAAAAGGATAATTAATAAGTTGAGGAGGTCATTGAGAAGACACTTGCCTATATGTTTGGGGAAATTTTATTTGATAGAATTTAGGAGAAAGAGGACAGGAACTTGTACAGAAAATATATCTATCACGTTCAAAGAATTTAACTATAAAGGGGCATCCGAAATTGACCAATACGTTTATTTTTGTTTACCACATGTATTTGATTTTATTTTTAGTAGTTTTCCATTTTTATAAAAAAACAGGGATTTTTTCATCAATTTCAATGACCTGCATAATTTAAATGAGGTAGGGTTCTTTAAATGTGGTCAACAAGGAATACACTTGGCTTGGGTGTCTTATATAAGACCTCTAATAATATTTTCAACCTTTACAGTGGTAATAGGCTCATTCAAGACTTTTCAATTTTGGATGCTTGTATTTTGCTGGGAAATAATAATCCAGGTTACCTTAGAGTTGATTGCAGTATTCTCATAGAGTACTGTTATCAACTTTGATATCTGTGGCTTTCTCTGTGTGTCTACCTGTCTTATTTGATTTTTGCCTTGCAGTTTAAGGAATTAATGAGTGTTCTAAATTAAAAATTACAGTTAATTTGTCACAAAGATAAAAAATATTTTGCAAAAATACAGGCCCGTAATGACTATGGGAAAATGTCAGGCTAGACTATGTGGGATGAGGTTTTAGAATTTCTTGGACTTCTACTGTTTTGATCTTCTATCTTCACATATTGTATGCTACAATGCGTAAGTTAGATTTGCATTGTTTTTCTGCTTTTTGCTTATTTTGTGTACCATCCCATAGTGGTTACAAAGACTTCTTGGCATTGTGTAAATAGTAATTTGATTTGATTCTCTAACCTCTTTTTTATACAATTATAATATTTTAAAAGAGCTTTTACTAGGCTTTCTTTTCATAGATGACTTAGAATTACATTGGTGATGGAAAGAGAACTGACTCTGGGTGGTGAACACACAATGTGACATATAGATGATGTATTACAGAATTGTGCACCTGAAACTTATGTAACTTTACTAACACTTGTCACCCCAATAAACTTTAATTAAAAAAAAATTAGCTTCGCTCTAGAGACCTATTTTCCTAAGAAATTATTAGGTCAGTGTGGGGACAGAGACAGGAGTGCAGTTTCCAGGCTCTCTCCCTCACGTGCAAAGGTACTCACTCGGGTAGTAAATGGCCATCAACTGTGATTGGATGGCCATCAGCTGTGGCTAGTTGGCCATCAGCCACTAATATAATTGCTGTGGCTATGCTAGCAGCAGTTGGGGGCTAGCAAGAAGATGGTGGCTGAGATAGCAAGAGCGGATTACATTTAGCATGGCGGATTGCAGCTAGCAAGTGGGGTTGGTTGGTTGGCAGAAAAGCGGACGGCAGGTTGCGGATAGTGTGGCTCCTGCTTCTTTTGTCTCCAACCCAGCTGCCAGCGAGAATATAGTGGTATGACTCCCCTATCTATGGCTCTGTGGGTGTTCCTTTTTGGCCTCACCATACCCTGTGTTCTTATGTGGGGAGCGGGAGCTGAGACCCTGCATGACACCCTGTATGACAGTCAGCATCTGCATACATTACACTCAGTTTTTCTTAACCTATATGTTGTTTTGAGAACAGGGAGTTCCTTTCATCCTCCAAATTAAGTTACCCTTCAGGCCTTAGTGTAGATTCCAGGTCAAAGTTATTCAAATTCTGCAGACATCAATTCATTCCATTAAAATTTAGAGAAACAAATGAAGACATACCTACGCATGCATCTTCCAGTCGATACCATAGTATCTTGGTGCTTCAGGCATAAAAACTCCTACTCCTGTTCATTGAGGCAATGTTGCAAGCAAACCAGATCAATCATCAGTCATTTCTCCTGCTATGTACTGATTCTCTGTAAGCACAGCTAGTTTGAGACTGCTGTCTAGACTGAGGGTTTGAACCACAATGATAATTAGAACTGGGATAATTCTTACCAGAATACATACTCCCACACCCCCACCCGCCAATGTTTTTCTCCAACCTTTCTATTTTGCTCTCTTCTTGCTTATCATTGTTGTTTTTAGGAAACAACATATGTTTCTGCCATACACAATAGGTTTTCTTAGTCTCTTTCATATGGAAATACATTCCTGATCAGTTGAGTGGAAAAAAAGCAAACATGACTTATGATGTCCAAAACTTGATGAGACAAAAGTCAATTACGATCACTTGACAGGGAGCCCTTTAATAAAAGAGTTGCTATTTTGAAATTATTAGATGTATTAGTTAATAAAGTGCTTAACCATGCTTCAATTTAAGCCTTTATAAAAACAGTTGTTCCTGCTTTTCTTCTGTTTGCAAGCTTGACAAGAAAGTAACAAATAAAAGTAACCAAAAGTCAGTATGGATTGGATATTTACTTAATATTCAGTATCTGGGAAATGTCTTAAGGTTAGCAGAATTTACAATGGTGTACTCATCTGGTGTCAAAACTAGTGGGCGAAATCATGATCTTTAAGGTGTGACAGTGCATCAGATATGATTCAGTTATGTTCATTCTTCAGCTGGTACCAACACACAAAGTTAGAATTGTACATAGATAAGACTATTATTAAGGGTTAGGAAGACCTGGTTTATTGGCTAAGTCTTCATTAACACCTGCTTACTTGTACTGATTTGCAAGAATACTGGAATGCTTCCTCTATCCTAGTAAAATTATGTAAATGAATAAAAATCTTTGGTCAACATCATATTGCTGGTATTACTGAAGACCATTTGCATCTGATGTTGCTATATAAAATCATTTGCTAAAATCAAGCCTTATATAACAAAATAAACATTTCAAATATTTAAAAATGATTATCATTTACATTTACTGTTTATTTGATAATCTTCCAAGTAAGATCTTGTAAAAATGTGTTCTGGTGTACAAAACAGTGATTATTTGTCTTTTCCAGATAAATAAAAACAATGCCCTTCCAATGTAAAATGAGAGGATAAAATAAATTTGGGACATCAAAGATTTATAACCAAGTGTCCCAGACTGAGAGGCTATTAGGTAACCATGACTTGCAGAAGCATCTAAAATTGGTTATTTTATTTTAATCCCTTTTATTCTGTTTTAATGTCTTTAGTGAGTGCACTGACCAATTTACCTTTGGCTACACTGTCTCTGTTCCTTACTACCTAATATAGGGCGAACTGTATTTATGAAATAACTGATTCCTAGGATTGTATGGATTTTCATCTCCCAGTCTACAATCTCCTATTCAGTGGGTCTGAAGTATGGCCCAGGAAAACGAATCTGTAATAAATACCAAAACTCCTTCCCTTTTTGATTGAATCAAATGCAGACAGTCTGCAAATCATATATATACATATATATATATATACACACACACACACACACACACACATATATATATACACACACACACACACACACACATATATATATATATATATATATATATATATATATAATATTTTTTTAAAGAGGTTATATTAAATGTAGGATTAAACCAGGTAGATTCAGTGCATGAGTGTACTATATTTAATCTCTGATTCTGGACATCTTCCAAAATTCAATCAAGATATTAGATCAATATGGTTGCAAATAAAGTATTTTGTTCTCTCTCCTTTTTTAAATTTAATTGGGAAAATGGGCTCTCTTCTTGCACCTGAAAATGTTCACCCAAAACAAAAATTCACAAACTTCATAAAACTTCACAGTAATTTGTTCATACTCAAATATTGGAGCCTTTGGTATGTAACAAGTAATATTTGTGTTCTAGATATTTTAAAAAAAATGAATGAGTTCTTTTTTAGCTGAATAGGAGAAACTTAAGTGAAATTATCAAAGTACTGAATTTATATTTGCTAATTTTGTGCTTTAGTTTTTCTGTCTCTATTCCACTTTTAACACCTAATATGCCTTCTTTTTAAACCCCTTGAGAATATTGCATTAAGCATTCTCAGAGTGCTCAAAGGTTTCTCCACACAAAGCCTCCTAACAAGGCCTGGTCCGAAAGACTTTTCCTTCTGTCCCTTGTTTGTTCCCTTATTATATATCGTTTTCTATATTCATGGATATTCACAAAGATTTAGCTACAAAATTTCTTATGGCAGCTAAATAAAATAACAAAGGAAATAAGAAAATAAGTAAAATAATTTAAAATCTAAATTTCAAACATGGGATTGCTTGCTTAAATTGGGGACTGTTTTTTTGTCAAAGAATGTTATAAAATTTATTCCTAAAATATTAAATGAACGGAAGAAATACAATAGTAAAAATATTAATGAACTAAAAGGCGTTTATAGGAGGTAACATTTTATTCTAATTGTGTATTTACTTGTAAAACTAATTGGTAATTTGTACACTCAGTTCTTTCAGATCAAGTACCTTATCTTGAATGTCACATGGTGCTAATCTCAGATCCCGTATTTAAGAATTTCATGATCATATTAAAGAATTCAAGCTGATTTTTTTTTTTAAAAAGTGTATATCTTGATCTTATTCATTCACTTTACTGAAGCTCACTGTCTCTCATATGTAGCTTAAAAGTCTATGTATAGCTGACGGTAAATCAGACTTTCAATTGCAAAATATAACCTCTACCTAACTGATTATACACCTAGTTATGATGTTGAACTTCCTTTATTTAAAAATAGAAGAACTTTATTTAGGAGGCTAGAATGATCTCTGGTGAAATCAAGCAAAACAAAAGTGTTGAAAAAGCTTAGACTAAGGTACATGAAATCCAGTTGTCTTAAAAGTTTCTGTTGTGTTTACTTTGAGTTCATCATAAAAATGCTGAAAATGAGTTTCCACTCTTTTTGGCTATTACCCATTATTGATATTATGTTAATATTATAAATGTTAATGGGTACTATAAAAATGTTCCTGGAATTTTGGGGGGTGTAAATTTTTAATGCACACACTAAGCATTTTAGAAAAAATGGTTCACTCAATAAATATCACTAAGTATTTAATGTTTGGAAAGTGTATAATCCCTGTAGATCTACTTACACATTTTTTATTTACTAGAAATGAGCACTAAGTGACTCTATGTTCTCTCCTTCTGATAAATGCTAGAGCTACAGTTAAAAGTATGTGTTCGATTTTAATAACATCATTTACATTATTTTCTTCCAATAACTCTTTGTGATATGTCATGTTGGTGTTATACATAGTTTCAAATTATCTGTATTTGTTAAAATAAGCTTTTATTTCTTAAAGTAGGTAGTATAAAATATGAAGTAAAGCAGAGGTGTTGTGCGGGGCGGCCTGCGGGGTCTCTGCTCCCGCTCCCCACATAAGAACGCAGGATATGGTGAGGCCAAAAAGGAACACCCACGGAGCCATAGGTAGGGGAGTCATACCACTATGGCCTCACTGGAGGCTGTGTTCACTGGACGTGCGCCCTGCTGTCCATTTCTCTGCCAGCCGACTGATGACTCTCTTCCACTCTTCTCGGCTCTCCGTAGCCGCAGCAGTTACATCAGCGGCCAATTGGCCAACTGGCCACAGCTGACGGCCAATCAGCCTCAGCTGACGGCCATCCACTACCCGAGCCAGCACCCTTCCACGTGAGGCCGAGAGCCTGTAAACCACTTTCTGGGGCTCTGTCCCCACAAGAGGAATTCAAAGAAAATGAAAAGCATGTATACATACATATATATCTACAGATATTGGTTTTATCTTTATATTTAAGTGCAAGAAGAGACCAATCGTATTCCTATTTTATTAAAATCATGAAAAATATTTTAATAGTAAATTAAATAAAATTAAATAAAATAATATAATTATGTTGTGAATCAATAATTTTTATATCATTAAACTTTTCACATGAGAATACATTTCTATTTCATATATTCTGATTAAATTAATACATTTCAAAAATTTTAAAAATACAAACAATGTAGGAATATGGTCGGTAAACATCCTGGAATGGCACGGTTACAGAACTCCAGAGCTTCACCACTTGGAGTATTCTACTCAAGAATGAGATGTGGTTGTCATTAGGTAGTTTTATTTACTTACAGCAAGTATAGGAGACAGGAAATTCACAACCAAAGCTCTGTATTCCCAAAGGGAGTCTTAGCCATTGCTTATATACACTATTTTGTTAATTGTATGTTGATTTCTTCTTAGCAGTTGGCTACACTTATCTGGTTGGGTCCTGGTCAAGCTCATCAGGTTAGAGCTGTGTCTGCAAAATATTGTGCTACATTTTAACATTTACCAAGAACGATATTTAGTAAAAACTGCCCAGACTTTGAGACTATTGTCTTATCTAACAGCATCATAGATATTTTGGTGATCATACTATCATACATCTATTTATCCATAAAAACACTCACATGTGTGTATGTTTCATACATGCACACACATACGTGTATGTTCTATGCATTATGCCATGATTAAGTCTATTATATACCCGTTCCTTATGTTTCTCTCTTGTATTATTCAATATTTAGATATATCACACACATAGTTTTGTTTCCAAAAATGGGGTGGAGGGCGCATAACTTAAGCATGTTCCACGCATCTTTCTTTACTCAGCACGTGATACTACTTGATACATTACTACTTCACCTGTAAGCTCAATTGATTTTTTTTCCATAAATTTGTAGCTTGTTTATTGGGTATGTCACAATAAAGTCAGCCAATTATCAATTATTTCGTGTTCTCATCCTTATAAATTACTACTACAATAAACTCTCTCTCTCCATATATATATAAACTCTCTCCCTCCATATATATATATATATATATATATATATATATATATATATATATATATATGAATGATATCCTTAGGAATTGGCAATTTCTTTATTCCTAGTGGCTCAGGAGTGGAATTCTTATATGTGATGGTTTAGAAATTTTAAACTTTAATAGATATTTTCCAATAGCCTTAGAGGAAGACTTTTCTATGCATGAAATTCATTCACAGTCGAAACAACAGTTTGCATAGCCATTTAAAACTTTTGCCAGTTTGATAGCCATAAGTTAATAATTCACTTTTAATTTGTATGTGCCTGACTGTTAGATTCAGCATATTCATACATTTTGACCACTTGAATTTGTTCTTCTACTTATATTTGTTCATTTAGAAAGGCTTTCACTATACTGAATTATTGCTTCTTCTGTTATCTGCATTAAAAATATTTTCCCTGTGTATAAACTGTATATTAACATTGTTTACAATTTACTTTCCAGTTATGCTTAAACATTCTAAAAACATATTTACATATGTTAACTTTATAGCTTATAATTTTGCAGGGCTGAAATAAGTTATTATTTATATTATAAATGTAGTCTTTTAGATTTTCATGCAAGATTTGCTCAATTTTTGGCATCTAATTTGTTTATCAGACTGGAATATATTTTTCTTGTAATGTAGGATGAATGAATTTAATTTCCTTTCTATTGTTATTTAGTAACATTAACATTATTTAAATAATAGATTGTCCTTTTCCCAATGTTCTATTTACTATGCTTTTGCCATTATCCAGAGATTAAAGTGATTTTATAAGGTGTGTTGATATGACAAACTGACTCACTGTAATAATGATAATTTTTAAAGCTGTTTCTAAAGAACGCTGCTGTAATTCAAATTGAAATTTTACTAACTTTGTATACTAACTTGGGAGAAATTGACATTTTTAAATTTAGATTTTCCACCCAAGAACGTGATATATCTTTTATTTATTTAGATATTATGTTGTCTCTTAATATCATTCTTCATATAGGTTCTGTATCTTCTTTGTTAAAGTAATACCTGAGTATTTTAATTTTTGGTTGCTAATTTAAATGTTATGTTTTCCTTTGACTTTATTGGGGGGGTGGGGAGTATTGCTACAATAGTATAAAGAAAAACTTTAAAACAATATTTATGGTATTTTTTATTTTTAAATTTTGTGTATTTCTATTTGTATTTTACGTAGAATTTTTCTTTGTATGGGTCTTGAGTTTAATCAAGTGGCTTTTTATCATCTATTGATATTGAATGTGGCAAAAATGTTCTTTTTAAAAGAAACTGAAAACTAACAACTGGACAGCACTGCTTTGAAAATTTGACAAATAGAGCTATCAATCAAACAGTCAAACATCTAAATAGCAACAAATAATTCCTTATATAATGACTGGAATGAAAAACAATGTGCATCGCTGTGGAAGAAACAGCTGCATAATTACGATGGGGTTTGGGGTGGAAACAACCATGACAAAAAATACAGGGTCAGTATTTCAGCTTTGCTGGCACTCAGGACAGATAAAAACTTCGAAGTGCAAATTGGATCTTGAAGTCATGAATAAATTTAAGGTCTTTAAATTCAGTTACTTCTGGTTACAAAATAAAGAAAAGGGGCAAGAGGGTAGAGATGATTTGTGCCCATATTTTCAGCATCACATACTTGGATTTAAAATGCAAAGTTACAGGCAATGTTACTCAAAATGAGATTTGGGTGTGTGTGTGTGTGTGACAGAGACAGATACATCTACCATATAGCTCTGTCCAAAAAAATAAAATAAAATAAAATAAACCTCATTCAAAATAAGCAAAGAGCCCAGAGAATAAGATTCACTTCCAAGTGATGTTCAGAGTCAAGGTTGTTTTTCTCATATTAGAAAGCGGTTTACTCCATGCTGTTTTTGAGAAGGCATCTTTTCAAATGCTCATTGATACACTCTAGAGCAGCAGCTGCAGGAGGTAGATTTGGTTTTCTCTCTTCAGTTTGGCAGACATGGCTATTAAAGCTGTGTGAAACTACAGGGTCAAGGATCATATGACCCAAAGCACCAAGCAGTGTCTTTTTGTTGTTGTTTTTTTAAGGCTGGATGTATGAGTTTTTGCAGTATGGTATTTGGATCTAAAAGTTTGGAAAGGAGAGACTTTGTCATTGAAAAATAGATTAAACAATGTATTTATCTTTGGTATAAACTGTGTCAAAATGAGGCAATTGTAATTTTATACTATTTAAAAAGGGAAAAACAGTATAAATATGGGCAAAGTGCATTCATTGCCACATGGCAAGGCAGAGTTAGAAAAAATTTTAAAGTGTCAGATGAGTATAACTGGTATATATTTGACTTAAGTTTAAAAGAATGATCTATACTTGTTTTAAATAAAATTTTGTTCACTCAGAAAATACCTTCCAATAGAATTTTATCATGTTTTGTTAAAACATTCACTATTTAAAAAATGGTACCAATATGACACTACCTAATTGCAATATCCCACATTTTAAAATTACTCATTCATCTACTACTCATAGAGTACCTAATTATTCCAGACACGATCCAGACACTTGAACTCTGTCAAGGAAACAAACAAGAATCCTGGCCCTTATGATGCTTACATTCTAATTGAGGAGACCTAAACATAAGTCCGTTATACATTTTATAGTATGTTACAAAATAAATGCTAAAAAGATGAGGAAAGTAGGATGTGAGAGTAGATACAATGTTAGACATGATGATTGAAATGCTGATACACTAAGATTTGTAATCAGGGAGAAGAATGGTACAATCAGAGCTAGAGTGAGGGCAAAAAGCATTAGGTGGGATCACGCTTAGCCAGTCCCAGGACATGTAAGTAAACCATTATGGGTGGAACAGAGTAAGCCATTGGGAGAATAGTAGAAAATGATATGAGAAGTCACGGGGAGGAAAGATCAGGGCTTTGAACTGGTTCTTATATAGACTGAATTAAGGAATCAGGGTGAGTTGTATGCAGAAGAATACCCTAATTAACACTATGGCTATTGTACTGAGGATCAACTACCGTGGGGGACCAGGGGTGTCAGATGTGTTTGACTTAACAGATAACATTTTGAATACAGTCACCAGGATTTTCTGAGAGAAAGGATGTGAGGTATGAGCTAGAGACATCAAGGTCAACTCCAAAATTTTGGCCTGAGTAAGAAAAAAATGAATGTGCCAATAATCTGAAATGAGAAGAATTATAGGTGACTCAGGTCTGGGCAAGAAAATGAGAAATTCAGTTTTATACAAGATTTTGACATTATTTTAATTTTTTATGATTTTTTGTAACATTTTATTTTTCTTAGTTTACTTTATTGTAAGAACATAGTATATAATACACATAACATAAAAATAGGTGTTAATCAACTGTTCAAGTGGTCGGTAAGGCTTTTGGTAAACCATAGGCTATTAGTAGTTAAGGGGAGGCTATTAGAAATTTGGGGGAGTCAAAATTTATATGCAAATTGTTTTTTCATTACAGTGACATTCAACATTTTATTAGTTTCAGGTGTATAGTGTAGTGGTTAGACATTTATATAATTTATGAAGTGATCTCCCTGTTTATTCTAGTACCCACCTGGCACTATATATAGTTATTACAATGTTACTATCTTCCCTATGCTGTACTTTACATCCCCATGGCTATTTCAACTAGAGGTGTTTATAAATCAGTATATAACTATATCTGTATAATATTACATGATTATGTGGTATATGTGTTACATATATAGCATATTAGATGTATATATAACATTTTTTTCCTCAGGTAACAACTACGTAGGTGCAGATATAGGTATATTGGGAATTGTAAGCAAAATAAATTGCAGATAAATAATAACTAGTATCAGGAATCAAGGCAATAATTAGTATCAAGAATGGTGGTAATAGCTCCATATAAATTCTATAAATTCCTCTAATTTTTATGTAACCTTGGTCATGCTAATTAAATTCCCTGATTCTCAATTATCTCATCTGTAAAGTTGCTAGGATGATATCTATTGTTTGATTTAATTTCAAAATTAAGCATGTTAAAAATATCAAGACTGATATTGGCAAACAATTTTATATAAAATAATTGAAAATAGAATGAAGTAAACTTTCAATTTATTGCAATTAAAAGCAATCAGATAACTATCTTGAATTTTATGTTTTGTTTTAGGAAAAGTATTATCATTTTACTATCAGTTAAAAGCCCTTTTACTGTGGACAGTGCAGATATCACATATACAAATGTGAATGAGATGGATTTAAGGAAAAGTTTCCTATACCATTCCTGCCCTGGTGGTCCAGAGATAGAATCATATGCTGAGATACATTATCAGAGACACGGACCACAGTAGTTTCTGTTGCAATTATCGAGCAGCCTGGGAATATCCTGAGAGAGTGACAGTTATTTTTATCTGAATAATCTGTGGACAGTTAATGGTTTATAATCTGAGTTCCATAAATGCTTGCTGAATAAAATAATAGTCATCATTCCTTCCCCCTCTGAGATCACATTTGAAATATGACAGCATTTAAAGTTAAAAATGAAGATCACATATAAAATATAAATGTCTTGCTGTAGGAATGGATGTCCATAAAGGAGTTTCTCTACAAATCCTATAAAACTCAGTATTGCTTCCATTATTATTTAAAACTATAAAAATTACATCTAAAACTATGATATAAAACAGCAGTAAGGTATGTAATATTTAATGCATTTAGACAATTATCACATTCTGTAAGTAAAAGTGCATATCTAGGAAACAGGAAGATAAAATGTGAAACTGTCAAAATTAAGGCATCTGGCAAAGTGGCTAGATATAAGCCAAACTGTACACATCAAAAATTCTTTTTTACCAGTAGTCAATTTTGGAGTTTGTTTTATAGTCTTTGATTTGGACAAGAAATGATTTCACTTCACTAACTGTATCATATGTAGTTTAATGTGAAATACAGGTTCAGAAAAATGTGACCCTACATTTGTAATCATATAGATGATTAGGTTCTACATGGTCCTACATGATCCTACATAGTTGCAGATTGAATGTAACCTTTCATGGTGGACAAAGTGAACATGGAAATATGATCACTGTGTAAGAGAAAACAAAATAAACCTCAAGCAAAACACAACCCACCCAAGACAAGCACACAACAGTGCCAAAGATCAAAACTTTCTTGACAATGAGAGAGCAAGACAAATCACTCCAGTAGCACATTCAGGGGAAGTTTATATGAGTTACGTGAGTTCTTATAGTCTTCCTTATTAAAAAATAAATGATAAAAATCAAATCAGTGAAAACAAACATTTAAAAGGCTATGAATCTACCTTGTAATTGCAAAGATTTGTGATCTCATTTGATCTAATAATAAAATTTTTTGTACAAACAATCTTTCAAATGTTTCTCTATAAACTTTCTCCACAGTGAATACCTCCTTTTTGGAGAATATTTGAAAAGATATTAGTTATAGTTCAAGATGAAATGATGATATTGTACCTTTTTCACAGTATCAATAAAAAGCCCTAATCATTCAGTGAATAATTATTGAGCACATTATTGTATTTTACTAGGCATTGACAATAAACATTGAAGAAAATCTTGTTTTACAGCTTACCATTTTGCTTGGTGTTGGGAGTTTGGTGCATTGAAAAGCAAGTGGGCAATTAGTATAACATGTTAATTGCTATGATGAGAGTAGTATAGTGTGACTTCAGAACACTTAGGCAATATTGCTTCATGGAATGGGATTAATAACACAGTGTATTAGTTTTCTGTTGCAGCTGTAACAAATTGCCACAAATTTGTGTGACGATTTTATTTTCTCACAGATATGGAGTTAAGTCTAAAATGGGTTGGCAGGGCTGAATTCCTTCTGGAGACGCTAAGGAGAAGACCTGTATTTTCCTTTTTTAGCTTTTAGAGGCTGTCTGTACAGTCCAACTTCATTAAATGTTGTCGATAGAGTCTTCCTCCATTTTCAAAGCCAGTGGTATGACATCTTCAAATCTTTCTTTTTCTCTTCTTCCATAGTTACACTTTTCTCTAAGTTGGACCACACTGCCTCTTTCTTATTAGGACCTTTCTGATTTCAGTGGACCCACCTGGACAATCCATGATAATTTCCCCAACTCAAGATTTTAATTTTAATCAGCAAAGTCCCTTTTGCCATGTAAAGCAACATATTCTCAGGTTCTAAGGATAAAGACACTGGTATCTTTGGGGGTTAATTCTGCTTGCTGACCCAGGAAAGATAGATCTTATTTTATATATGTTATATAAAATACAGAAGATAATTCTTATTAAGCAAGAAAACGATTTAATAAGTGATTCTATGATAGTTGACTATTTTGTGAGAAATCATCCATTTTGGTGCTCACTTCACAAATTAATAACAGAAAATTATCACATGGAATTCATTATCTCCGGGAGATTACATTGATATAGGCTGTGATGGGAATGGATTCCCCTAGAGTTTTGTAGTACACACTGACTAATAGCTGACCACGACAGCACTTTTGTAAGATAGCAGTAGAAATTACAAAATTCTTCAGGGAGTAAATTTGTCAGTGCATATGAAGATCCTTCAGTTCTACGTGTCTTACTAGTAACTTACTGGTAACTCACTTTGTGTTTAGTTTTTAAACATAAGGTGTGATCAAAACATACTTTGAATGTTCAAATTAAAAAAAAATTGTATATATGTATATATGTATATATGTATATATATATGTATATATATATATATATATATATATATATATATATATATATATATATATATATTACTGTAAAAGACACATTGCCATTAATCCCCCTCAAAATACCCTCGCTGCAGACACACTTATCCCATCATTCTTGCCACTGTCTGAAGCAGTTCTGGAAGTGCTGTTGTGTCTGCCTTGATGTCCTAAATCATTTTGACTTGGGGGAAGAGCCAGAAGTTGCACAGTGCCAGATCTGGTGAATAAGGTGGATGAGGACACACCGTAATGTTTTTATTTGACAGAAATTGCCGTACAGAAGTGATGTGTGATGTGAAGCGTTGTCATGATGGAGGATGAAGTAAAGACTCTCATGAAAGAGGACTTCCAGAACTGCGTCAGAAAGTGGCAAGAACATTGGGATGTGTGTTCAAAGTGAGGGGGAGTATTTTGAAGAAGATTAATTGCAATGTGTCTTTTACTGTAATATGTTTTTTAAAAAAACATTCACTATATTTTTCTATCATGCCTCATGTAGTGTACTTAATTTTATAAGAAACATTTTATATATAATGATAGGCATGCTAAGGTCACATTTAATGGACTTTAGAAATAGTTTAAAATTCCCTGAAATGGTACCTTAAGTAAACTATTTTACATCCATTTGATATATTACATTTATTAAATGATCCTACAATGAGATTTTATTGATAATATAAGCTATTTACATGGTATAATTAGAATAGTAGCTACATATGTTGGGCACTATTTAATCACAGTTCGTTTCCTGTATATATATATATATATATATATATATATATATATATATATATACACACATATGTATATAGATATACATATATGTGTGTGTATATATGTGTGTGTGTGTATATATATAGATAGATAGATAGATAGATAGATAGATAGATAGATAGATAGATTTTAAACTGATACAGATTTTAAACTGTTTCTTGTTGCTTTGCATAGTTTCATTCTTCATTTAAAATCTCCAGATGGACCTCTCAGTTTCCCAATATTAGGACACACGATTTAGGAATTACTGAAGGGGAGGAGGGAGGTCTAATATCTGGCCTCCTTTGAATTCTACAAAACAGGTACTGCCCTATACTACCTACCACCAATCCTGGGCAGCCAAAAATAACAAAACTGCACTCTACACGTCAAGCAATTTCCTATTTTCTCCCTTAGCTACTATCAGTTTGTTTCTGTTTTGTTTAGATTCCACACATAAGGGCAATCTCATTTCATCTGTCTTTCTCTGTCTGACTTACTTCACTCAACACAATACCCTCCACGTCCATCCATACTGCCTCAGATAGCAAGAACCCATTCCCTTCCATGGCTGAGCAATATGCCATTGTGTATATGTACCATTTCTCTATCCATTCATCCATCGATGGACACCTGGACTGCCTCCACATCTTGGCTATTGTAAATAACACTACAATGAACATATGGATGCACATGTCCCTCGAAGTAGTGTTTTGTGTTTCTTTGGATAAATACGCAGAAGTGAGATTAGTGGGTCCTTCTTTGTCTCTTGTTATAGCCTTCATTTTAAAGTCTATCTTGTTTAGTATAAGTATTGCTACCCCAGCTTTTTTTCCCCCACCATTTCCATTTTCATGAAATAACATTTTCCATCCCTTTGTTTTTGTCTTTCAATCTGAAGTGAGTCTCTCATAGACAACATATGTAAGGATTTTACTTTCTTACACATTCAGCCACCCTATGTTTTTGATTGGAGCATTTAATCCATTTACATTGAAAGTAATTGTTTAATTGTTGATAGATATGTAGTTATTGTTATTTTATTCATATTTTTATTTGTTTTTTGTTGTTGTTTTTTGTCTTAAGTCCCTCTAACATTTTTTGTAGTACAGATTTGGTGGTGATGAACTCTGTTAGCTTTTTCTTGTTTGGGTCTTCGCTCTTCATCATGTTGAATATTTCATGCTACTCCCTTCTGGCCTGCAGTTTTTGTTGTGAAATCAGCTGACAATCTTATGGCAGTTCCCTTATAAGTTCCTAGTTGTCTTTCTCATGCTGCTTTTAGTATTCTCCCTTTGTCTTTAAATTGTGCAATCTTAATTATAGTGTATCTTGGTGTGCACCTGTTTGAGTTCATATGTTTGGAACTGTGCTTCCTGGGCTTGTATGTCTAGTTCCTTGACTTGTATGCAAGTTAGGAAAGTTTTCTGTCATTGTTTTTTCAAATAGGTTCTCAATCCCTTTCTTTCTCTCGTCTTCTTCTGGTACTCCTATGATGCAGATGTTATGTTTATGTTGTCCCAGAGATCTCTTAAGCTATCCTTATTATTATTTTTTTTAATTCTGTTTTTTCCTTTTGCTGTTCTGAATGGGTGTTTTCTGCTACCCTGTCTTCCAAATTGCTGATTCAATCCTGTGCTTCATCCAGTGTGCTGCTGATTCCATCCCTTATTTCAGTTATTATATTCTTCACTTCTGGCTGGTTCATTTTTATGTTTTCTGTGTCTTTTTTTTTAATGCTTGTTATCTCTTTGTTGAAGTTCTCACTAAGTTTTTTGAGCATCCTGATAACCAGTGTTTTGAGCTCTGTCTCTAGTAGATTGCTTGCCTCCATTTTATTTAGTTTTCTTAAGTTTTCTCCTCTTCTTTCATTTGGGATGTCTTTCTTTGTTTCCTCATTTTGGCTGTTTGTCTGTGTTTGTTTGTATGTATTAGATAGATCAGTTACATCTCCCAGTCTTGCCAGCTGGCCTTATGTTGTAGGTACCCTCAGCCACACTTTGTAGGGCCATTAGAAAGTCTCCCTGGTTTCCTGCACAGGGAGCTCAAAGAGTGTCTCTTGTGTGGGTTGTGTGTGCCCTCCTATTATATTCAAGCCTTAATTGATGTGAGTACATCAGTGAGTTGGATTGATCCTCAGGCTGACTGGTTCTTGGATTTGGCCATGTCCACGGGTTACGGGCTGCTGTGTGGGGGGCTTACCACACAGAGCAGGAATTGCCCCAGAGGGATCTGGTGCCTTATGGGCTAATTGGGTGGTGCTCTACTGTGGTCTGAATCCAGCCTCCATGTATGTTGGTTCTGGGACCTCTTCAAGGGATTCCAGTGTAGGTCTAGGACACACACTGCCTGTGATTGGCTGGGGACACCCTGGTAGGAGTTACAATGTGATCTATGGCTGGTCTTTGCCTGTGCTGGACCTGGACATGGTGTGAGAGGCTATGCTGTGAACCAAGAATGGCTGCCACCAGTATAGTGTCTGTGGTAGCTCCTCAGAAGGCCAAGACACACTGAATCCTGTTGCTGTTTGCAGCTCCCATAAGGTTCAGTTGCTAATAAAGCCTCATGGGGTATGGAGTTGGGGGTAGCAAGGTTTCAGTAAGCAACCAGGGTGGAGCAACCTGAACTCACCAGACTAATTCAGATTCAAATTTGGCCATGGGCTTGGAGGAGGGATCAACATGGGAAAAATGGTATCCACTTGCCAGCTGTAGGGGAAAAGGACCCCATACAGGGGAAATGGTGACTATCTTCCAGCCCCAAAGCCATACACCTCAGTCTGTTCCATGTATGTTTCCAACTGCCCCCTGCCCGTAGAGTCACTGTCCCTCAGCTGGACCCCAGGGTGAGTGCCTGTAGGTGATTCTGTCAGGCCCTTTAAGAGTACATCAGGGTTTCCCACAGCCTTTTGTCCCACTAAGACAGTTGGAATCCCCATTGTTTTTCACAGCCAATATTGTGAGGGGCCCTCTTCCTGGTACCAGTACTCTGGGCCGTGGAGCCTGGTGTGGGAGGCTGGAGTTCCTTGTTCCTTTGTAGGGAGCCTCTGGCTAAAATATCCCTCCCAATTTGCATTCGCCACATGGAAGTTTGGGGCCGGATCATTTTGCGTTTCCGCCCCTCCTACCAGTCTCAATATGGCTTTTTCTTTACATCCTCATTACAGCTTATGTTCAACTGTACTTCAGATGGTTCACCAGATTGATTGTTCTATAATTTAGTTGTAATTTTCATATGTTCATGGAAGGAAGCAAGCACAGTGTTTATCTACTCTGCCATCTTGAATGTCCAGATCCTAAACCCTATTTCTCTCTTTAAGTATTAACCTAAAGAAATTTCTTTTGTTGTTTTTGGTTTATATACCACATATCAGTGAAATCACATGGTTCTCTGCTTTTTCTGTCTGACTTGTTTCGCTCAGCATTACTCTCTCAAGATCCATCCATGTTGTCACAAATGTTCCTATATCATCTTTTCTTACTGCCGAATAGTATTCCATTGTGTATATATACCACAACTTCTTTATCCATTCATCTATCGAAGGACATTTTGGTTGTTTCCATGTCTTGCCCACCGTAAACAAAGCTGCAATGAACAACAAAAGAACAAGACAAACAAATGAGAAACAGAAACTCATAGATACAGACAATAGTTTAGTGGTTGCCAGAGGGTAAGGGGGGCGGGGGGTGGGGGGGTGGGAGATGAGGGTAAGGGGGATCGAATATATGGTGATGGACGGAGAACTGACTCTGGGTGATGAACACACAATGGGATTTATAGATGATGTAATACAGAATTGTACACCTGAAATCTATGTAATTTTACTAACAATTGTCACCCCAATAAATTTAATAAAATAAAATTAAAAAAAAAAAAAAGAAATTTCTTTGACGTTCTGAGCTTCTGGTCAAGATGGCAGATTAGATAAATGCTTTGGTTGCCTCCTCCCAAGACTATGTCAAAATTATGACTAAATTACAGAACTACCATTATTAAGACTCACCTGAAATTTAGCTGAACAGAAATTATACAACTAAGGAAATACAGAAGATACCATGTTAAAACAGGTAGAAAGGGTGGAGACACAGAATGGGTGGATCCAAAACCCAATGTGGCAGTTAAAAATCGAGAGGGATATCTCAGCTGCAGAGGTCCCTCCTGAGGAGCAAGGGGTCCCAGCCTCACACCAGGCTATCCACTCCAGGGATCCTGTGCCAGGAAGAGAGGTCTCCAAAATTTCTGGCTACAAAAGCCAGCACATTGTGGCTGAGTGAGATGGAGGGCTGCTGGAGACCCAGGCATTCCTTTTAAAGTGTCTGTGCATGCATGTACTTGCTGACAGGTGCCCTTGCTCTGAGCTCCAGTGCTCAGGAGTTCCAGTGCTCCAGGAACACACACATTTGAACTGAATTATCTAGCTTCAGGACAAGGACTAGTGGAGCACCTTTCCCTTAGACAAAAATACTGGATGAAGCCATTGTTCCTTTGTTGAACCCTCCCCACACCCAACCTGCATATGCAGATGGGCAACATATCTGAGTTTTCATCAACATGGCTAACACCATTCACCTTGTCCTGGTGATTTCCTGGGGCCTTACCTAACTTGCAAGCCTATCCAAGTTGTTTCCACTGCCTTTTCCGCACGAATGGCTTGTTTTGGCTCATGCTGTGGACTTTCCTAAATCTTCCAAAGGTTCAGAAACCCCAAACAAGCAGTGTCTGGTCTCAGTGTGCCCTGTGCTTCTTGCTGAGCACCAACTAAGCCTGACACTAGTGGCAGCTGGCTTCAGTAGGCAGCTTACCCAGCTGCAGTTTGCAGGTTAGCCAGGCACCTCCCAACCCAGCACAAGTGGCAACCACCTACAGATCACTTTGTAGCTCATACCAAGTGGTTCTGGGCAGGGCACAGGCAGCAGCTGACTTTGGTCTACACCAGAGACCCTCCTAATAAGCCCTAAAATGAAACCATTCAGTGGCCAGCTTCAGGTCACAGCAGAATACCACTCAACCACCTCCACAAATGACATACCCAAAGGGCAGACTGGTCAGGAAACAGAGTACTGCTAAAGCAAATCCTGCTCTGCACAGCCAGCCCCTGCACAACAGCTCCTCCACTGTAGTCACAAACAGTCCTTACAACCAATCAGCCTGAGGGTCAATACCTGCAGTTAACATGTCAACAGCAATCAAGGCTCAACTACAACAGGAGGGCACACCCAGACTACACAAGGGACACACCTGAAGCACCCCACTCTGGTGACAAAGGAGACTGTGCTACTGGGCCCCACAGGATACCTACTAGAGTAGGTCACTCTACTAAGACCAGGAGACATAGCAGACCTACCTAATACATAGAAACAAACACAGAGAGATGGCCAAAATGAGGAGACAAATATGTCCCCAATGAGAGAATAGAAAAAAATCTCCAGACAGAGAGCTAAATAAAATGGAGACAAGCTATCTACCAGATTCAAAGCTCAAAACCCTGATTATAAGGATGCTCAATGATCTCAGTGAGACCTTCAACAAAGATATTGGAAACATAAAAATGGAGACAGAAACCATAAAAAAGAACGGGTCAAAAATGAAGTAACTGAAGCGAAGAATACCTTAGAGGAAATCAACAGTAAATTAGATGGAACAGAGTATTGAATCAGTGATTTGTAAGATAATGTAAGAGAAAACACCCAGTCAGAACAGAAAAACAAAAAAAATAAAATAAAAAAGAAAAGAAATCCAGAAATATGAGGACAGTTCAAGGGGCCTCTGGGACAACATCAAGCATACCAACATTTGGATCATAGTATCAGAAGAAGAGAGAAAGCAAATAATTGAAAAACTATTTGGAGCAATAATGACGGAAAACTTCCCTAACTTGGTAAAGGATATAAACATACCAGTTCAGAAAGCACAGAGAGTCCCAAACAATATGAACCCAAAGAGTCCCACAACAAGAAACATAACTAAAATGCCAAAGGTTAAAGACAAAGAATATTAAAAGCAGCAAGAGAAAACCAGTTAGTTACCTACAAGGGAGCTTCCATAGGCAGTCAGCTGATTTCTCAACAGAAATTTTGCAGGCCAGAAGGGATTGTCAGGAAATATTCAAAGTGATGAAAAGTTAGGACCTACAACCAAGATTCCTCTACCCAGTAAAGCTATCACTTCGAATTTAAAAAACAGATAAATAGCTTTCCAGGCATGAAAAATTAAGGAGTTCATCTCCACCAAACCAGTGTTATAAGCAATATTAAGGGGACTTCTTTGAGAAGAAAAAGAAAAAAAGATCAAAATTATGAATAATAAAATTGCAATGACTGCATACTTATCAACAATTACTTTGGTGCATTTAATCCATTTACATTTAATCAAAAGACATATGTGGCTGAATGGATAAGAAAATAGACCCTTACATGTGCTGCCTATAAGAGATTCATTTCAGATTGAAAGATACATACACAAAACTGAAAATAAAAGGTTGAAAAAATGGTAATTCATGAAAATGGAAATGAAAAAAATAAAGCTGGAGTAGTAATACTCAGACAAAATAGACTTTAACACACAGGCTATAACAAGAGACAAGGAGGACACAGCAATCCCACTTCTGTGTATTTATCCAAAGAAACCCAAAACACTCTTTCAAAAAGACATGGGCATCCATATGTTCAATGCTGCATTATTTACAATATCCAAGATATGGAAGCAACGTAAATGTCGAACAGATGAATGGTTAAAATGTGGTATATATGTACAATGGGATATTACTCAGTCATAAAAAAAGAATGAAATCTTGCCATCTGTAAAAACATAGGTGAACCTAGAGGGTATTAGGTTGAGTGAAATAAGTCACACAGGGAAAAGCAAATGCCATATGATCTCACTTATTTGTTACATATGAAAAAAAAAAGAACAAATGAAACAAACTCATAGATAAAGAGAAATATTTTGATATTTGCCAGATGGGAGGGGGTTGTGGGGATAGATGAAAAAGGGAAAGAGATAAAGTACAAATTGGTCATTACAAAATAATCATGGGGATGTAAAGTATAGCATAAGGAGTATAGTCAATAATATTGTAATAATTGTGTCAGATGAATACTAAATTCATCAGGGTGGTCACTTTGTAAGTTATATAAATATCTTGCACTTATACCTAGAAAGGTTGAGTTTATTAACATCTGAAACTAATATAAAGTGTAGGTCAAGTGTAATTGAAAAAAAAAATTGATATATATTTCCTCTAAAGTTATAATTAATTTACTAAATTAGCATGAATTATTTTTCACTGAATCTTTGTAATGCCTTTATAAGATGTTAATTATATTATGTCTTTTAAAATTTCCTTTGTTTACACTTCTGCCTTCTGTCCTTCTGAAAGTGTTTCTTTGTTCTTCAGTATATCATGTTCATGCTGGTTACACTAAATCTAAAAATCTATAAATCTGCGGTAAATGTAATAGTGTAGATAACTGAATGCACTGGGAATGTATTTCCTTGTTATTTCCTATGAATTGGCACACAACTTTTATATTTTTTTCACAGCACATATTTCGTCTGTACAATACAAGCATTGTATCAGATACAGAATAAGATACAGACCTTATTCTCAAGGGATACAGCAGCATCAAGAGTGAGACAAATATGGAAACTTAATGTCAAACAAATGCTCTAATGTATACTTTAGCAGAGGTATGTACGAAGGGACTTGGGGGCACTGCAAAAACAATTCGCCTTGAAGAGGTCTTCACAAAGAATTTAACATTGAGTTGATCCTATAATAGAAAAATGGAATGAATGCCATTAGATAAGGTAAGATTAACATTACAACCAAAGGAATCACCATGTGCAAAATCATATAGATGAAAGAGCCTTCTTTGTAAAGGCATTAGCAAAAATAATCTTGATTAGTGGGTTTTGGGGTTCTTAGTGTTACATAGTACTTATACAAATATTTTGGAAAACCTCTGGACTTCGAGTTTCACTTTCCTGCCAGTAGTTTAACATTTCTGCGTTTCATTGACTAAAGATTTCATTTGGGGTACTTTTCTTTTCCTGGTTTCTTTTTTTTTCTCTTTTCTTTTTTGTTTTTTTTTTTGTTTTTTTTTTTTGTTGTTGTTGTTGTTGCAGTGCTGGTAGCCACAGTCAAGCTTTTATGGGTGAGTCCACTAATAACAAGAATGATTGAGTTAATGAACATCTGACAAACCTCTTTGCAAAAGTTCATTCCTATATTTCAGTGAACAGGTTGTTGGTTATTACTGTTAAAGAAAATGAGGAAACTATGTCTAAAATAAGTTTATTCAATTAAGACCTCAGAGAAAGGCAAAAAAAAAAAAATGTACTCTTCAAGTACTGATTTCAGAATAAAAGGTGATCTCACTGCCCTGAAAATGTCAGTAATACTCATATGCGTTGCTCATATAATTGAGAAATGACTTGTTCTCAAGAGCGTTCTATGTATAATTCAACAGGATAGTTAACACAGTATAATCATTATTTTAACATTTATAATTCAGTGTATTTTATTGACTGTTGTCTACCGAGTTACTTTCCTTCAATTCTCTTTTTCCTTTCATTGTAAATCCCTTCCTTTCAAGCTGGATCATTTCCTCTGTCCAGCAAACATGTTGTAATATTTCCTATATTAAAATGCATGTACAAATAGGTATTCAATCAATAGTATAAGTAAGATCTCTAAATGAAAGCATTCCGGGTATTGTCCAAATTTCTGATGGATTAGCATAACCAGGTTTTCTTGGTGTTAATTTTCCATGCTTCATAGAATGTCAGTCTTGCATCATTGCTCCAGCTGTATAAGGCTTTTCTGTCAGTAGTGATATATACATTTGTTGTATAATGCGTATGCTTGTGTGTGGTGAAGAGAAAGAAAAGCTTGTGAATACATAGTTTTTCTGTTATATCTTTCTGTGTGGAAGATAATTTTATATAGAATGATGCTACTCTATAGAATGTAGAATACTCTAAATATATAAAATTAGTCGTTAGACTTATTACCGGAGATTTAATTAGTATCTCTTAATCTACTACTAATTATTCTAGACCATTCATTATTAGAAAGTATCTAAGACAGGAAGGCAGGTACTTAATTGATTCTTGTCAAAGTTTCTTGAGACAGGACAACATGTATTTCCCTGAGAATGTGAAAAATCTTTCTATTACAATTTCTAAATAACTGACAAGAAGATTATCTTCATATAAGAGTGTGAACTCTTATATACCTTATAGAGAATAAGCGTAAGATAATATAACACTTTTTGTACACACTGTATTAGTCTGCTAGGGCTACCATAACAGAATACTCCAGACTGAGTGAGTTAAACAACAGAAATTATTTTTTTTCATGTTCTGGAAGCTGGAAGTCCAAGATCAAGGTGTAGGCAGGTTTGGTATCTCTAGAGGCCTCTCGTCAGTGTTGGTAGATGGCAGCCTTTTTGCTGTGCCCTTACATGACCTTTTCTCTGTGTATCTGCTCTCCTAGTGTCTTTTCTTATGGGGACAGTAGTCACTGGATTAGGACCCATCGCTATTACCTCATTTAACCTTATTTACTGCCCTAAAGGCCCCATCTTCAAATGTAGTCCCAATGGGGCATCAGAGCTTCAAACAATTAATTTTGGGGGAATAAAACTCAATCCATATCACTACCCCTTCAGGGTAATTTGTTGCTTTCACCATGTATCTAAATCCATAGCTTCAGATCTTGTCACTCTGCAAGATGTGATAAATTTACTCCAGTACACTGATGGTACGTTTATTTCTTTGTTGAGGGCCCTGAATAACTTGTAGAAAAAGCATCTTTTCTCCTGTGAGTTCAGACTGAAGGACAGTAAAAATTCTCCTTTACTAATGCTGGAAAAATAATAAGAAACTATGCTGGTGAACTGATTATTATGCTGTTATTCAATGTTTACATTTCTATTTAAGGTAAAGGAAGAAAATATGCATATGGATTCATGTAATGTTATTGTGGCATAGTTGTGCTGAAAAAAAAAATCATTTAAAACACAGAGCCTGTATCCTTAACTTTTCTTTAAGTCTTTTAGGTAATTATCTATATTTCAATACTTTTAGAAACCAAAATACATATCAGGGACTAATTTTACAACAAATTTACATAAAGGCAATCCATTAAAATTATAGGAATATATTTCAAATTAATGAATTTAGTTTATTGCTAATATATTTAACAACCTTTTATTAATTTATTCAACAAATATTTACCAGGTACCTACTAATATGCCGAACACTGTTCTAAGTTCTCAGGACATATCAGTAAATAAAACAGAAAGGTCATTGTCTTTGGTGAGAGTCTACTCTAATCAGGAAGAGACAGATAATTAACTATGACGTAATGAATAGTAAACCACATGGCAAGTTAAAATGTAAAGAGTACTATACAGATCAAGAAAAATAAATCAGCATGGGGAAATTAAAAATGTTGTATTGGAAGAAGCTGAATTTTTAAATGTGGAGGTCAGAGTAGGTCTAATTGAGGAGGAATATTAGAGCAAAATTTGAAGTAGATGATAGAATCAGATATGCAGTGTTCTGGCACAGGGAATAACCAATTTCAATGTCTGGAATAGTTGAGAAAAAGAAGTTGGTTTGGCAAATGGGTTGAACAGGTGAGAAAGTAGTAAAAGATGAGGTCAGACAGAAAATTTATAATTGTTATTGATAGAATCAGGTAAATTCTATATTTTTGGAAACTATTGCTCAATTCCATTGAGAGAACAAGGGAATCCATTTTAATATTTCACTCAATTTTTGCATTTTGTTATGTAAGTTACATGGGCTAGCTATCAAGCAGAATGATACATATTTGGAAATAAAATCTAAAACATTAAGTATTTTGATAAGCATATGAGTAATTGTCAAAATACTAGACTTTTTACCATTTTTTTGGTATGTTTGCAGGTTTGCATGTTACGTTTTCCTTCAAATCGTTCATTCACTTGGATACTAAAAAATCTGAAATTGATAGTATAACAGACGCATGGTATATTCAACTAAATTTGAGAACGGTATCATTAGCCTTTGGATTACATTCTCTCTAGTAGGCCATATTTTGCCTCAAACCACAAAATTTAGAAATGGGCAATGCCACAATGTTCTGCTATCTATCTCGTGGCTGAGTGTCTATTTTTGTTTCCTTTTGTATTTTGTATGAACCTCAGATGCAGAGGATTGAGGTAATTACCCTCCTATCCATGGCACATTATCCCCATGATTCTGTGCAAGCCCCATTCTTTTCCTTTTATTTTACTATTTCTGCATTAGCTGTTCATGTCCTCGAAGTTATGTGTTTTCCACTTAATACAAAGAGCAATTGCAAAGTGATAACTCAGTTGTATACGTATTCAAATTGAGTAAAGTATCTTATTTCCAAAGGTCCTTAATTAATTCCTCTGAAATCTGTGGTGAATTAAAATCAGTTCAGTAGTTTAACGAGAAGGAGATGAAAAGTAATGCAAGTTCATTATGCCCTTTGTCAGACAGCTAAACAAAATAATTAGGCCAATTCTACTAAATACTATTAGTGTTTAAACTATACTTTCACAGAAAAAAAAATGACAGAAATGTGAGTAATTTGCCAGTGGATTTCATTAATGTATGAATATAAAAGTATCTAGTTACTGTCCATTCTCTTCATGTCAATGGTACATTATCTGCTTTTAATTATCCAGTTAACTAGTTGAACAATTGCTTATATCATTTACATTTTAATTTACTTAGATTTTTTTCTCTCTCAGAGCCAAAAAATACAGAACCAAGGTAGAACTCTGCCTATTTATGCATGGTTATAAAGTGCAAAGTTCAAATTAATGTATTTTCTGTTAAATCGATGCTCTTTCTAAAATTATACTTCAATAGACAATAGAGCAATTGTTTGCTTAGACGAGTATCAGGGATCACCTATTAGGCCTGATGCTTCCTTTGAACAACGTGAAGAAATGCATAAACTGCAGTGTCTTTCAGTTGCATAACATTTAATGAACTGAATTAATGTTATATGCATTTGTACTTCATATGTTGCAAAGGGGATTTACTGCATAAGGAGGCAAAATTAAACTCACACACAAACAATATTAATGTTTTTCTTAAGTGCAACCAGGCTTCACAATGTCTAATAAATCTTTATATAAAAGGCGAGAACAATTTGATCAGGAACAGCAGGTCATTTCCAAATTAGGTTTTAGGCCTACTTTTATTTTTAGATCAGGAAGAAAATTTAGATATCAACTGGCTTAATCTTTTCCCTTTTGTCATGTGGAAATGGGTTAAATGATTTGCTCAATGATGTCACTTTAAATGAACCAATAACATTCAGAACATAGATTTGGATTCCCTTGACTTTGATCAGTGATCTCTCCATAATTGGTTGCTTGTAAATTTATAATAGAATTCTTAAAACTCTTTAGGGAAATTAGTGTGAAAGGTATTTTATATATGGAGTCACTTCAAACTGGAGTGGGAGCTGCCATCACACAGGAACTGCCTTGCTGGTCTTACTCCCGAGAAAACTTTGGAATGTTAAAACTGGGCAACATAACCTTTGGACTGGGCCTAAAGCAGCTTTATATTCCAAATAACTGTTTGTAAAGATAACAGGAAACCAGGCATGATGATTACCGTCTGGAAATTACAGATATTCTTTAGAATTAGCCTCACTATATTAGTTTATCTGCATCAATAGAAATTCCTTCCCTAGCTTATGAATACCCATAGAAATGCCTTCCGTCTATTCGTG